>NC_090437.1:1304019065-1304381296 GCF_031143425.1 Pleurodeles waltl | reverse complement strand
AGCTCAGCTGGCACCTAGGGAAACCTAGCAAACCTGCACAGTTTTGAAAACTAGACACCCAGGGGAATGCAATATGGGGTGACTTGTGGGGCTCTGACCAGGTTCTGTTGCCCAGAATCCTTTGCAAACCTCAAAATTTGGCCAAAAAAACACTTTTTCCTAGCATTCCGGTGACAGAAAGTTCTAGACTCAGAGAGGAGCCACAAAGTTCCTTCCACCCAGCGTTCCCCCAAGTCTCCCAATAAAAATGGTACCTCACTTGTGGGGGTAGACCTAGCGCCCGCGAAAGGAAATGCCCAAAAACACAATGTGGACACATCACATTTTTCCACAGAAAACAGAGGTGTTTTTTACAAACTGCCTACCTGTGGATTTTGGCCTCTAGCTCAGCCGGCATCTGGGGAAACCTAGCAAACCAGCACATTTTTGAAAACTAGACACCTAGGGGAATCCAAAATGGGGTGACTTGTGGGGCTCCGGCCAGGTTCTGTTACCCAGAATCCTTTGCAAACCTCCAAATTTGGCCAAAAAACCCACTTTTTCCTCTCATTTCGGTGACAGAAAGTTCTGGAATCTGAGAGGAGCTACAAATTTCCTTCCACCCAGCGTTCCCCCAAGTCTCCCGATAAAAATGGTACCTCACTTGTAGGGGTAGGTCTAGCGCCCGTGAAAGGAAATGCCCCAAAACACAAAGTGGACACATCACATTTTTCCAAAGAAAACAGAGGCGTTTTTTACAAACTGCCTACCTGTGGGTTTTGGCCTCTAGCTCATCCGGCACCTGGGGAAACCTAGCAAACCAGCGCATTTTTGAAAACTAAACACCTAGGGGAATCCAAGATGGGGTGACTTGTGGGGCTCTGACCAGGTTCTGTTACCCAGAATCCTTTGCAAACCTCAAAATTTGGCCAATAAAAAACTTTTTCCTCTCATTTCGGAGACAGAAAGTTCTGGAATCTGAGAGGAGCCACAAATTTCCTTCCACCCAGCATTCCCCCAAGTCTCCTGATAAAAATGGTACCTTACTTGTGTGGGTAGGCCTAGCGCCCGCGAAAGGAAATGCCCCAAAACACAACATGGACACATCACATTTTTCCACAGAAAACAGAGGTGTTTTTTACAAACTGCCTACCTGTGGATTATGGCCTCTAGCTCAGCCGGCACCTGGGGAAACCTAGCAAACCAGCGCATTTTTTAAAACTAGACACCTGGGGGAATCCAAAATGGGGTGACTTGTGGGGCTCCGGCCAGGTTCTGTTACCCAGAATCCTTTGCAAACCTCCAAATTTGGCCAAAAAACACACTTTTTCCTCTCATTTCGGTGACAGAAAGTTCTGGAATCTGAGAGGAGCTACAAATTTCCTTCCACCCAGCGTTCCCCCAAGTCTCCCGATAAAAATGGTACCTCACTTGTAGGGGTAGGTCTAGCGCCCGTGAAAGGAAATGCCCCAAAACACAACGTGGACACATCACATTTTCACAAAGAAAACAGCTGTTTTTTGCAAAATGCTTAGCTGTGGATTTTGGCCTCTAGCTCAGCCGGCGCCTGGGGAAACCTAGCAAACCTGCACAGTTTTGAAAACTAGACACCTAGGGGAATCCAAGATGGGGTGACTTGTGGGGCTCTGACCAGGTTCTGTTACCCAGAATCCTTTGCAAACCTCAAAAATTGGCCAAAAAAACACTTTTTCCTCTCATTTCGGTGACAGAAAGTTCTGGAATCTGTGAGAAGCCACAAATTTCCTTCCACCCAGCGTTCCCCCATGTCTCCTGATAAAAATGGTACCTCATCTGTGGGGGTAGGCCTAACGCCCGCGACAGGAAAAGCCCCAAAACACAACGTGGACACATCACATTTTCACAAAGAAAACAGAGCTGTTTTTTGCAAAGTGCTTAGCTGTGGATTTTGGCCTCTAGCTCAGCCGGCGCCTAGGGAAACCTAGCAAACCTGCACAGTTTTGAAAACTAGACACCTAGGGGAATCCAAGATGGGGTGACTTGTGGGGCTCTGACCAGGTTCTGTTTCCCAGAATCCTTTGCAAACCTCAAAATGTGGCCAAAAAAACACTTTTTCCTCTCATTTCGGTGACAGAAAGTTCTGGAATCTGAGAGGAGCCACAAATTTCCTTCCACCCAGCCATCCACCAAGTCTCCCAATACAAATTGTACCTCACTTGTGGGGGTGGGCCAGGTGCCTGCAACAGAAAAAGGCCAAAAACTTGTAGAGATTGAGGGGATAGCACAGTGAGTTGATAAGCACATATTTTACTTTTATACATCTTTTAGGCTGACTCTGCTTTGGGGACCCATGCAAGTGAGGTATAATTTTACTTGGGGGACTGAGGGGAACGCTGGGTGGTAGGAACTTTGTGCCGCAGCGGTGATCCTACAAAGAAAAGTGAGGAAAATATGATTTTTTATGTACATTTTGAGGTTTGCCAAGGAGTCTGGGTAAGAAAATGTTGGGGGATCCAGGCAAGCCACACCTCCTTGGACTCCTTGGGGTGTCTATTTTTAAAACATGTCTGGGTTTGGTAGGTTTCCCTAGATGAAGGCCACACCCGGGACCAAAACCATAGGTGCCCCCACCCCCAAACACAGGTAGTTTTGCAATAGATCATTTTGGTGTGTCCACATACTTATGCGATGTTCCAAACACTAAAATTGTGAAAAGAAACACACTGAGGTTATGCTAAAAAGACCCCTCACCCACCAACTGAGTTGGTGGCATGCTTCATCATCGGGGTCCCACCCGAGGCACCTAGCGTGTCACAGGTGTGCTGCGACGCCAGATTATAGTGGAGCAGGTTTTGTCATTTTTACCACACATACTGGTTGGATTTGGCATGAGGGTGAGTGATGGTTCAGTGGATCAAATTTTATTTACAAGAGATTTCACAAAAATGAAAAACACTGTTAATAACTGAAAGGCCAAAAAACTGAACCAATGACTCACAGCTCGTGAGCTGTAAAGACACGGCAAGGCAACAACCACTTTACAGTCCATTCACACACCTTTCATACATGACATGCACAAGGCCATTCACGCCGCCAGCCACGGGCCCAGCACATTACAACACTCGCATCGACAGACAGTGCCACTCAAGGGCCCATCACTTACATACGCCCACATGCCTGATGCAGCAATCACACCAGCTGATGGGAGTGTGTGGACTGGTGTTTGGCTGGCAGTGTGCTGCAGTAGCCAACAGCAAGTCAATATGTACACTATGCACACCCTCAGCCAAGCGCCACTCCACACACAATGGCATCACTTTTTTTTTTTTAAACAAAGAAACCGCTAACTAATTAGAAATAATTACAAACACAAAAGCTCTAACTAAGTACATGACAGAAATGCCAACCATGAAACTGAACACATGAAAATACGAAACAGCCAGTTTACACTCATGGTTGTTCCCAGTAATTCTTCTGGGTGTGGTAATTCTTAAAACAACCACCCACACACAGCCCAGGTTTTGAAGGACAATCTGGGCAGTACATTCGAGTCTCCCTCTGGATACCTCTTTGAAAACACACTCTACATTTCTTAGCTGGAAAGTCTTTTTTGGGTGTGGGAGGAATGTGCTCAGCAAAGTGGCGATCTTTCAATCTAGCCACATCCTCCACCACTGCTTCTCTGAGAACTCTGGCCTGTTTCACCACAATAAGGCTCTCTATCACTGACTCCTGAAATTTCACAAATGTCATCTTTGACTCTGGAGACCTATCCTTAAACACAATAAAAGCATTAAAAGTTGCTAAGTGGAAGAGGTGAATTGCTAACTTCTTATACCAAACGTAAGACTTACGAATAGCAGTATAAGATTCCAACCTTTGATCAACTCTATCTACACCTCCCATGTGCTTATTATAATCTAAAATGCACACAGGTTTGCGTACTTCAGCAACCTGGCCCCAAACAGTCACGGGGGAAGTACTCTCCTCATGGATGGTACTTAGCATGTGGACATCCCTCCTGTCTGAAAATTTCAAAGCTAGCAGCTCCTCATTCCGCAAGGCACTGCACTGTCCCCTCTCAAGTTTTTTACAGACAAGCTCCCTTGGATAGCCTTTCCGGTTACAACAAATTGTGCCACAAGCAACAGTGTCCACTCTAAACAATTCCTTGAACATCTGCATTCCAGTGTAGAAGTTATCTACATACAAATGGTGACCTTTGTTGAACAGTCGTCTACCAAGTTCCCACACAATTTTCTCAGTAACGCCAAACGTGGGAGGACAACCAGGGGAGTCAATACTGGAATCCCTACCAGTGTACACACGGACATTATACACATATCCTGTACTACTTTCAGACAGCATATACAATTTAATTCCACATCGTGCCCTCTTGCTAGGAATGTACTGCCTAAAAACCAAACGACCCTTGAAGAGGACCAAAGACTCGTCCACAGCTATTTCTTTGCTTGGAACATAGACCTCTGAAAACCTATCTACAAAATGATCAAGGACAGGCCTAATCTTAAAAAGACGGTCAGAATCAGGGTGATCTTGTGGCAAGGCTAATGCATTGTCAATAAAATGCAGCATCCTAAGAAGAAGCAAATACTGATTACGACTCATGGTTGCAGGAAATATAGCTGTTGCCATCAAGGGACTAGTAGACCAATAAGAAGCCAGTGACGGCTTCCTTATCAACCCCATCAAAAGAGTCAAACCCAAAAACCTTTTCATTTCCTCCAAATTTGTGTGAATCCACTGGGTAGCTCTAGAGTGTGGCCTAAGTCTAGCAACGTTGTCCCTCAAATACTGCTCCACATACAAATTAGTCTGATCAACAATCTCTTCCAAAAACACATCATCCACAAATAACTCAAAGAAATTGACAGGCAAAAAGTTCTCTGTAGTGACTCTACACCCTGGGAGACCAATAAAGGCAGGCAACTCTGGCTGCTCCATGTTTGAGGCAATCCAGAGTTCAGGTCTTCTAACGGGAAACCTTTCAGCCCTAGGTTGCTGCACTAATGGCACATCAGTGTCCTCCTCTAAAACAAGCCCTTCATCTGCACTGAGTGTGGCTTCCTCATCAGAAGATTCCTCTCCAACAGAAACTTCACTGCCAGAATCTCTCACTTCCTCCTCTGCCTCAGATGCAGAGTCCGTCTCATAATCATAATCAGACAATGACTCAAAAAGCATACCAATCACCTGCTGAGTGGTCATCCTGCGGCTAGCCATGATCTTTCCTACGAAAATTAACTGGACAAATGCACCACCAACAAACAGCACTGTGTAAGATAAGTAATAAAGTGTAGCTTTATTAGTAAGAGTTATAAACTCAAAAACTATACCGCTCACTTGCCTGAAAAAGCCTGAATCACCAGCAACTACTCTGCACAGACACAGCAATCACCAATGATATCCGACTAAAAAGAAATAAAGAAAAGCAAATGAGAAATAAGACAACACAAATATCATTGTGCACAAATCTAAGGATAATTTCACACAAACCTGCATTTAGTACACCACCTATAAACATGTCATTCATGCATGGCAACAATACTCCTTTGGAGTAAATTGTTTTTACTTACCTAAAACATGCAACTATGCAAACCGCAGGTCAACCACCGCCAAAACTGCAAGGAGCCACAGCAACGAAAGCAAAAGCTTTGAACTAGAACAAAAAGGAGGAAAAAAATGATCACAAATGCAAATACTTCATCAGTTGACAAACATCCCACCATCAAGCATTTAGAAATTGGTGCCTAAGTGGATTCTGCCATAGGGGCAGATGTGCCTACTAAAAAATAGGCCTATCTGCCCCAAGGAGGGCAGAAAATACCTTTAGTAGTGTGTCCCCACGGGGAGCGACCCTTGCCCAAGGGGCCAACCCCCAAACAAACAAAAAAACACACACTATCTCTGGTGCCTAAGTGGCTTCTGCCCCCTTGGGGACAGTGGGCGTAAAAAACAATAGGCCCATCTGCCCCCAAGGGGGGCAGAAATGGCCAACAGTTAAATGCCCCCCTTGCCCAAGGGGACGCCTCCCCACATAAATAAACTTATTTAAAAAATCCCTGGCGTTCTAGTGGTTTCTGCCCCCCTTGGGGGCAGATCAGCCTAAAAATAATAGGCCGATCTGTCGCCAAGGAGGGCAGAAATGGCCTTGGTACATGTGCCCCCAAAGGGGGCGACCCTTGTCCAAGGGGCCGCCCCCCCTCCACCAACACACACACACTATCCCTAGTGTCTAAGTGGCTTCTACCCCCCTTGGGGGCAGATGGGCCGAAAAAATATGCCCTTCTTGGGGGCAGAAATGGCCAACAGTTCAATGTCCCACCACATAAATAAAAAAATGTACTAAAATCCCTGGTGTTCTAGTGGTTTCTGCCCCCCTTGGGGGCAGATCAGCCTAAAAATAATAGGCTGATCTGCCCCCAAGGGGGGCAGAATTGGCCAAAGGTAACATGCTCCCAAAATGGGAGCGACCCTTGCCCAAGGGGCCACTTCCAAACAACAAAATCGAGCAATAAGAAGAAAAAAAAATTCCCTGGCGTTCTAGTGGTTTTCAGCCTAAAAATAATAGGCTGATCTGTCCCCAAGGGGGACAGAAATGGCCTTGGTACACGTGCCCCCAAAGGAGGGTGACCCGTGCCCAAGGGGCCACCCCCTCTCCACTAACACACACACACACACTATCCCTGGTGTCTAAGTGGCTTCTGCCCCCCTTGGGGGCAGATGGGCCGAAACAAAATAGGCCCATTTGCCCCCAAGGGGGGCAGAAATGGCCAACAGCTCAATGCCCCCCTTGAGGGGGGGGGGCGCCCCTTTCCCAAGGGGACACCCCCCTCATAAATAAACATATTAAAAAAATCCCTGGTGTTCTAGTGGTTTCTGCCACCCTTGGGGGCAGATAAGCCTAAAAATAATAGGGCGATCTGCCCCCAAGGGGGCCAGAAATGGCCAACAGTTCAATGCCCCCCTTGGGGGGCCGCCCGTTGCCCAAGGGGGCGCCGCCCACATAAATAAACATTTTTACTAAAATCCCTGGTGTTCTAGTGGTTTCTGCCCCCTTTGGGGGCAGATCAGCCTAAAAATAATAGGCTGATCTGCCCCCAAGGGGGGCAGAAATGGCCACAGGTAACATGCCCCCAAAATGGGAGTGACCCTTGCCCAAGGGGCAGCTCCCAAACAACAAAATCGAGCAATATGAAAAAAACAAAAAAAATCCCAAGGGGCCACTCCTGACACACACAGCACAATAAAACAAAAAAAAAGAAAATCCCTGGCGTCTAGTGGGCATTCCTGCTGCCCGATCGCAATGCGATCGGGCAGCAGGAATGCTCAAAGAGACACCAGGGGAAAGGAAAACCTTTTCCTTTCCCCGGTGCCTCTTTGTTTACAACCCCCCACCTGCCGGAGGAGAAACTCACCTCTTTCTCCTAATCGCACTGGAAGCAAATGGCTTCCAGTGCGGCCGGCACCCTGTAATGATGTCAGTGCGCGACCGCGCGCTGACGTCATTACAGGGGAGTGGGAGGGCGGGGGCGAGGGTGGAGGGGAAGGGCTTCCCCTTCCATCCCTGCCTTGGGGGGGTGGGAGGGAAGCCCACTGAGCTCAGTGCCGAGGACGTAATGGTTACGTCCTCGGCACATGAGCACTGTGCCGCGGGACGTAACCGTTACGTCTGCGGCACAGAAGCAGTTAAGTGTTTTGCACACTTCTGTCATTGGGCTATACTTGAGCTACATTTGGGTGATACGTGTGCTACATTGGGCTCTTTTTGTTCTCTGGTGGCCATCTTGGGGAGACTTATTTGTTATGAAGCTCCCTGTTTGCCTTACTTACTCCAGTATCCTCAGTAGAAAATGCTTTCAGTTTTCCACTTCGATTCCATGGCCATCAGATGTGCCACACTTTTGGCATAAATTTTGAATGTTAGCACTCTAGTTGCTCATTAGAACACTGTAAACTGTTGGTGTTGAAAGTACATGTTTCAGTCTGCATGTCAGAACGTTTTAATGAAATAGAAGAAAAATATATTTGAGAGCTCAATTGAAACATATCTGAATTTTTCTGTCTACAGCACTAACCATATTTTCTATGACAAAACGAACCCCCTCATTTTGTGCCTTTCTAAATTAAATGTTTTAAGTTTTACCAGCTTGATTCAATCAAGATGGCTTCAGGTGTACCACACTTTTGTCATACGTAAGACGGTTAACGCTCTAGTCGTTCTTTAGAACACTGTAGAAGGAGGCTGCAGTAAAAGACAAGGGAACCAACTGGTAGGCTGCTCCTGTTGGATGTTTTACTGAGAATTCCAGACTTTATTCTCATATGGCTGAGAAAGATTGTGTGAATTTACAGAAAGTATTCTCTCATTTTAGCTTCTGGAGCACCTTCTACCTCCTCTGTGGGAAAATCATGAGAAAACAGTTTTCTCTGAAACATGATTTATGAAATCCAAGCAGAAGGCTTTTCACAGGTAATATCACCTTAGAACACACTACAAATCCTAAAACTAGTATGCCACCATCAACAAATGATTTATATTATAACTAAAATCTGTTATCGCCCTTTTTATGTTCTCCTTTTTGAGACCCTCAAAACCTGCCATTCACTGCAATGCACTTATGTATAGTGGCCCCAGGATGGCTGCCAGCACTCCCTGGTTAAAGTGCTGACAGCCAATCAGATCCCACCATGAAATCTGTGCTTAGGCTCCAACCAGCAATACAAATTTGATTATCCTTTAATATCCCGAAAACCACTGAACGAATTTACTCCAAATAGCAAAAAGTGTGATCTCCGGACCAAAAGCTACCTTTCTCTCAAATTTGGTTCAGGCTGCAGGTGTGAGACTCTATAGGAATTAACACGGAAAACACGCTTTTTTTGACCACCCCTATTTTCCCGCCCCTGCTTGAAGGATAACCCTCAAACGATTCATGCACAAGAACATTTTGTGAAAATTCATCATACAGTGCCAAAGATATAGGCAAGTCAAAAAATGTTTTTTCTATAGAAACTAGGTGCAAACTATAACTACCTACTATACATATATATTTTCTAAGTGCGTATATGTGGAGTTGAGGGTAGTAAATCCTTACTTTCCTCTGTGAACTTACCTTTCGAGATTTTGTTCCACCATATTGCGGTAACAATATCGGTATTTGGTATTCGAAATTTCCTACTACAACCTCCATGATCCAGCCGCTAGAAATGAGAGTAGAACCAGGGAGGCAGGGGGAAGGGATTTATTCTGAGACCTGCTGAATTGTCATTTCCAGTGGAGAATCAGGGTTTGACTTCACATGGGATCATTTAGACCCTAGTGCAGATGGTAGGTACAAACTTCATGTTCATCGGATACTGAGTGAGCACATGCACACAATCTGCACATTCGAACAAATAATGAGACGTAGGGGCATATTTATACTCCGTTTGCGCCGAATTAGCGTCGTTTTTTTCGACGCAAATTCGGCGCAAAACTAATTTTATACTTTGGCGTTAGACGCGTCTAGCGCCAAAGTATGGGCAAATAGCGTCATTTTTTTGCGTGAACGCCTTCCTTGCGTTAATGAGATGCAAGGAAGGCGTTCCCGTCTAAAAAAATGACGGCGACGCAAATGCGTCGTATTTATACTCCCGGGCAAAAATCACGCCCGGGAGTGGTCGGGTCAAAAAACCCCACATTTGCGCCACTTTTTAACGCCTGGGTCAGGGTAGGCGTTAAGGGGCCTGTGGGCTCAAAATGAGCCCACAGGTGCCCTCCCCTGCCCCCAGGGACCCCCCCTGCCACCCTTGCCCACCCCAGGAGGACACCCAAGGATGGAGGGACCCATCCCAGGGACATTCAGGTAAGTTCAGGTAAGTATAAATTATTCTTTTTTTTTTTTTTTGGGTGGCATAGGGGGGCCTTATTTGTGCCCCCCTACATGCCACTATGCCCAATGACCATGCCCAGGGGACATAAGTCCCCTGGGCATGGCCATTGGGCAAGGGGGCATGACTCCTGTCTTTACTAAGACAGGAGTCATGTAAATGGCATCTGGGCGTCGTTAAAAATGGCGCAAATCGGGTGGAGGCGATTTTTTGCGTCAACCTAACTTGCATCATTTTTAAGACGCCCTAGCGCCACTTTTCCCAACGCCGGCGCTGCCTGGTGTACGTGTTTTTTTTCCACGCACACCAGGCAGCGCCGGTCTGCTTGCGCCGGCTAACGCCATTCAATAAATACGGCTCCCGCATGGCGCTTCAGAATGACTTTAGCCGGCGCAAAATTTTTCGTCGCTAAACTGCGTTAGCGCAGTTTAGCGTCAAAAAGTATAAATACGGGCCGTAATGTGGTAAAATAATTTGGAGTAGTTTTACCTGCATCATTACCGAATTTTACAGTTTTTGCTCTCACAGTTAAGACCAGCAAAAGGATTGTTTCATTAATGAGCTCAAAACATGATCAGGGGGAATTGAGAGCAGTACATAAATGCTACATTTTTTTAGGTCAAGCGCGTAAGTATTGTGGGCTTTTAACCACACCCACCACTCACTCGTTCATGGGCTTACCTTCCAAAAATCCGTTGTTATCATTGGTAAATGCTTTACGTTTGTCCCTCCTTCGGGTGGTTTTGTTACCACCCTGCAGACTGACCCTGTCACATGGATAATTGCACGATTGCCCATGTGTCTGTGAGCGAACTTCTTTTTCCTTTTGTGTCTCTCCTTTGCGCTCATGGAGGCCGTGAGCTTTGAATCGGCTCTCTTATGTCAACGAATGTTTTACTTTTCATTTTCAATTTATGTGGCAAGAAAAGTCCAGTTAGGAATTTACAACGCCAATAGCTCTAACTGGAGCAAATGCGAGACCATTGCATTGCAAAAGCTTGTTTTACTCTGCAGCCAGGGTCTGGATGACCTTGGCAGCCCTAGAAATACCGGTGAACCCCACATTGCCTTGAATTTCCAGATGCCCACTGTTGGCTTTGATTCCAAATCCGCTCTCTCTGTAAAGGCAGACAGAAAAAAAGGCTGAGTTCAAATGCCGGCAGAAAAATATCATAAAATCTGATGCATGCAAAGCCAGGCCGGTATATTATTTTTGCTGAGAAACTAGAAGATCCGAACAAGAATTCGAAATGTTGCCATTAACGGATCCCTTTCAAGATGTCAGATCCTTGGGCTATGCTGTAATCGCCGGCTGCGGCTTCTTCTCTGACATACCATCTACCTTGTTCTAACCACCGCAGTACAGAGGGAAGAGCTGACAGGCGTGCACGGCAACCACTCTAAGCACTTAAACCACGGATTAAAACCCCACCAGGCACTTGGGAAGCTCGAATTCCAAGTTCATGTGTTTTTCAATTTTTTTTTTATAAAACACTGAAATTCTTGACTCCTATTGAACGTAACCTCTCTATAATTTGAGCAATATGTTCTCTTTATTTTGCGAATGTTGCCTTTGACATATAGCATCCGCTGGTCTTCCAACTGGCTTGGGTTCAACGGTAGGGTTCGCTTGCCACATTGGCAAGTGGACCAATAAGTCGAGAGAAAAAGTTTATTTTGCATATTAATTTCAGCTTGTTGGCAAAGAGTTTCTGTTTTCAGGCCCTGCCAAAGTGGAGGTTGTTCACAAATGTCCTCTTACCCGCTGATGTGTATTGTTTTTGCAAGCTGCACAGAGTCCAGGAATTCTTGTGCAAAGATCTAACATGGGGGGGCAGCCGCAGAGGCGATGACACCCCCCCTTCAGGTTCATGGACATAAAAGTATCCGGCAGTGGATGCATGAGGTATGGTTATGAGGTTACTGTGGCTGGAGTTACCACTAGTGGTCTTAGCATCTACGGCACAGCGTAAAGTGCGCGGAATGCACACCGCCTGCCAAGAGCAATCAGCAACCAAGGAAGAAGGCGCTGAGCTGCCAGGATGGGTCCCGCAAACTGGGTTCCGGCCTGGATAGCAAGCAGTAAAACGCGAGGAATGAGGCGGTCTGTGCCAGCATGTTTCACAATGGAGACCGAAGGGAAATATGGGATCCAAGAAAATTTGCTAGGGTGCGAAGTCTGCAATTTTCGGAATACTTGAAAGGAGAACGCAAACAATCACAGGGACCGTAGGCAGTTTCAATAGTTCCTCTTTTACAGTGTTTGGTTGGGAGTGCAAGCTGCTGAAGGCCGGTGGGTTCTGCGTAATGTGGGAGGCTGAAAGGCGATGGTTTCAGTGAGTCATGTGTGATGTTATGTTCTCTTAATGTGTTTACGTAGAAAATATTCTCTGGGGGAGTTTACCAATACTATGCAAGAACAGAACATTGAGCCTGATTAGGAACTAGGATTAATTATGTGGTCCTTATAAATACTCTGATTTTTTTGAATAAGTACTATATCCGAAGGATAATTTACCAATAAAATGTCCTCAATCATTCTAACCTATGGTGGAGGAACCATCACTGATGGTTACTCTTACAGATTTAGGACTTCCTCTAAAAATCAAATGTGTTGTCCAGTACCTCCATATGCCCCAGGATTCTTTGGAATTGAGCTGCTGCTTCTTGGCTTACAACACTCCACACTGGCTCCCCTTAGAGGCATCCTTCACGCACCAGCATGTCTTAGCTAGGGCCCAAAAGCATATGATCACATCACCCCCATCCTGATGGAACTCAATTGACTCTCCTTGCTGGCCTGCACTATCTTCAACACAGCTGCATCATTTACAAAGCCATCATGACGAGCACCCCTGCTTGTCTTGCAGACAAGCTCACCACCTCTGAAGGTTCTCAGCACAGCGGCAGCCGAGCCACCATCAGACTACAGACTGAGAAGTATGAAAAGGAAAAAACAAGTCAGCAGGCTTTTTCCATCTATGCGCTGGGGATCTGGAACAACATCCCTGTATCCATCAGGATCGCCCCAACGCTGCTCCAATTTAGGAAAGAATTGAAGACTCAGCTCTGTGAAGAACACTTCTTCACTATGCATTACCTGTTCACAATCTAGCTATCTCTCCTATCACTGCTTGAATTTATGCTTGTCTTTGACCCTACAGAGCGCCCCACTGCTTTTTGGCTTGGTTCACACTATAGAAATACCATATACATACATGCTCACATACATGCTGTTATTGGTTGAAGAATCATGTTTAAGTGTCTTCAGATACAGGGCCTCATTTACATGAAACTGACGCATCTGAATTGATGAGTCAGATTTCTTGCACCTGCAGCAGATCACTTAATAGTGCCATGGATGCGCTGTATATACAATCTAGGTGCAGGTTTTCACAGATGCATCAGAAATTCTGACGCTCCTGTTGCCGTTAAAGTGACGTATTGCTGGAGTTGCGTCATAAAACTGACGCAACTCCAGCAATGCATCAGACACAGAGGAGAGTCCCATTGTAAACAGCCCTTCGTCAGGTTTACACCTGGTCTGAGAAGACGTTAAAATTTTGACGCAGTGAAGTCGTAGAGTGATGCAATAAAAAGTTGTAAATTTCACTGCGTTAGTACTATGTGACTTTTTACGTGGGAATGCCTACCCTACATACATTATCCCTGGTGCAGGTAAAATGTGACGCAGGGCTCTACAATCCAATCCAATGTGTCAATTTGTAAATATAGAGCAGTGCCACCACTGCATCAAAAAAAAGCCGCAGCAGCAGCGCAAGAAGCTTGTAAATGAGGCTCTCAACATGGTAGCAGTGCTACCAACTTTCTGCTACATGTTGTTGAGAGCTGCTCTATCATTTTTATTTTTTATTCGGCCTCCATGTGCAAACGCTCTATGGGGCATATTTATGAGGGGTTTGCACTATGCTTGTGCTAAGCAACGTGGAACATGCATGGCACAAATCATTAAGTCATATTTTTTAAGCCACACAAACCCACCTTGCATGGCTTTGAATGGATTTAAAAATATGGAGCAAGGCAACGCATTGCAAATCTCTGCTCTAGGGAGACATTTCATGTGCATTGCATGGGTGTTACCATGCAACTCCCATGGCTTTTGATACATTCCCAGATTTACCATCCCTGATAAACCTGGGAATGCACCAAAATCCTACGCCTCTCCAAGAGAGGCATAACCACAAGAAATATCTTTATTTCTCCTTGTTTTTTTCTCTTTCTTTGTATGCTGTATTCTGCAGCACACATAGATAGAGGAAGAAGCCTCTCAGGATTGTGTTTATGCAGGAAGGTTCCCCTTCCTGCACAAAAACATTCCTGCATGCAGCGCAGGCATCCTTGCACTGTGGTGCAAGGGTGCCTGCGTTGGTGCTAGGCAGTCAAATGGGCACCAGCGCAGGGGGAAAGAACAGGAATGTGGTGTATTGGATAAATAAGGCACAATCCTGCCCTTTCCGTGTGGCGCAGAATGCAGCAAGGTAACTTGCTGAACAGCGCTGAACCACAAAGCTCATAAATATGGTTCTATGGTTACCTCACAAGTGTGTATATCTAGCATGGAAGATGTACGGGCCATGGATCCAGCCGTGGCCTTAGTCTTCCCCAAGCCTCAGAATTGTACTTTAAAATGCTGTTGTTTCCAGTCATAGATTATTGGTTCTTTGATTGCTACAAGCTGGTCCAACCCTCAAGGTCCATTTCTGAGCAGGTGGCAGCAGAAGCTTTGTGCTGTGTTTGGATATGCGACTATGGATCAGTGGCAGCTGGTAATATTTAAAGGTGGTGGGGTGTGAATATGCATCCTGAATTGAATCGATTTCCAAATCAATTCTCAGTCATATGTTATGAATAATTATCTCCTAGAACACATTTTGCTCTCAAACGCAAGCTTATCATTTAAAAATAAAAATAAACTAAATATGACCCCAATAACGCTAATCGTTTTTCTGAGAAAACCAAAGATTTGGTCTTGAAGGACTAGTTTGTTTTTATTCATAGGTTGAGTGCGCAAGCGCTTTGACCTGTAGTAAGTATTGTGGGCTTTTAACCACGCCCACCGCACGCCCATCACTATTGGTTGTTCCTGGGCTTGCCTTTCAAAAGTCCTTTGTTATCATTGGTAAGTGCTTTACATTTGTCCCTCCTTGGGCCGGTTTTGTTAGTTCCTTGCAGACTGACTCTGTTACATGGTTAATTGCATGATTGCTGATACGTTTGGCTGCAAGCAAACTTCTTTTTCTTTTTGTGTCTCTCCTTTGTGCTCATGTGCATGGCGGCCGTGGCGCCTTGACTCGGCTCGCTTAAGTCAGCTGTTTTACTTTTCATTTTCAATTTAAGTGGTAAGAAAAGTCAAGTTAGGAATTTACAACGCTGACAGCTCTAACTCGAGCAAACACGAGACCCATTACATTGCAAATGCTTGTTAGTAAAGGCAGGTTTTGTGCCCAAACATCAATTTATCATTTTCATCAAGCATTCACATGTTCTTTGGGTACACGTGAAAAGGAGGTCTGGAACTGTACAGAAAAAGCACTACAGCACACCACCACAGCACACTAGCACAGCACCTCAGCACACCACCAGGCCCTGGGGGTAACAAGGAAACAGAAGTGTGACTGTGTCCGAGCTGTCCGAGCATCCTACTGGGTGAGACGTCCCTTATGGGATGAGTTTTTAACAACTTAGGGGCTCATTGGCAAAGTTTTGGCGCACTGCAGCCTCCAAGCCTTTTTGCTGCGCTGCCCTGTGTCAAAACAAAAGGGCAGGAATGTGCCGTATCTACAAGATACAGCGCATTCCTGTCCTTGTCTCCTGCGCTGGCTCCCAAACGGCTACCATGCGCCAAAGCAGGCACCCTTGCACCTCTGTGCAAGGATGCCTGTGTTGCGGGATGATTGTTTTTTGTGCAGGAAGGGACACCTTCCTGCACAAAAACAATCACAAGAGGCATTTTCCTCCTTTTATATTTCTGCAGCACACATACAAAGAGGAAAAAACAGGGAGAAATAATGTTATTTTCCTTGTTGCGCCACCCTTATGCCTTCCTTCGGGTGGCGTAGGAAACTGACACTTTCCCAGGTTTAGAAAACCTTGTAAATCTGGGAATGCGTCAGACTCCATGGGTGTTGCGTGGGAGCACCCAAAGCAATACCCATGGAATGCCTCTTTCACGCAGAGTAATGCATGAAAGGGGTCCATATTTAAAAGGCCTTTTAAATATGGCCCTGCAGCCTGTGACGTGGGTACGTCAAAAAAAGTGACGCACCGGCAGCGCAGGCCGCTTGTAATTGAGGCCCTTAGAATGTGTGATTTCGTCTCATTCATGCAATATCACTGAATTAGAGTAGACAGCAAGACTGACAGACATGCTGAGTAGGCTTCCGACAGCCATTGGGTCATTCCACCCTTCTGACTTTTGTGTTTTGCTCGCTCAGAGTCTTGCCCGGTATTTCAATCATGTTTGGCGTTTAGATAGTTTGGTCCCCAGAGTGCCTTGCGTGTCTTTCATTGTTTTTGAACCACTTTGTTATTTTTCTGCCCAGGCATCCTTTGTCGAGCGACAATGCCACAAAAATCTTGGAAAACAATTCTGCTTACTCTACCAGTTTTTGATTGTCTTTGGAAAGGGAATCGGGTTACACTGTCACGGAGGCATTCCTGTGTCTCCCTGTTTTGCCAAAGGCTTGTCCCACAACAAAGAGAAGTGGCCACTGTCGTAATAACTTCCTTTTGCCCGGTTATCGACCCCACAATTCTCAAATAACAAAACGACAGAAAGTGAGGGTGGAGGTCTATAGACCAAGCATGCGTAAAGATGGCTCAGAAAATTCCTAAGAAGATGAGCTCAGCCATGGAGCAGTGAGGGCTCCTGTGCTGGCAATGTGTTGTCATTGCCATTCAGACTTCTTATGCTCTGGACAAGGTGTGTTGTTCCTCAGCGGATAAGCACAATCATTTCAATATGGCAGCAATTGCTTTCTGTAACACAAAGGGTCTGATTCACAAAGGTAAACTAAACAAGCATTTGCAATGCACTAGGGTCTCGCATTTGTCGGAGTTACAGCTGTTGTAAACTCCCAACCAGATTTTTCCTGCATTTAAAGAAAAAAACAGCGCGATTGCGCTGTACAGGTCACACAAAGTGCGTTTATTAACGTAACCGGCAAAAGTGCGATTTACGAAGCCCTCGACTTCTGCCCAGCGAGATCGCGCTCCGAAAACAGAGAAAAAGTAGTCCACAACAACAGCGAGCCTCCCATGTTTTCCGTACTTGGTCGCTGCGCTCGAGGAGGGCTAACCACGGAAAAGGCATGACGTATGCGTGCCTTCCACTAATCAAAAGAAGCGGATTAAAATAGGCAAGCCAACTTGCCAATGAAAGACACTGACGTGACGTCGACGGGGCTCCGAGCCCTTTTCTAAGATCTAAAGCATCTCGCTAGCGATACGCATGCGCGAGCGCATGCGACGCAGGCTCGACCCTAAAAAGGGCCTTGGAGTTTATCATTCATGATAGTATATGAGTAACTTTGAGTTAGGGTAATACAGGTACGGCTGGCTACCTATGCACCAAGATGATGGCAGTACACAAATGTATTTATTCATTTTGCTCAAGTCGCCCTGGGGAGCAGGGTGAAGATTGATTTGCATATGGCTAGGTCCAAACTGGGGTGGCATGGTGAGCAAAAAAACAATGGATTAAACCCAGATCCGTGACTGGGGGAAATGTTTGATTTGTTCTGCATTCTGTCCATCAACTGTTCTTTTTTGCTTTTGTTGCTCTAAGTGAGAAGGGTATTCCCAGACCTTGGTCCCGTACTCAGGTTGCCACTGGATATTTAAGCTAGCCTGGCTGATGAGGGGTGATACCCTGAACCCGGTCCCAGGATGCTTATTTCTGGTCTGGGGGGACCTGGCGTGGCACTTTGGGCTGGACTGTTACCATGGGGAGCAGGGTCAAGATCGATTTGCATATGCTTGGGTCCAAACTGGGGTGGCATGGTGAGCAAAAAAAAATATGGATTAAACCCAGATATGTGACTGGGGATGAATGTTTGATTTGTTCCGCATTCCGTCCATCATCTGTTCTTTTTGCACAAATTTATTGACAAAGAACAAATTCCATTTTGTGCTGTTAGTTATACTACTATTGTAGGTGCCAGATTGACTCATAGGCTGGACACCTAAGAATTAGACATCAGAGTATGGATTTTACTCAGGTCAACCGAGCGAAATACTCCATCACCCTGATGAAGCAAACTAACTCCAAATTTAAAGATGTCTGTGGCCCCAGTGGGTATCTCTTCCATTGGCAGGTACTGCCGCCACAGCGGTTCTTGTCAATGCACTGCAAGTGTGCCATATGGCTCCGTCAACATGACAGTGCCATCCGGCACACATTCAATATATTATTTTATTTTCAAAAACAAAATCCCAAGGTGGGATTTTATTTTTGAACCAAAAAAATATTGGCCCCCATGCCATAGGAGTTTTCTCCCTTGCCTGGAAGGTCATTAAAATTTCACTACTTTCATTTACCGCCATGTTTTGGATGGTAGTATGTGAAAGTAAAAATGGACAAGTCTCGGCCCACTTGCCCACTGTAAAAGAGAGCGTGCAGACACATTTACAGTTAACACATAGCAACATCAAACAATATATCTCCAATAGGTTGTCAAATAATAAAGACTTGATGGCTTCAGACATTACAAAAGCAACTACGCTGCTCACGCACACTCAACATACACACAGATTGGGACACCTACCAGCACCTAGCACTCACCCCCGCTTTGTCTCTTGTACTCCTGTATTCTCCTTGCCAATCTTAGGTGCCCATTGCCTAAGATCTGCGGCTCTTTCAGTTGACCCCTTCTTCTCTCCCCTTCGAAGAGTCTGCCACTCTCAACTCACTCTACCACTCGCTTCCTCTCTCTCCATGCTGACAGCCCTTCACTGTCGGGAGCTCTCTCTTCCAGCCAAGGAGCCACAGCAGATCTCCAATGGCTGCGCACTCATCCTTTCCAAATGTTCTCTGTATCATCCTTAGCCTATGGTTTAGATCTTGTGACGCACAGTTTTAATGGATCCATGTGCAGAAATGTGTGTGTGACCTGGTTGTAACTTGTTCAAATCCCAGCGGCTCCACTCAGTCTTTCATCCTTTTGAGGTTGACAAAATGAGTATCAGTGTAATGGGTAACAATAACCATCTGCTACTGCAGCAGAAAGATACTATTCAGGGTGATTGTTGCACTTTACACGTTTACATGTTATGATACCTGCTTCTATTTATTTATTTTGTGATTTTTACTTTATTTTATGTTAACAAAGGTTTGAATAACTGTATTGCCATCGTACCTAGCTACATACACTTCATTCTGCCATGCATGCAAAGGCATGGCTTAAGGTCTGAGGGGGCCCTCTCCAAAACAAGGAACCCTGGGGCATGGGGGGAGGGGGATGTTAGATGAGCCAGGTCTTCAGAATCTTGTGGAATTCAAGAAGAGAGGAGGAGGGTCTGATGTGTAGTGCGAGGCCATTTTACACTTTGGGAGCAATGCTAGAGAAGGCCCTGTCTCCGGATCTTTTCTCTGTCGAACGCATTCAAGAGGTAAATAGACTCAAAGGATAGTTTTTGTGCAAGAGGGGGCCCTTTCCTGCACAAAAACTATTATGACCTTAACACAGTCACCACTGCACTATAAGTGTCCCAGTGTATCGAGAGAGCGGAACCGTGACATTTCTTTGAAACTACACCTCGCAGCAACTTTTCTTGCTGCACTGCGTTTTTCCATTAACTCTTGCAAAATATGCCCCTTGCTATCGACCATGCGGGGGCGGCTCCTTCGCTATGGCAAATGAGCGTCGCCCCCTGGCTGAGCCAGCAGCAGAAAAATAAAACTGTATTTATTTTATTTTTTATTTGCTGGCTCAACCAGCAGTGCAGGGCGGGGCGGGCTGGGCCACAGGAGGTGGGGTGGGGGGTGGGAGGAGGAGAGAGTGCACCTAAGTGCGCATGTGTGTTTGGCTGGCAGTGTTTAACCCCCGGGCTGGAGAAACTGCACAGACCCCAGGGTTGTGTCTGAAAGGCAGTCCGAGCCACTTAGACCAATCCTGGAGCTGCTTTCATGCTAGGTTTAGCATGAAAGCAGTGGCAGGATTGCTGGGGAGCCTGTGCTAGTGTCCCAGTGAATGCTGGGACACTACATCGAGGGGATAGGAGCGAGGCAGCAGGAGACAGCGGGAGACGGCGGTGAGGTAAGTTTTTTTATTTTTTATTTTTTTTATTTTCCCCCTCCCCAACTATCTCCGTCCCCCTCCCCCCTTCAGATTTGCGGCAGCCGCCTCTGTGACCATTGATGTCAGTAATGGACATCTACAGGTGCTGAAGGTAGTAGTGGGCACCAGCACTAATTTCTGGTGATATTCCATACACTTTGGCCCTGAGCACGTAAAGATAAAAAGTAGGGAAACAGTGACAAAGGAAACAAGCATTTGCAATGCAACGGGTCTCGCGTTTGCTCATGTTAGAGCTGATTGCGTTGTAAACTCCTAACCCGACTTTTCACCTATCGGGCAAAAGTGCATTTATGTACATAACCTGAAAAAGTGAAATTAACTATGTAAAACGCTCGACTTCTGCCAAGCGGGATCGCTTTCGTAAATTAGAGAAAAAGAAGTCCACGAGCCCGATGGAAAAGAGCGAGCCTCGCATGTTTTCTGTACTTGGTGGCTGCGCTCGAGGAGGGCTAGCTACCGGAAAAGGCATGACGTATGCGTGCCTTCGACTAATGAAAACAAGCAGATTTTATTAGGCAAGCCCACGAACCAATAAAAAACACTGACGTGACGTTGACAGGGCTTCGAGCCCTTTTCTAAATACTAAAGCGTCTCGCTGCGATACGCATGCGCGAGCGCATACAACGCAGGCTCGACCCTAAAAAAGCTGTGATGCAAAAGACCTGCAAGAGCAGGAGAAGGCGACGGGACGCAGAGAGCGGAGGTTAGAGCATTGATGTGGAACCAAGACTGAGCAGCGTTGTCGTTCTGTAACCCCAGCATTCAGCAGCCCTGGTGGCTGTCTCACAACAATACTTTGAGTCTCGGCATTTATCGTTTTTACAGCTCACCAATGGGTCGCTGCCACACCTCACATGCATTCTGGTACACCCTGCAGTGCTCATACTATGTCTGATCTTCAGTCATGGAGACAGCAACAACAACACAAAGTAAACATGGACCCAGTGCTCTGTTTAACTGCCTTTTCTTTAGCTACACCTTTTTTCCCTCATTGTAGTTCATCAACAACAAATACAGGGCTTTTCAGAAGATAAGGGTAGGTCAAGAGGTCAACCTTGTGGCGTCATTGAGGTTCAAAGGGTGCCCCAAGTCACTTACTCTATTCCTGGCATTTTAGTGAATTGTCATCTGAAGACCCATTATTTAGACAATAGTTATTGGCCTATTACAACCTCCTTTATTTCCATAAAAAGTGTAGCTTTTGAGCTGGAACGAATGATTGAGTGATCATCTACCTTCCCATGGCAGGCCTTTCAGGGTATGAAAAGTGTTCTCACCAGCTGTGAGAGATTTCATGTAAGTTACTGCTTTCTAGGCCTGGTGGACCCAACCACTCACTTTTCAGAAAGAAACAATAAATATAAATATTCAAACTAAACTAAATTAAACTTCTTACATTCAATACGCAGAGGCCCTTATGTATGGGGATTCGACATAGGGCAACACTGCAACTCATCTTGCTGTGCTGCCCTAAGCCAAAGTGAAAGGACAGGGATGTAGGGGGAATTTCCTGCACAAAAACAAGCACAAGAGACATTTTCATCTCTCCAAAGGGAAATAAAAATATTTCACCTCAGGAGGTGTACGGTTTTGGCGCTTCCCCAGGTTTACGTGATTAAGTAAATCTGGGGCAGTCTCAAAATCCCTGGGTGTGTGTGGGAAAACCCACCGCAACGCCCGTGGAACGCCTCCCTGGTGCAGAGTAAGGCAACGCAGCGACTTGCTCTGATTTGTCTTAATACATATCTATGAGGCCATGAAAAGCCACGCAAAGTGGCTTTGCGTGGCCTCTTAGATATGGGTAAGAGGTTTGCTCCACCAGAGCATCACAAAAAGTGACGCTTTGGTGGTGCAAGCCTGTCATAAAGAAGCCCAGGGTGTGTTTGGGCAAGCTCCCTTCAGACCACTGTCTTATTTGGAAACACCCATCCAACATTAGCTTTTGAATTTTTCAGTCAATTTTGGATTAGTCCAGAGGAGTATCACCATCATGGCTTCGGCTGTTTGTGTGTATCCTTTTGCATTATCGGAAGTGCTTCCATTGGAACACAGGAGAAATTATTTTACATATGAAAAGCGCAGTCGATCATCACTTTTTGCTTTGCCAAATCCTGCACGGCTGATTTACAACTGAAAAGGCAACCCACACAAATCGGCTTTGCAAATGCTTGTTTATTTTGTTTGCCAACCATGTCCACTTCATCTTCTATCTTACTCATGTATGGTGCATGCGTTAAACATCATGAAATAATAAAAACACTATTGTGATACAATAGCCTCTCTTATATTGATCCTTTGGCTTTTTTAAAGCCCTTGAGCCTTCTCCATCTTGCACTTGGTGTCTACAGCCACTAAGAGAAAACAGATGTATATGATGGTTAGAAACTTTACT
Source organism: Pleurodeles waltl (assembly GCF_031143425.1). Classification (NCBI taxonomy): domain Eukaryota; kingdom Metazoa; phylum Chordata; class Amphibia; order Caudata; family Salamandridae; genus Pleurodeles; species Pleurodeles waltl. The sequence goes on along the minus strand of NC_090437.1, from coordinate 1,304,358,733 downwards.
CCAGACTGTGTTGAAACTAAGAATGTACGTCCTGGGGCTCTGTGTCAAAGCTGAGCTCCCTCTAGATATAAACGTTCATGTATCATAAAAACAAATGCTGTCCATGCTGGGTTTGATTGTTCAGCTTCCCCCCAAGATGAACCCTCCTTGACGGTCTTGGCTCCACACTGCTTGCCCCTTCTCCCATTATATGTGTCCAAACCATGAAGATCAAAAAATCTGAAATCTTGGGAAATGTTATCCTATGACTACTAATTTAGTAACATATTAAAATAACACCTTCATATAAGATAATACTCTCAGAAAGGGTACAAGTCTTGAAATGGAAGGAAATGTCAGCTTTTAAGAAGCGGGCCCAAGTCACTTTAAGATGCACTGAAAATATAGATTATTTTTATCTTTTGTCTTGAAGAGGGATGTGAGAGAGTGTATCTCTGTTGGTTTACATTGTACTTCCTAGTATGATATTGTCATCTATAGTCAATAAGGCATCTTTACCCCAGTAAGTTGGCTCATCCCATGAACCAGTCAACCCATCAGATACTGTCAGACCCGTTGGGCAGTACTGTGGAATAATAGCCCCATAAGGCAGTCACCTCACTAATCCCAACACACACTACTAATCACTAGGCATTAATAATCAAGTCCACTCACCCCACAGTGCACTGTTACATCTTCATCCCCCCGCCCTCCAACCATTAGGCTTTTGGTATTTGTATCTTCAGTGCAGGCCCAGACAAAATGCTTGTTGGGATCAGGCAGGGGGTTGGACTACAGAGGGGATGGTCTACGTGTAGGCACTGGCCCAGTGCGGGACCATGCTCTCAGTGGTACAAGTATGCACTGGACTTTACTCCCATTCACAATTAATGTAGCGACAGTCCAAAAGTGAGGCCCTGTCTCTGAATTCATTAGCTGTCCACAAAAATATCAGCACACCTTCTGCTTATGCCTTGATCTCTAAATGCCATATCACACCAGAACACACCCAGCCAGACTGCCAACCCCCCCCCAATCTGAATCCAAAGCCCAATCGAATTAAATCTCACAAAAACACACTCCACTGAACCGTTAAGCAGCAAAAATTAGGGAAAGCCAATGTACCAAAACCCTAAAAGCACACACAAACCAACAACACCATGAACTACACTTTACCAGACCACTTAAGTATATAACACACACACATTCCGACACCATAAATCCTAAAAACACTAAAAGGTTGTGTGAAAGCACCAAAAACTCCAAATATAAAATGCACCACAAATGTTCCATTCGAGTCCTTACGCTGTCGAAAACCACATTGGACTACGCCCCTCGGGTACCCTCTGCACCAATCCGATGCCCATTACAGCTAGGTTTTTTCGTGGCAGTGATGGGCATTGAAAAACAGCTAATTGTCCACCTCACCTATCTGAATTAGGTTAGTGGCTATATACCCAAATCTCCCATGGCTCTTACTCTGTCGGCCATCGGAGAAGTTTGACCACGACGGAGAAGAAGTAGTCTCTGCCATCGTCAAATCATGGTCCACTCAAATCAAAAATGGTTTGGCGGAGCGCAGTGTTGGAAGAGAGTTCCCTCTCCACCTACAGTTGAATTGAGGCCTTAGTTTCCAGGTGGTTACGAAGAGGGAGGTCAAGGAACAACACCAAGGAGACAACCTTGGCCAGCAGCTCCTACTTTCTTCTCACAGGTGGAAGCAGTGTCTTACGAAGACATGGTTGATGACACTCTACCACACTCAAGTCACCTGGAAACAGGGGATACAATAGGACTTACATGGGAAGTACTGAAACAATGCTTCCTGGAGCAAGGAATGTTCACCCGCTGAATGTCTATCAACAAACGCCATATAATTCCGTACCTGGAAAACCCCAGCGAGCCCCACAGTGTACGGGCAAACAACACTTTGAAGAAGCCTAAAAGTCTAAAATGTATTTAATGGAAAAAAGCCAATATGCAAGCTAAACAATGTGCAATAAATGCCACTTCAGTGGACCCGAGCTTCCACCCTCAATCAGTTGGAGCATATAGTGATAAAATCCATACATTTTGAGCTCCATATAAACGAGTGGAATCGTGCAAGGGGCAGGTTCTTCTTCCCACATGAAAGAATGCGAGAAGTCATTGAAAACGAAGGGCCTGATTTAGAGTTTGGCAGACGGGCTACTCCGTCGCGATTGTGATGGATATCCTGTCCGCCGTATTACGACTCTCATAGGATATAATGGGATTGTAATAGGGCGGACAGGCAGTGAGGTGCAGCTTGTATCCCCCATCTGTGCTTACCCATATAAATAATGTGATGAATGTCATGGTGAAAATGCATCTCAGCCATTGAAATTACCCCTAAAAGCATTCCAGTCCATTCCCAGTGTTTTTCCTCGCCAAAAGAGATCTGGCCAGTCGAAGCTGATAGGCCAGGTGCTCTCTGCACCACAGGTATGTCACTAGATCCATTCACGCGCACTGCAACTGGCAGAGGAATTAGTCATCTTTCGATGAATTAAAACTAATGCCTGCCCAAAGCATCATGCTACGTGAGACGTGCCGCCACATCAGTGGGATTCACTCACCAGGGGATGCTGTATGAAGGAAACCACCACGAGCTGGGAGTCTACATACCGTATACCTAAGGATCATGAATAGTACATCACACAATGAAAAATGCATGTAATCAACTCACAGAAATGCAGTTCATACACCTTGCTGTGGTGTAAAGCATTCTATTAACTATCTGAACCTGTAAAGATGCTGCAGGTACAAATAATGCAGCAATTAAACACTCATTCCAGAACCTCCCTGCGTGACATCACCTACTACAGAACCTCACTGTATCCTTCATACATCCCTTCTGATGCTAATGTTTCACTCCTCAGCATGTTACAGCCATTCCACTAGAGTTAGAATTCTTATAGCTTACCAACATGTGCTATTGCTGAAGCAAAAACAAACGGACCTTACATGTATGTATGTATGCATATAGGTGGTATTTCTTTAGTGCAACCTGACCCAAAAGACATGGTTGTGTTGTGCACGGTCAAAGACAATGCACGGTCAACGAGTGATAGAAGAGATACATTGTGGATGGTTAACACATTGTGATGCTGTGTTCTTTCGAATGGTGAGTCTCCAGCGCTTTCCTAAATTAAATAAGCGTTGGGGCAGTCTTGATGGATATAGAAATATTGTTCCAGATCCAGGATGCATAGGCGGAAAAGGCTTGCTGTCTTGTTTTTGCCTTTTTACACTGAGGGGGTCATTTTGACCCTGGCGGTACGGGACCGCCAGGGCTAAAACGACGGAAGCACCGCCAACAGGCTGGCGGTGCTTCCAGGCATATTACGACTGCGGCGGAAGCACTGCGGTTGCACCGGTATTCCGCCACTTTTGCCCCAGCGGTGATAATCCACCTGGGCAGCGCTGCTTTCAGCGCTGCCCAGGGGATTATGAGTCCCCGACCGCCCGCCTTTTTCTGGTGGTTTGCACCGCCAGGAAAAGGCTGGCAGAACGGGGAGTCGTGGGGCCACTGGCATGGGCAGTGCAGGGGCCCCCTGACAGGGCCCCATGCAGCTTTTCACTGTCTGCTATGCAGACAGTGAAAAGCGCGACGGGTGCAACTGCACCCGTCGCACGGCTGCAACACCTCCGGCTCCATTTGGAGAAGGCTCCTATGTTGCGGCCGTGATCCCCATTGGGCCGGCGGGGATCTCCAAATGCCCGCGCCAGGGGTGCGGCCGCATTGGCGGCCGCATGGCGGTCAGATCTTGGCGGGCGGCATCGTAATGACACCCTTAGTCTGTAGTCTGATGGTGTCCAGACTGCGGGTGTGTCAAGAACCAACAGAGATGGTGAGCTTGTCTGCAAGATAAGTGGGGGTGCTGGTTGTGATTGCTTTGTAAATGATGCTGATGGTTTTTATTATGAGATGATGCACGGAGTGCCTTTAAAGAAGGCCACTGTGGAGTCTGTGAGACCATGGGGCATACCACCATATAGGCATAAGAGTATGTGGCCTTGAACAGCAGTGCTGAAGTAGTTTTCTAATTGAAATGGTGCCACTTTCTTTAGAAACGAGACGTGTACCAGGCAATCTTATTTTCTTTTGGCAGTGTGCTCTTTGAGGGTGGGGCAGGAGTGAAGGGTGACTCCAAGTGACTTGGCATTTGGTAAATGCTGGGGTTAGAAACTGTCAAATTGCATGTTATTCAGATAGGTTTGAACTTTTTCTTGTTTGTTTGGCAAATAACAGGAATTCTATCTTTGTCGGATTGAGCTTCAGGTACGTGCAGAACATCCAGGTCCGGGCGGATGTGCAAGCAGTGTTTGAGGAGTTGGATGCCTGAAGCAGAGAGGACTTTCAAATAGGGCTGTGTATCATCAGTGTATTGGTGAATCTTGATGCTATTATCTGTGAGCAGAGCACCAAACGGCTTCAAGTAAAGGTTTTAGGTGACAGAGGCCAGAATGTAACCCTAGGGAACTGCGTAGGTGATAAGGATTTTTTGGGACATGGAGGTGCCAATGTGAAGAAACCAATGTTGGTTGGAAATGTAGGAGTAGCAGTCAAGGACATTGACAGTGAATCCCATTTGAGACTCCAGGGTGTGTATGAGGATGGGGTGGTATTTAGCTATAGAGTGTATGGACAATGTGAATGTCGTCAGCTCAACTATTGTGTTACCTCTGCAGCCACAGCATCTTGGTGTTAGTATGGTAAATGCCAGCGCCAAAAATACATGAACTAACATTGCTGACACAGTCATGTGCCTGCATTATGGGGAAACAATTGAATCAGAATTCCATTTCACCCAGTTAGTGTCTTGTTCCACGATTCTTTCTGTATCATTTCCTTTACTCTCCTGCTTGGCTAACATGCCAACTTGTTTTAGCATACCTCCAAGCATACCTGTGAGAGGGACTATCTTTATTCACCATTAACTGGTCAAGCATATTTCCCTTTTAGGCCTAAACACTGTCCTTTCCATCAAATAGATGTATACAGGGGCAATAGAATAATAAACAATAAAGAGTACACTGTTCCTAGTAAAGAGAGGGAAACCTAATTGTTTAGGAGCAAGAGCCCTCACACATCCATTCGGATGTCATGCTTCACCATCGGGGTGCTCCTTGTCAGACCGGCGCTGCAATGTCTGATGGGCTCCCCGTGAGGGGGCTCTTTGCCGGAGATCTTTTAAGGTTGCTGCCGTGGTGGAATATGAAAAACTAATACCTACAGGCAGACTCAAGCCAGGAGAGGATTAAAATTGGTTCTGTGCCCCATTGGAAATCACTATTTAATAATCAACACAGGGTTCAGACCAAGATTAAAAACAACAACAGGAAAGTGATAAGATGAGGAGTAATGCTCAAACACTTTAAAAAATGAAAGGAGGGGGACGGGAAACTATCACGGAACCCCTAGAGACTAATATACTGGTTCTAACTAATTCTTTAGTGAGGTACTAAGTATTACAGTTATTGAACAGGGCTGCCATCACCCTTATGTACACTGTCTGTCAACCAAGATACCATATTGTCAGCATCCAGGTGGCCAACCTTCTATCAGTCTGATCACCCTTCATTCCTGTGATTGCAGGGTCCACCTCTAACCCCAAGCCCTACGTTGAAATAAAAGCTTGCTTACCTACGTCAAGCTAAAAAACACAAATGAGGCTGGAGTATCTCCCACAAGAAGTATGAGAGGCCAAATCTACCACAAGAGGTGCAATCTGAATGCTTTTCAGAGGTTGCATGTCAGAATACAAAGTACAAAAATATGGTGCTACAAATATTTTGTTTTGGAAAATATTAACTTTCTAAATATTTTTAAGGTAAGCGTACATGATATGTTAGTGTATGCAGATTTGAAGAGCGCCTAGGAGGGTATCCTGGTGCTGAGCAGGTGTGAGCCAGGCCAAACATAGGGTCTAGTGGGACTACTCAAAAAGCCAGGTCTTCTTCTTCTTGCAGAATGGAAGAAGTGAGGAAGAGACCCATATGTGTAGTGGCATGTCGCTCCACGCTTTAGGAGTGATGTAGGAGAAGACTTGCCCATCTGGTTTTCTGTAAGCATGGGATGTGTGCAAGTAGGATCCTTGACAAGAGAGGTGTCTGAAAGGTTTGTGAATGCAGGTGATATTGTGGAGGTACGCTGGGCTACTGTTATATAGTGGCTTGGAAATATGGGTGAAGAGTTTGAATTGTGCGTGGTTGTGTATGGGGAACTGGAGGGGAGCACCCTTCAGGTGTGATGTGAGCTCAGTGTGGGAGGTTGGGAGTGATTCCAGCTGCCAAGTTCTGAATGGTCTGTAGCCTTGTGAACCTGTAGCCTTGGTGTGGTTGCTGGCATAGAGGTTTTTCCCATAATCCAGCTTGCTTGTGACCAGGGCACACGTCATGGTTTTCCGGGTGCTGATTGGGAGCCATTTGAAAATCTTCCTTAGCATCTCTAGGGTATAAAAGTATGTGGCAGTGATGGCGTTGACTTGAATGGTCATGTCGGGTTTGCTGTTGACGATCCTGAAGTTTTTGTTGTAGGTGGTGAGGTTAGGTGTAAGTCAGCCATCAGGTGGAGTCCCACAGTGAAGTGCTCTTCCGGAAGATCACAACTTCAATCTTTGTCTATCTATATACAGTTGGTCTTTATCCTGTGGGTGATTTCAGTCATGCAGGCATTGAACTTGATCCAAGTAATGAATGCATTGTCTGTGAGGAAGAAAATGAGTTGTGTGTCATCAGAGTAGGAGAAGAAGTTGATTTTGTGAGAGTAGATGATACTGGCTAGAGGGATCATGGATGCGTTGAAGAGGGTCCGGCTCAAGAAGGATCCTTGCAGAATTCCACAGATGAGGTTGCTCGTGTCTGAGGTATATGGTGTAAGGCTGACTTCCTTGGTCTTTTCTGTCTGGAAAGAGCAATTCTAATGGAACGTTTGTCCTTGGATTGCAATGTCGTGTAGGGTTTGGATGAGGAAGGGGTGGGAGACTGTATCCTAGGCTGCAGAGCAGTCCAGGAGGATGAGGACAGTCATATCTCCTCCATCCAGAGTCATACAGATGACATTCGTGGCAGCAATTAGCGCAGTTTAACTGCTGTGGTTGGGTCTGAAACCAGATTGAATGGGATCAAGAAGTTGGTACTCATTGAGGTATTCGGTGAGGTGTCTGTTCATGAATATCTTTAAGACCTTGGCTGGGAGTGGTAGCAGGGAGATCAGTCTGTAGTCGTCGAGTGGTCAAGGGTTCACAGAGGGTTTCTTCAGCAATGGGAGGACAGTTGCATGTGTCCAAGCATTTGGAAGGTCACAGAAAAGATAGATGCATTCGGAATGGGTGAAAACATAATGCTGATGGGTTTCAGTCTTCTGGAGTAGGAGTGGTGGGGGTAGAAAAGGACTTCATGATGGTGACAGTTTCTTCTGAGGTGATGATGGGCCATGTGGTTACCAATGATTCTTTGAATAATACCGGGAGGCGATTGACGAGGTCTGTCGGACCTGGTTGCAGGTTGAAACTGCAGTAAATGGTGGTGATTTTATTGCTGAAGAATTGAGAGCTATTGTTGCAGAGGTCCTGTGAGGGGGTGATGGAGTTGGAGGGGTTCGCTAATGAGGTGAAATCTCTCACAATGGTGAGGATTTCTTTGCTTCTGTTGTACTGGCTTCGATGCAGTCTGCCAGAGCAGCATGTTTGGTGGTCTGAATCATTTGGTGGTAGTGTGTCAGGGTCTATCTGAACGTGTCTGTATTGTTCAGGCTCATTCTTCATTTGCGCTTTGGGGGGGCTGTTGCTGTGTTTGAGTCAGTGGGTGTTGAGAGTGGTATTTCAGTCCTTCTCATTGGTGCTGTTCCAGTTTTGGTGGGCTTGTCTGGCAGTGGGGCATGTGCGATGGACTAGGATGTGGATACTGCACTTGACAAGGGTGTGGTCTGTTCAGGAGACTGGTATGGGTTTGTCAGCTCTGATGTTGTTAAAGGTCATGAAAATAGGGTCCAGGAGGTGTCTGGCAACATGGGTAGGTTCCTTTGTTCATTGGGTAAGGTCCAGACGTCCAAGGAAATTGATCAGTATTGAGTATAGTTTGACTATCCTTAACTCTACTACTATGTACCTTAATGTTATGTTATGTCGATTTGTGGAGCATACTTATCACCAGTGAGGGTATCCAGAGCTTGAGCAGTTGTTTAGGCATGTGGTCCCCGCAGACTTATTCAAAGAGTCAGGTCTTCAGCTCGTTGGGGAACTCAAGAAGTGAGGAAGAGGCTCTGATGTGGTGTGGAAGGTCGGTCCATGTTTTGGGTGCAATATATGCGAGCGAGCAGCCTCCTGCTTTGCTTTTGTGGATGCAGGATGTGTGCAAGTTAGACAGAGGTGGAGCGAAGGTGCCTGGCACGATTGTAGAGTTATATGTAGCTCAACAGCTATGCTAGTCTGATGTTGTGCAGGGCCTTGTAGGTGTGCTTGAAGCTACATCTCGTCACTATTCCCCGGGGCAGGTTGGTGTTGAGTTTGCAAGGGTCTAGTTGGTGTGTGAAGCTGGTGTAGATGTTTGAGATTTTGCCGTGGAAGACATTTGATAGATCATTGCATAGTTCTTGGGAGGGGTGATGTTGTTTGTGGCCGTGGGTGTGGTGAGGTCCTTGATGATCAAGAAGATTTCTTTGCAGCTGTTGGAGCTCCCTTCGATGTGTTCCATTAGGGCTCTTTTCTTGGTGTCTCTTAGTTGCTGGTGCTAGCATCTGAGTGGAGGTTTGTAGGTGGTTCTGTTGATAGCTTCTCAGCTGGCTCCCCATTTTCTTTCTAGCTATCTGCAGTGTTGTTTGGAGTCCTGGAGGTCCCATGTCCAGGTAGCTTGCTGGTTGGCTCTTCTTTGTTTGCTGAGGGAGCCTGTGCCTTTCTTCATCCACTCATTGAAGTTGGCGATGTCATCGGTAAGGTTGTCTGTGGGTTTGGGTTGATTAATGCTGAGGACGTTAAGCCAGTCTTGTTCTGAGATTTTGCCCCAGCTGGGTAGGCTGGCGATGGTGGATGTGTGGGTTTGCCCTATATTGATTTGAAAGTGGATTATGGAGTGGTCGGTCCAGGTGAGAGGTGAGGTTCAGTTGTACTTGATGCTGTCACATGTAGTGAAGATGGGATGGGGGCCAGCATGTGTCTGGTGATTTGTGTGGGTTCTGTGACGAGTTGGATTAATTCAATGTTGTTCAGGGTTTTGAGGAGTATGGTGGAGCAGGGGTCGGTTCTGTCTTCTAGGTGGAAGTTGAGGTCACTGAAGAGTATGAAGGCTTGGAGTTGATTGTAAAGTCGGTGATGAAGTCTGGTATGAGGCTGGAGAAGGTAGCTCAAAAATGACCAACCTAAACCCCCCCAAAAAATGACCCCACCCCTAAAAACAAAATTACCCCGCCCCTAAAAACCCACCACATCTAAAAACAAAATTACACTGACCCCCACCCCACCCATTAAAATCCGACACCCCACCCACCCCTAAATACATAATTTCCCCGCCCCTAGAAACCCGACCCTCCCAACCGCCCTAAGCACAAAATTACCCTGACCCTCCACCCCGCCCCTTAAAACCTGACCCCCCACCCACCCCTAAATACAAAATTACTCTGAATCCCGCCCCTAAAAACCCATCCCCCACCCACCCTAAATACAAAATTACCCCGACCCCCCACCCTCGCCCCTAAAAACAAAATTACACCCAACCCCCCACTCCCGCCCCTAAAAACCCACTCTCCTACCCTCCTTAAATACAAAACTACCCCAACCCCCCACCCTACCCCTAAAGCAAAATTACCCTGACCCCCCCAACCCGCCCCTAAAAACCATGACGCCCCATCCTCCCTTAATACAAAATTACCCTGACCCCAACCCCGCCCCTAAAAAACCCACCCCCCTACCCCACCCCTAAAAACCCACATTCCATCCACCCTAAATACAAAATTACCCTGACCCTCCCACCCCGCCCCCAAAAACCCACCCCCACTCCTCTAAATACAAAATTACCCCGTTCCCCCACCCCTGACCCTAGAAACCTGCCCGCTCAGGCCCCCTTACCTGACGGCATCCTCTTTCAATGCTGACTCCCTTTTTCTCTGCCTTACCCACGCATGTGCGTTGTTTAGCACATGCATGGTTAAGGCAGAGAAAAAGGGAGTCATTGTTCCGGAAAGCATGGTGACAGCATTGCGGTAAATGCATCTCGTTGCATTTGCCACGTTGCAAGTGATGTTTCCCCTTTAGCTCAGCCACGACCCTTTGTTTAATCAACTTCCTATCTGCAAACTATCTCAGGGCTCTGGTGACATTTGCAAATCACTCTAAGTTCAACCTTAACGTGTATTTTCGTATCACTAAAATCAATGTCAATTGCAATATAGAACCATAAAGTCAATGGCATGGTGGGATCTTAATACTCAGTTACCAGTTATATAGCCTACATTTATTAATGTTAATACTTAAGAGGTCAGACATGGGGTTTAATATAATGAAAGAAATACATTCTGATTAAAATCACGGCTTGAGATTGAATGTGTGATGAACTATGGACCAGATTTACAAAAGTAATTTACAATACAGCAGCCAAAGTTGCTGCGCTGTGTTAAATGAGAGAACGGGAGCAGGAAAGTGTCATATCTACTCCTTATCAGCGGTGCACAATCAGGCTACCTAGCCCCACACACACACACCTGTCTGTGTCGTGTCTAGTATAAGTTTTTTACTGGAAGGGTATTTTTTCATCACAAAATACTATGCTTAGACTAACTCTAATACTTTTCCCACTTATTGTTAGGAGATGAGGTTTTGCATCACAAATATGGGTGGTTACTTGTGAAAGCCTATGTACTACCCATGATATCAGAGAACAATTGGCAAGCAGTACAAATGTTCCAGTGGTTCACACACTCTTTGATGAAGTGTGTAACATACTTGTACCTTCTCAGACTTGCACCTTCTCACTGCAGTGCAAACTGCACTATGTGTAAAAAATACTTCTGGCACATCAAACCTTATCAGCTGGCTGCCATGATAGCCAAATCAGTGTTACAAACTTTCAGTTTGATCGTGTTAGACCTGACATCCTTAGGCTGGTCTTCCCACAAATGTTTTCTTCTGCTTACCTCCTGTTTTTGTTGGTCTTAGAACACTGAGCACTTTACCACTGCACACCTATGTTCATTTTTCACTACTGTGAGGCCTACTCCTTTCATAGGTTAACATTGGGAATTCCCTAATACACTTTTAAGCTATGATTCCCGATTTCTCACATCTGAATAGGTAGTGAATGACCCCACACAAAGGGCTGATACCCCTCCACCCATAGCCTGGAGCCAGGGCTGAGGAATAAAGGATACTTGTGCATTTCAAAGACCCTTCTTTGAAGTCAGCCCTACTTCAATGGCATATTTGAGTATAAGTATTAGGGGCCAGATGTACCAAAGGGTTTTTTCCATTCTGTGTCAATGGGAAAATGTGTTCGTACATATGGCCCTAGGTCTCTAACCCCACCAAATCAGACATTTCTAGACGTACAAGTGGACTTTGTCAGATGAACTGCTGTGCTGCATCAAGGGCTGTTACCCGGCTGGACTGCTGACCTGGAAGGACTGCTTTTCTGCTCTGCTGCCTGCTGCTCTCTGACCCTGCTGAAGGAGAGCTGGGCTCTGCCTTACAACTCAAAGGGATCTCCAAGGTCTCGTTGGCTTGCCTTCCGTAGTTGATAATAAGAGAAATCAAAGTCTGTCCCCTGCTGCTATGCCTGGTTCAATAGAAGTGGACACAGATACTTGCACCAGTGAAATCAACACATTTCCTGCCTGTTGGCAGCAACAACTGATGCATCGGCCCTGTTGCTGGAGTAAAATCTGAGATTTGCACTTGGGGTCCAAGTAGCAGCTCTAGAAACGCCACATCGAGCGATGTATCCCCTGCATACTGGTTGCAGTACGCAGCGCATTGGCATCAATGCAGCATTGAAACCACTGCATCGGCGGCATCACTGAAGGACGATCAATGCATCCCTTCAACAGCGTGGAGAAACCAAGCACATCGGCTTCAGAATCAATGCATCGCAGCTTCAATGCTCATCTTTGGAAACCAACTCATCGCCATCAACACACATGAAAAATCAACTCATCCCCTGAGTGCTGGAGTGACATCGATGTATCTACTGACGCATCGACTCTGCATCTTGTGTTTGCAATCAGGATCAAAGTCGGCTTGAACTGTTGACTTTTCCCCAAACCAGCACGACCTCAAGTAACCCCTAAAGCACTATTTGTTTCTAAGAGCTATTTTTACATGTATTCGTCTAAAATTCATATCTCGACTTGTACTTATCAGATGTTTGTCATTTTGGTCTCATTTTGTTCAGAATATAATAATCTATTTGTGGTGTTTTCATTGTGTTACTGTGTATATGTTGCACATATAAATTACACATTGCCTCTTTGAATTAACTTGACTGTTCTTTGCCAAGCTCCCACAGGGTGAGCACAAGTAATCTCTAAGTCTGCATCTGACTTACCCCGATTAGGATTTGTGGCTCCTAATTGTACAGGGTGCGTACTCTGACAACCAGAAACCCAACTTGTAACAGACAGCACCCCCAAAAAATGTTTATGAAGGTTGTAAACCGAAAATCCGTAACATTAAAGGCCATATACCCATTCTCAAAACCATGGACGGCCAGTCTATTTGCAAGGTGTGAATGAGTACATGCTGCTACAAGTCCACTTGCTAAGATACAATTTGTATGAACTGAATGGGGACTTAAGAAGCTTCAGACTGTTTCATCAGCACAAACCTGATTATCACTGGGACAAAATCATGGGGTTGTTGTAAGGTCGGCAGTACATTTTTTGTTTAGAACCTATTCCAGTCACCTATAGGCATCTTTGTCAATCACTTTAATACTGAATGGTGCAGAAACTAAGGCCCGTATTTATACTCCGTTTGCGCCAAATTTGCGTCGTTTTTTTCGACGCAAATTCGGCGCAAAACTAACGCCATATTTATACTTTGGCGTTAGACGCGTCTAGCGCCAAAGTATTGGCAAATAGCGTCATTTTTTTGCGTGAACGCCTTCCTTGCGTTAATGAGATGCAAGGAAGGCGTTCCCGTCTAAAAAAATGACGGCGACGCAAATGCGTCGTATTTATACTCCCGGGCAAAAATCACGCCCGGGAGTTGGCGGGTCAAAAAACCCCGCATTTGCGCCACTATTTAACACCTGGGTCAGGGTAGGCGTTAAGGGGCCTGTGGGCTCAAAATGAGCCCACAGGTGCCCTCCCCTGCCCCCAGGGACCCCCCCTGCAACCCCTGCCCACCCCAGGAGGACACCCAAGGATGGAGGGACCCACCCCAGGGACATTCAGGTAAGTTCAGGTAAGTATAATTTTTTATATTTTTTAATTTTTTTTGGGTGGCATAGGGGGGCCTTATTTGTGCCCCCCTACATGCCACTATGCCCAATGACCATGCCCAGGGGACACAAGGGGGCATGACTCCTGTCTTTACTAAGACAGGAGTCATGAAATGGCATCTGGGCGTCGTAAAAAAATGGCGCAAATCGGGTTGAGGCGATTTTTTTGCCTCAACCTGACTTGCCCCATTTTAAGACGCCCTAACGTCATTTTTGCCCAACGCCGGCGCTGCCTGGTCTACGTGGTTTTTTACCACGCACACCAGGCAGCGCCGGTCTGCTTGCGCCGGCTAACGCCATTCCATAAATACGGCGCCCGCATGGCGCTTCAGAATGGCGTTAGACGGCGCTAAATTTTTTGACGCTAAACTGCGTTAGCGCAGTTTAGCGTCAAAAAGTATAAATATGGGCCTAAGTTCCTTTTTATTTTTAATAATCATCTAGAATGAGGAAGAGTAGTAACACTGATAGTCAGTCCCCAACATGGTAGCCATCTTGGTTACGTGTGCCATGAGCTATGTGCTTCATGCTTGTATGTGACCTACGTTTTGGCCACCAGCAAGCATTGTATTCACTTGGGAATCCTCACATAACAATGTTTCAGTGCTTGGCGAGTGACATGGCTTTGCAATCCCCGTGAGATGAGACGATCCTCCAAGCCTCACTGGATTGGACGATGACCATTTCAGCGTGAAGTCTGTCCTTTGTGTACCTTGCAGTTACCTTTTTGGCAAGTCTTGCGTTGACTCTAGATAGTTGTTACTACTCTTTGGCAGGTTTTCTACAGCACTGAAGGGCATATTTAAAAGGGGAGATGTGTCGCTCTTGCACCATGCAACATGGAGCCAGCGCGTCGCAAGCCCAAAATGAGATGTATGATGCCACGCAACGCCACCTTGTGGGGCCCTGAGGGGCTTCATAAAGCTTGAATTAAGCAACACAGCACAATTTGCTGTGTTGCATTACTCTTCCCTAGGGAGGTATTCAATGGGTGCAGTGTGGGTACTCCCATACAACATCCATGGATTTTGACGGATTTCCAAATTTATCAGAAGCGGTAGACCTAGGAATGCGCCAGAATGCTATGCTTTCCCAGGAGAGGCGTAACAAGGAGAAATATCTTCATTTATCCTCCTTTTTTATCTTTCTATGTGTGCTGCATTTTGCAGCACACACAGAAAGAGGAAAATTACTCAGGGAATTTTTTGTGTGCAGGAAGGTGCACCTTCCTGCACAAAAACAAATGTCATTATAATGCAGGCACCCTTGCACCATGGTGCAAGGGTGTGTGCGTTACTAGGCAGCCAAAACGGCGCTAGCACAGAGACAAAGACAGGAATTTGTAGTATTCTTTTAAGTATGGTGCATTCCTGCCCTTTCCCTGTGATGCAGCGTAGCAATGCGACTTGCTTTGCTGCGCTGCTGCGTCACTTTGCCATAAATATGGCTCTAAGAATCCCTTACAAGGGTAATACTAAGCTCTATAAAATACTCAATGAGCAAATGCTCCTGAAAGTAGTTTTATCAATGGATCTAGTTGGGCTGCTGACGGCAAAGTGGGATGAGAACAGTGGGAGTATTGTGAGTGCTCCATGTGTGCATGCATGAATGCATGTATGTGTGTGCTAGGTATGGGCTATTTCTAGAACGTGAACCCAGCCAAAAGGGAGAGGAGCTTTAGGTAAAATTGAATTTTGCCTCCTGGGGAGGGCCTCATGTATTGAAATAAGGCAATTCTTTAGGCTGTTTCTAGTAGTAATTTGGGCCAAAACAGAGTTGCACTCCAGGGCAGGTGCCTTACCTTACCTCATGAAAGTGCTGGCCCAGGCTCCAGGTGCCAGTGGGCACAGCTGTGCACTCCCTTAGTATCTTGATGAGCAGATGCCATGGCCTGCTGTGCTAGGCTAGTCTGGTAGCTGTTCCAGCAGGTTGTACAACAGACTATCGAGGCTAAAAATACACTAATATTGTGGACAGAATATAGAGGGATAAAATATTGAAAGGTAACCGCATAGAGAGGAAGTATAGATATATTGTACTTCACTTCTATGCACTTTGAAGATATATATATATTGACATGGTACATATATGTGGAGTTAGGTATAGAAAATCCATACTTCCCTACCTTTCGAGATTCCTACTTCAGTTTTCCGGGAGCAGGCCACTCGGGAAGGGAATAGTGCTGTATTCCGGCTGCTGCTATTGAGCATAGGGACTTTGCTCTTGGCTGTATGTACTTGTAAATTATTGTTATTACTACTCAAAGGAGCTGCTGAGTAGCTTACAGAGAACATTTTTACTACAGCAGGCACATTTCTTACACGAGTTACTGTGCATCTAGCAGTGTTGTGAAGCCTAGATGAGAGACAGAAGGCCAAGGGACCATGAAATTGGGACATTATTAGCTCTCACACTATATACTTTGCACGGTTTATTGTGTTTTTCATATTTTTAGTCTGAGACACTGATAGAGAAAATGATTTGCCCAGCATCACAGGATTCTTTGCTCAGGTTCTGAGGTTTAATCAGAACCCAAGTTTATGAGTTCAAGGATCAGCATCTTAGACACCAACTCTCATCTTCTCTTGTGTTTCCTTGTCAACGCTGCAGCTCTTTTATGTCATTCTGCACAGTTGTTGTGGTTTAATAAGCTATTTATGGGTGAATCATATAGATGGGGTTATTACGGTTCTCAGTCTTTCTTACCTTTGTTTATTTCTATTTTCTATTTTGCCATTCCATGGCAGGTTGTCATTCTCATTATAGCTGGTTTGCTTTGTCCCAATGATCACTGCTATGAATGTGCAGAAAATAAAGTAAATATTTGGTTGCTATATTTATTGAATTTTATGTACTGCACTCTTCATATTTGAAGGGGTCAATAAGTGTCCACGTAGGGCGTTTATAAATACATCTCATACTTTTAATGGCCTATGGGTGCTCAAGGTATTACATTGCATGAAGTACCTCCCTAATGTTCAAATGTTTCCATTTTGTTTGAGATTTTCCTTTTAGGTCTGGCTTAGCCATAACTTTTAGGTCTTTTCAAGACCTTCTAATTTTAATAAACTTAGAAGCAGATTATACTTAGTTATAGGGGCTTTCAGCCAACCCTATTAATCTATTGGTCTTCTATTGTGTCATTCACATTTTTCTTCTACCCATACAACATAGGGCAATGGTCAGCCTACTTCAACCATTGACTAAGTTCACTGGGAGTCACGCATTCTGTGCTTTCTCCGGGAGCACATCCATGCCAAACACAAGGTAGGTCTCTTCCATGAAGCAATGTGAGTTTTTTTTAAACTAAAGAATACTTTTGCTAATAGCCAATGTTTTTTAATTGAAATAGGTCCAGCACCTCCCATACCAATAAGGTTTTACAAAAACCAAGACAATGCAAATCAAGTATTGACAACCCTGAAAGGCTGGACGACACCAGACCTATTGATTTTGCCAATGCTTATCTACATGATAGTGTTTGTCGGTTGGCGGGGATGTTGTTGTCATTATGTTTTGTGCCCTTTACTTCCAGAAGTTTAGGTGGGATGCAAATACCAGTTGTGTGGCTCATCAGATACATGTGCACATAAATATGATGTGACTAACCCAATGGCCTTGAGAGGATTTGACACCTTGGTCAAGTATACTTTGAAATATGTTATGTTTTGTTATTCTGTGCATATTTGATTTTGTTAGTTCGCCAGTGGTTGTTCTTAGGTTTTTGTAATTATGTCTAGGTCACATTTTGTCATAAAAGTGAAACAACCCCCTCATCTACTTTTGATGTGTTCATCAATGCGTTTGTTGGGTTTTCTTTGATGCAAATGTGCCCTCTTTTCTGGTATTTGGACTTGGTCCATAAGGTATTGGAGGGAACGCCATAAACACATTAGGTTGAATCATTTACTTTTGGAAACATGAATTTTTCTGATTATGCCTTTGCTTCTAAGTACCCAGAATAGGTCCAAACATTTAATTGGCCTGGTGAAGATAAATATTGCAGAGTGCAGTACGTAAGTTGTTGGGATGGAAATGCTCCTTGCATGGTGATCTAGAATGTGCCCCTTGCCCTCTGTGCCCTAGTGCTTGTGTAAGTGGTATCCTGAGTTTTATTATGATATTGGTGTTATGATACTCTAGCACCTGCACAGAGGCCTAGGCCTATCTCTGTAAATGAGAGGACCAGGACCTGTCTTGTGGCCTTGATTGGCTCACCAAGCATGCCTCATAGTAGACAGAGGACTACTGTCCATGTCCTGAGTGTAGCATCCATTATGGTGATGGCAGCGTACCATGTTTTGTGATGGTACAGTCAACCAGACCTTTGTTCTGTCAGTTACAGTGTGACCTACTGGCCCCTCTTGAGTAAAGTTCCATTAGTATGTGAAACCCACAACTTTCTGCTGAAATCCTGTGTACGTTTCAAGTGAGCGTGTGTATAGTACGCATGTAGTACATGTGCGTATGAGTCTGAGTAATGGCGGCCATGGGATACCATTTTGGAAGTCCGGGTTTGGCACAGCACAAGACAGAGAATGAGGACAGATTTCTTAGACAGTGGAAATGGACTGTTTGCAATATGGCCACTGGATGCAGACAGTGAAGTGATGAGGATGGAAACAGGGCTACTTTTAGAAATTACTTGAAGACTTTATTAGCAAGGGGCTGCTTAAAAGCTTTTCCTGAGCGCTGCTCTTTGGCTTATGGCAGGAGTGGGAATAAGTACTTCAGTTCTACGGTGCAAGATGAGGATTCTGCTAGGCCAGGTTTGTCTGTCCCCAATTACTTCTTCAGGAAGACTCATGACAGTATGTCTTAAGGAAGACTGACAGTCAGGCGGAGAAACCTGACGCCTCATTATGTCCATGTGTGGATGCTCCAGCTTGGAGACAGCACCAGTGTTCCTTGCTATGAGAAGCATCACTGTACGCAAAGGCAGTTTCTGGAGAGCAGCCTGAGAAGGACACTTTAAAGAGAACCATCCCAAACCACTTGTGATGTTTGAGGCAGTGGGTCAGCATTATCTGTTGAGAAAATTAGTATGAGTGAGATGAAAATCATTCCACTTTGTTCCACTTCAAAGTTCTTCATGGCCAACTAACGGTGTGCTCCACAGAGTACTAGAAAGACTGCTGTGTGACTTAAACTGGTATCTGTCTAAGAACCACTCTTTCAGAGGGGAAGGGACCTCGTCTGAAGTCTGCACTTACTACTGGAAGAAGGTAAGGGTCTGGCTAGGGCCTAGAAGCCTGCCTCTCTGCTGGGAAATGGACGGAGTCTGCCTGGCCCGGGGAGTTACTATCCAGGAACAGAAGCCTAGTGTGTTCCTGGTTTCAGATGCACCCAAGTGAAGTATACTGTCATAAAGAGTGAAGGCAGGAGGTACCTGTGCTTTAGTGGGTCTCCCGGACTTTCCGCAGACATCTTTGAGAACCGAACTGGCCCATGCTGTGTTTCAGCTGCCTCGCTGCTGAGTCGCACCCTGGCCTGAGTTGGGCTTCAGCTCCCTTGCTCTGTGATCCCTGCTCTGGCCCAAGGCAGGCTGCAACTGCCTTATTGTGTTCTCCGCTGGTAGCAGGCAGAAGAAGTTTGCAAATGCTGAGCACCTCCGGTTCCTGCCCGAAGGCCTGTTAAGCAGTAACCTTTCCTAGAAAAGCTGCGCACGCTGAATACATGCTTTGCTCCCAACCTCCTCTACGAGCGCTAAAGGGGAAGCAGGAGAGCGCTCAAGTCTCCATCTGCAGTTGGGAACAAGCAGCTGCAACATGCCAAAATGAGCTCACTACAACACGAGGGGAAGGAACAAAAGTGAACAAATTATGGGGCAGATTCACTATTCTTTCGTGCAATGCAACGCAGCGACACAACTTGCTGTGCTGCGTTGTGTGAAATGGCAGAAATGCTTGTTATTTACAAAGGGTAAGAAGCATTTCTTCTCTCTCCTTGAGCTGGTACACTATGTGCTTCCTAGCGCCAACGTGTTACAGACAGGCCTGTGTTACAAGCAGGATTGTTTTTGTGAAGGAAAGGACGGTGTTTTCCTCTTTCTATGTGTGCTGCAGAATGCTGGGCATGTGGAAAGAGGGAACAGCGAGGAGAAAGAACGTTAGTTCTTGTTACGCCTCGCTGGGGAAGGTGTAGCATGGGTGAACACATGGGAACACCCGTGCTGTATGTGCGGAACACCTTCCCAACGCAAGGTAAAGCGCTATGCGCTGCCTTGAGTTACTTTGTATTTGCTCGACCACACAAAGCTGTGCAAAGTGGCTTTGTCCGGCTTAGTCAATGATAAAAATGATTTTGTCTTGGGGCTGTGCCACAAAAGTGCACAAGCCCAACGCAAATTTTTAGTGAATCAATCAATCAGTAATTTGTCAAGCGCGCTACTCACCCGGTAGGGTCTCAAGGCGCTGAATCTGCCGCTATGGATTTTAACCCTGGGGAAACAAAATCGGCACCTGTGCCTAATTCATGCTTCTGAAAAGGATTCCTGCGTAACTACAAATACCAGGGTGGGAGAGAGCAGGAGAGAAGGGGGAGAGGGGGCGTGGCTCCAACAGGCGAATCACAATACTTAAACTGAATTGTGCAGTATTTAATTTTTCGGTGCCATTCAAACTGCTTTCTTTTCATAGCATGGATGCCAAGAGCTGATAGGGAGGGTATTTGGCCCAGTTTGCAGAGTCATAGTAGGGCTAACTCCCCAGCCATCTGAGGGATACAACCTCAACCCCCTCGGTCAGAACCTAGTAGCTCTTGCCTGTCCTGCGCCCCCCCAAATGGGGTCTGATGTAAGTCCCAAAGTTTTCCCCTAGAAATGAACAATTCCACGCACAATTTGAACGTTCTAGCCCAAACTGTACATGTATTCGAATTTATGGAATGGGTTCGAATTTATGGAATGAGTTCAACTAGAAATGTCAGCAGTTCGTTTGACCTGCTGAAATTCAGTTGGCGGTAATAGCAGGGTAGTTACCGTAGGCCTCGGTATTCCCATCCCTGCGTAAAACACTGGCGTAACAACAGCCCCCGCAGCCCCGTGGTGCGGTGGGAGGGGTAGCCCTCATCACAGCACATTGGGCACCGGCAGAGGGCTCCTGGCCTGACTGAAATTTCCTAACTGGGTCAGGAGACCCCCTTCATGCGCTTTGCTGGGAGCCCCCTCAACTTAAGTTTCGTTACGCCACTGGCGTAAAAAGGAGCCCACACAGTGCACTTTCTACCCGGCCTACGCGTAAATCCTGGACGTGATTGCGTCTCTCGCTCAATCGGGCACTGGAAACTGGATTTTTATTTGATTTTTTAAATAAAAGTGGGTTAACAAGAGGCGCCGCCGAAGGAAGTCCATCCCAATAACAGCCGCGTTGAATTTCATCACCAAACATACTTTTTGGAGCGAGTGTTTTCAATATGCAGTTCCTGTTTACGTCTGTTGCATCCAGAAGAATGTTTACAATCATTTCCCAAGAAATCATTTCCAAATGCGGATACAGAGGCGCTCAGCACCAGGACGGTGGCCACCGGCTGGGGCCGTCCATCAAGGAGTTGAAAAGGGCGCAATGTGAAAACCATCACAGGCTTGTTATGAAACGGGACATGCTGTAATAAACAGAGGGCTTCTCCGAACGGCGGAGGGATACAATGACGCACGCCCTGGTGCCATGATCAGGGGCACCAAGCGTAGGCTCATTCTCTGCCTTGCCTGATTGTGGAATTTTAAAAATATTTGTTTTAGGAAAAACATAGTTAGTGATTGTAATTCACTTTGTAAGGTAAGATACGTATTTGATTGAAACCGTCCAGGCCCAGCAAAGATGGGATTCGAAGTCTGAAGGAAAGAAGGTGCAGATGATCATATGTATGTATCCTTTAATAATATATATATATATATATATATATATATATATATATATATATATATATATATATATATATATATATATATATCCTATAATAATATATATATATATATATATATATACATATACGAGGTACTCATAGTTAGGACCTAGATGTTCTAAAAAAAAGCTTTTATTTACTTGCCTATATGGCGACGCTTGATGAATCTTCACAGAATTTTTCAGAAAACTTTGTCAGTCATGTCAGCTGATGTCTGGAAAGTTTCGGGGTGATCTGCCAAGCGGGGGCTGAGAAAAATGGGCGATCCCAAAATGCGTTTTCCCATAGGGATTTTGAAAAGGCAATAGCACCGAAACCACTGGATGGAATTACACCAAATTTGGCAGAAACGCAGCTCTTGGTCCAGAAAGCAACCTTTTTGTTATTTGGTGTAAATCCATTCAATAGTTTTAGATAAATTAATGAAAATCCAAATTTGTATATATAGGGACTCAAAGGATGGGCGACCCCTCCCAATCTCGTGCTGAGATCTGATTGGCTGCCAACAATTCAACAAGGAAGTGTTGGCAGCCATGTTGGGACTCAGCTACTGCCCTTGTGCAACAAAATTGGTCTTGCAATGAGCACACAAACTACTTTATGGAGGACATGCTAATTGGCCCTTAGGAAAAAATAACAATCTTAATTTTTATAACAATGGTTGGCTTTCATTCACTTTGGGCTTCATATGTAGCACAATCCTCCTAAAAATAGCAAGGAAATTCAAAAAATAAACTAAATTCCATATGCAGAGTTTCAGAATTACCACATGAACAACTAAAAGACACATTTATGGTCATATGATCATGTAAACCAATCGGCAAATACATAACAAATACAATAGATCAAAAGAAAGAAATGACATTAAATCTGATTGCCACTCTGTAGTGATAGTTGGTATTCCCAAAAATAGGAATTCCTCACATCTTAGCTTCCTAATAACTTTCCACCCGTTTGACGAATCACCACAAAACGTTACAGACCTATAGCATTTTCTACATTTTGAGATGATGTAAATTTGTGTGGTGAATCCTTAAGGGGGCGCAAAGATAAAAAAGGGTCCCGAAATGATTTTTCCACCCGTGCATATTCCATAGACTATTGTATTTCACTTAGCACAAACACAACGTAATGGATTTACATGAAGTTTGGCAGGATTATACATTATGGTGCAGATATGATGCTTTTTGGGTACTGCAGTTACGTAGGGTAAGTATTTTATAAGTTAGAAAGCATTTAAACTTAGTGATATCTGTAACTAAGGTACTTTTTTTCAGAATTCACAAAATTATGTGAAACTATTGCATAACATGACCATAACATTATTTAAAAATACATAAAAAATATAAATAGATTTCTCTACCTTTACCACCTAAGTAAAGTGGTAATAGGTAGGGACCTACCACTTACCTATATCTAAGGCCCTAACACTGAACACAGCCAAAGTGTAGTAAAACAATATGGCTGCCTTTTCCATCTCTAAAAACAGTCTTTACCCCATTATAAACTGATGGGCATATTTATGAGACACTTTGCGTCGCTCTTGCACCATGCAATGTGGTGCAAGAGTCAGGCAAATGAAAAATGCATGGCCCTGCGTGGCGACCTAAATCTCGAGTAATGTAACGCAGCACAAATCGCATTACTCTAAGCTACGAAGGTGTCTCCATGGGTGTTTCTATGGGTGTTGCATGGGTGCTCCCATGCAACGTCTGTGGATTTTGACACATTCAAACATATACAAGAACAGGTAAACCTGGGAATGCGCCAAAAAGATGCGCCTCCCCAGGTGAGGTGTAAGGAGGAGAAGTATCTTTATTTCTCTATGTTTTTCCTCTTTCTATGTGTGCTGCATTATGCTTCTGAATGGAATTACAGAAAATTTGGCAGAAAGCTAGATCTTGGACTAGAAAGTGTGCTTTCTATGATTTGGCGTAAATTTGTTTTCTAGTTTTTGAAAAATTAAGGTTCGAAAACTTTGTGTATTTCAAACCCCAAAGGATCCGCTTGGCTAATAGATCTTGAGGTAAGATCTGATTAGTTGTCATCACATCAACAAAGATGTGATGGCAACCATTTTAGAACTCAGGGACTCAGCCCCTGTCTTCCAGGGGGCCAAAACACATTTTTTAAATCAGCACAGAGGATTCGTGGTGCTGATTAAAATACAAAAGATTGTGGTGCCCTGCCTTTTCTTTATCCACCCCACCCGGTGGGCCAGCGCCCGGGAGAGGGCAGACCTGATGCATTTTTTATATATTTGGTCAGGGGGGCTACAGCTCCCTTTCCTTATTCTTTTTGTGGGGGTGGTGTGTGTGAGTCCCCCGTCCCTGGAGATAGGCTCCAGGGAGCCCATTCCCTGCATCACGATCGCAGTGTCCCAGGGGATGTCTTCCCTGCCTGGGAGAGTGCAGCCAGGGAATAGGAATCTAGTTTCTGCTCGCACTCTCCCAGGCAGGGATCTCAACTATATTCCCGCATGGGCAGGAACACTGAAAAATGCTGCTTCCCTGAACAGGATCAAAGCAATGGATCTGGCTCCCGTGAGCTGCGGGGGCTCTGGGGTTGCCCTCGCAGCCCCAATGCAAGAGTTATTATGGGTGACCTATGGGGCCACCCACCCGTAATTAAAGAGGCTGGCTTTTCCACCAGGGAAACTGGCAGGTGGCTGCCTGAGCCTTGGTGCTCCCCATCAACTGCCCCCAACAACTACTATGTTCTGGGTGCCCCTGGTGGGCACCAGGGCACCCAGTGATAAATAAAAATGTTGGCTCTCACCGGCACCCACCTTGGGTGCTGGAGGGGGTAGTGGGGAGCCTTGGGGCTCCCACTGTAGCTCTCAAAATTAAAAAAATAGGCAGGAATTACTTATTTATTATTCACTACTCCGGCAAGAAGTGCCCATTATGCCCTAAACCTTTTTTGAATTACATACTTTACTACTGGTGGTGCAGAAGCCCTTCAGAAACATTAAAAAACAGTAATTTTTAAAAAGCACTCCAAGCTGGAGCTGTATGATCTTTCACTGGAGCAAAGGGACCTCTAGAGGTTTGTTCTATGGTTGTACTTTGTGCCTTGAAAACTAATAAAAAATAGACAAAAAAGGACTTATTGAAAATACTTAACTATAGTCACTTTTGTTAAACATTGTGTGAATTTATCAAATGTACGTTTGATGATAGTTATTGGTGACTTTCTGACAAAGCAAGAATTTCTGCCTTACTTAAAATGACTCCCTTTATATTATTACAGATAGTCAGCCATGGGCTGCGCTGTGTGCCAACCTAGAGCCAGACCATGTGCATAACCCCTTGCCGTTGGCTGCCAGTGGGTGGCTGGGCCATAGCCCAGGCCCTGCCCCCAACCTCATGCCTAGCATGGCCAAAGGCTGTGCACATTGGGGTGGGTAGGGCGCCAGCGGGGATTGTGCACAGGGCCTGGCCGCATACCAGGCAGTGAATGTTGTCTGGTTTCGAAAGACCTATTGTAGGTTTACCAAGAACTTATAGTGACTAACATCCTGCCCATTGCTTACAATCTCATTTGCTTGCTTGTTATTCGAAGACTTTTCTTGTCCATCTTGTGTTTAATACTGCCTCTTTACCATCCCTTTGATTGGCTGACTTGCATCCTTCTACTGCTCACATATAGGAAACTTTTTTCTTTTTAGTTAAATACTCTATGTAAGTGCATGTGTTTCCCAGCTCTCTCATTTGTGTGCCCCCAGCACTCATGTTGTTGTTTCACATACATGCTTTTTGCTCTCTCTTTTTTGTACCTCTCCTATACTCCTAAGCTTTATGTTGCTCTCTCCCTGATATCCTTCTTCCTGCCCCATGTTGCTCTTGTTTGCTTTTCCCTGTCCCATGTTGCTCTCACCCTTATGCGCTGGTCTGTTTCACATGTGCTTCAAGTCCAGCTCTCCATGTTCTTCTTTCCATCGAATGTGTCTTCCCGACCCAGTACTGCTGTCTCCCTCATGCATTACTTTCCCCCTTCCTCCCCCCACCTGGTCTCCCACTCACTCCAAACATTGGTCCTTTTATATTTCGTATTTTTGTGCTAAAATTTTTTTTCATTTTTTATTTACCAATCCAAGTGGCGTCTGCAAAGCAAATAGTGCATCCGTCATTCTGCTGGTGTTTAGCTTTTTTCCTCTATAGTGTACAGCATCGCTAAAAGGCATTGGTAAAACAAGTAGGTCTCAAATGCAAGACCTTTTGGCTTTCCAATGCTTGTTAAAAAAGCCACTTGCGTGGCAGACAATCACTGATGTGGCAGATGAGCTGCGTCCGGAGCAGCAGAGGCAGCACCTAGAATTATTTTGTTGACTGAACTTAGAGTAGTGTCTTTTATTTGTATACAGAGGCTGAATCAAACAGTAGCTCTGTTGCTCCCTAGCTAGGTTTGTGCTTTATAAATATCAATACATACATACATGACATGAACATTCACTTTCTGCCCTGTACTTTCTTGCGCAAATGTGCAAACAATGTCAGAACCTATGCCTCAGTTCCTGTGCTTTCATTGTGCATCTACTGTTCAGGCCATTGCACACAAGGAACTGATGCTGAAGGATGCTACATACCATCTGCACAGTGAACCTCCAGTAGTGATAACTAAGTATGGTCACCGCTTTGTAGATTGCAGCTCAAACGATCACATGTGGGTATATAGTGATCCTTAAGGGTGTTTACTCACCTTTGTCATTCTTAACTGCGTTTGAGAATTCTACCAACCAGTTCCCATGTCCCAAAATTTACAAAACAACTTCACATCCAGTTATTCATTCATATCAATGGACTCTACGGTGGGATCTGCCTGACCCTGTTATGATGGTTTCTGCTGTCATTTGATGGCTGGTCAGTGTAGTGACTGTGGTTACTCCTCTGGTGGTACAGGAATGACTTGTGTGTGTGGTCTTGTCAAGTACTGTTGTCAGGGAACAGCACGAGGGAATAATCATGAAGCTCTATTGGAATGCTGTAGTGACAGTCAGAACAGTTGAGGTGGACTTCGCTAGTGAAGGACATACTTGCATGCTCTTCCCTTTGTAACAAAATAAGTACTTAAAATCACCATTTTTCGTGAGCTTCATCACTACATATTGGCAACGAGCTGAGAACCTGTGTCTGTGCAAGATCGAAGACGTGTTCTGACCTGTTTCCGTGCTATAAGACCGTGACATGCTACTGACCAGTGACAGATGAGGAGAGTAACAGTGAGACGGGGGAGAGTAGGCGAAGCTGGGCTGCTCCCTGTGAGCACAGAGGGGAAGCAGATTGTATACAGTCTGCTGTTGTATATTTAAGCTGAAGTGTGTATGGATTGGTACAAGCTTGCAGGACCACGCTTTGCGATTGAGCACCAGCGTTTCCATGGAGATTCTGCGTGTGAGATGTCCAATGTGTTTCAGCCACACTGCAGCTAATAGATTTGCAGTTCTTTGAGACACATCCTGTAGAGCTGTTTGTCACAGAGCCACGCAGATTCCCAACAAGTGCTTATTACGTCAGTACATGGTGGCCATCTTTGTTGACGGTGCAAAGTGTATCAGCAGCTTCATTCCGACATGTAATGAGCCATGACACTCACACCAATAGTGTGCCATGTTAATTATAGCAATGCAGCAAACAATACAGAGCACGGTGACACGCACAACTTCAAAAGTTTGTCTACAAATGTGTTTTTCAACAGCGAGTCACACATCTGTCAAAATAAACATATGGTAGTAAAATTCGATGACACTCACACCTTCACATCTGTGTGAACACTTGACACGCACATCAGTAACATGCACTTTTTCTAATATTAAATTGTCAGTGACACGCACACCTTTTGCATGTTTCAAGGAATTTCTGTTTTTATACAAGCGTTTCTTCTAATTTAATAACCATGCTTTGTACAGTATGTTATGGTAAAAACAGTATTATGAACTGGAATAGCATTCTGTTAATCCACATTCACCAAAGTGTTTTTGGAGTTATAAATATACTTACATTAGGGACCAATTGAAGTATTGATATTTTACTACTTTAGCATAATACTTAGTCATGTGTTCCCGAACCTTTTCACCTACTCCTTCTCTGCCATTTTTGCCATGTCCAGGGGACCCCTAAATGAAATGGCCAGAATGGAAAGAGTACTTCCTTAACTACATTTCTGCTATAGAAGAAGAAGGATCAGAAGAATTTTCTGCTGCCAGGAAGAAGAAAATTCTTCTACACAGTTTAGGGCCAGAAGGATTAAGAGTTTTTAATCAAATGGGAAAAAAGTAAGATCTGGCAGGGAACAAGATGTTTTTCTTAATGCTTTAGAAGATTTAGATGGATATTATCAGCCTGTGGTTTGTGCAGCAATTGACAGGCACAATTTCTTCCAGAGGAAACAAGGAAAGTCTGAATCAGTAGAGGACTCTGTTTCAGCCCTGAAGAAATTAGCAGTATCTTGTAAATTCTGAACATATGATCTCATACGTGACCAAATTATAATGAACACCAATGATACTAACTTACAAGATATGACGGTGGATCTTATTATTATTATTGCTTTAGTCAAAAAGAGTGAATTGTCAAAAAGATGCGCAGTGGAGCAACCTCATAAGAGTGAATTGTCAAAAAGATGCGCAGTGGAGCAACCTCATCTGATATTAAAGAGAAAGAGGCAATCTGCAAGGTCTCTAGCAGACATAGTAAAAATAAGTTAGTTTTTTTCAGGTGTGGTAGTAAAGGCCATCTCCTAAAAAATAAAAGTTGTTCCTGCACTTAAAATCAAATGTTTATACTGCTGTGTTATAGGACATTATGCAAAAGTATGTAGAAAAAAATAAGAAAACCCAGAGTGTGAAATTGATTTCTGAAATATCTGAGTCTGATCAGTCAGAAAATAATTATGATGCTGAAAGTGTGTTGTGCACTGGGTGCCCTGAATTACATTTGGACAATATAGAAAAAAATATATCTATGTGGGAGATGACTATAGGAGGAGTTGGCATAACGATTGTAGCTGATTCTGGGTTACTTTAAATTATCATCAATAGGTAAATGTGGTAAGAAAAATGTACAGAAGTAGTTAATAAGCAACTGAGTGATACAGACATTCATCTTGTCACATTCACAGGTGAGAAAACTCCTGTGTTAGGATACTGTAAGTTACCATTTAAGTTTAGGGGTAGGAAAACCATGAGTAAATTGTATGTGGCGAAGGTGGGACCTTCTGTTTTGGGATGGATGGATCAAAAAGCCTTATATATAGTCTTGAATCCCAATGAAGTAGATCAAATACTTTCATTAGAGGAATCAAAACAAGATCTGGTGGAGAAACCTAAGTGAGATTTCCCTGAAGTGTCTTCAGGTCAAATTGGTAAATTAAAGAATTTTGTACATAGAATAGTGTTAAAGGATGATGCAAAACCTGTGAGTCATGAAGTCATTAACATTCCATTAAGTGTCAGGGAAGAAATAAATTAAAAACTATTAAAGGCTATTAAAAGAAGGCATCATAAAGCTGATTGAAAGGGCTCAATGGCTCGCACCGTTAGTAATAGTCAGGAAAAAGAATGGTAAATTAGGATTATGCATTGATCTAAGAGACCTAAACAAGAACATAATCATAGGCAAATGTCCATTGCCTAAGATTTCAGATCTGCTTACTAAAACCAAAGGAGTCTTATGGTTTTCTATGATTGACTTAACTTCTGCCTACCACCAGATAGCATTAGAAGTTGAAAGTAGGAAGCTAACTGCTTTTATCACTCCAATGGGGTGGTTCCAGTTTGTCTGCATGCCATTTGGTCTGTCTTTAGCCGCAGCGCCTTTCTAAAGATTAATGCACAGACTCTTGAAAGATATCCCTGCAGTTGTTTATTTTCAGGATTACATTTTAGTCTTGGGGAAAAGCAAAAAGGATCCTGATCATAACTTGCACAGAGTACTTAAAAAACTCAAAGATATTGGGTTGACAGCTGAATTAAGTAAATGCAAGTTTTGTGGACAATCTGTGACTTATTTGGGCCATGAGATCAGTGAGAAAGTTATATCTCCCACGAGGAAAATAATTGAATCAATAAGAGAAGCTCCAGCTTCCACCTGCAAAGACAAAGTGAGATTTTTTGTAGGACTAGCACAATTTTATGCAAAATTCCTAAAACATTTTGTGGAAAAAAATATACACTATTCGACAGTTGTTGAAAGCTAAGAACAGTTTTGAATGGAACAAAAATATGCAAGCAAAATTAAGGAAGACATTTGTAATGCTATTCCTTTCAATGGTTGTGATCCTAAAGCCCGCACAATCCTGACTACTGACGCCAGTGGAAAGGTTTTGGGGGTAGTTTTGTCACAAACTTCAAGCAATGGAATAGAGAATACTTTATCTTTCACACTCCATTCTCTGACATCTCCAGAAGAAAAGTATTCCATCATTGAACACAAAATGCTAGCGTGTGTGTGGGCTACTAGCAAATTTAGGCAGTTCATATGGGACCCGAAAGTTACATAATGAACTGACCACACGCTGTTGATAAAAGTTTTGACTACTGATGTTTCAAACACTGCCACACCTCATATAGTGAGAATGTCCCTAAAACTATTAGATAATGCTTATGAAGTGGTAGACATACCAGGAAGGCTGATATTCTGATTAGGTCACCAGTTGGAGGGGGAACCCCAGAAGCAAGTGTATGGATGGTAATAATGTGATTGGTGTGGAACGTGAAACTGGAGCTATTTCAGAGAGTAAATGGAAGAAGGATATGAAGAAGACATTATCTTGATCAACATTTTTGAGCATGCAGTGCAAGGGTGGGCAGAAAAAGGAAAAGCCTTGGATGAGTGTAAACAATTTTGAGAATTAACGGAGGAATTGTCAATCTCCAATTCAGGATTCCTTTTAAGAGAGAATAAAGTAATTCCTCCACAACATTTATGTCAAAAGATTCTAGGATTAATGCATGAAGGGCATTTAGGAATTGTGAAGTCCAAAAAGAGAGTGAAGAGTTTTTACTAGTGGCCAGGAACTGATTAAAGTATAGAGAAGTTTGTTAGGAATTGAAAACCACTCGATTTGAATGAGATACCTGCATACCCTTGGGAAATGCTAACTATTGACATTTTAGGTCCTTTTCTGGACAAGAATGGAGTTAAAAAAACATTATTGTGTTGCTAGACATGTATTCCAAATGGCCAGAAATAGAAATATGCGAACATATAGATGCAAAATGCATAGTTACATTTTCAGAGAAAACCTTCCTGAGGGAAGGAATTTCAAATTCCTTCTCGAGTGATAATGGTCCACAATTTTCGGCTGAAAAGTTTACTGAGTTTCTTACACTAGTGGTTCACAACCTTTTGACTTCTGTGGACCCCTACTTTATCAATAATGGAACCTCGAGACCCCTCCACTGATTCATTATTGAAATCCAGGGACCCCCACTGAGTCATTACTGAAAGCTGGGGACCTAATCTGTTAATATTATTTAATTTTCTAAGCAGTCGCGGACCCCCTGAGAAGGCTTTGTGGACCCCCAGGGGTCCCTGGAACACAGGTTGGGAACCACTGTCTTACACTAAATAGCATTAAAGAGAAGAAGACACCGGTGTATCATCCTGCCAGTAATGGTGTTGTTGAGAAATTCAACAGTATGATCAAGGGATGTATTCAGGCTGCCATTAATGCAGGAAACAATTGGGAATTAGAGTTAGGCAAATTGGTGTGGGCATACCACATAACCTCCACAGTAACAGGTTATAACCCCTTTAACATACTGAGGGGTAGTGATGCGTTTAGTAAAGATAATGCTGTGTGGATGTCAAGAAGCATTCAAAGGGAATGGTCTCCTGAAGTTGTCAAATAAAATTTAGAAAAAGCAGGTCAGACATACAAAGACTATTATGACAAAAAACACAATGTGAGAGATGTCACTCTGAAGGAAGGTGGGTATGGTACAAACTAGATACAAATGTGAAGAATGGTAAAAGTAATTTCTCTAAACCGTTACACGTGAGCAAAGTGTATTAATGTTCAGCTAAGCGTAGCAATGGTAAAATTTGACATTTTAGTAAATTATCCAAATGCAACAAGATATTATCTTGGAAGTAATGGGATCCATGAGCTTCAGGAAAATAAATGTGGGAAGAAGAAGAAAAACATTTGTCAAATGATAATACAGTTCAAGTCTCACAAAAAAGGTCCATAGTTTAAGTTTCAGCTCCACCTCAAGAAAACAGCTTGGAGATTTGCTCCTAAAGCAGGAAGAAGTGCAAAAAGAAGAAAACACACTTCATCTTGCACGTTAAGTTCTCACATAAAAGGAGTGAGGAGTTCAAGCAGAGTTACACCATTGCCCACTAAATTAAAGGATTTTGTGGTAGGCTGATGGCACTGTGGTATCCATTTTTGGGTATCCAATCCATAATATGTGACATATTGTAGCATCTTATGGATTTATACCGCAACGGTTGGTATATTTATTATTAAGAACATTAAGTTTATTTATATGGATATGAGTATTCCTGTTAATAAAAGGGTTAAATGTGTGCTTGTCAGCTAATGTTGTCAGGGAACAGCATAAGGGAATTACTCATGACGTTCTATTAGAATGTTGTAGTGATGGTTAAGGCAAGAAAGGTGCACTTTGCTAGTGAAGGATGTACATGCATGCTGTCCCCTTTGTAAAAAAGTAAATATATAAAATCACAAATCTTTATGAGCTTCATCACTGCAGTTGGGAGCAGGTACAGAGTCCAGCTGGAAGAGAGCAGGTGGACATACGAAAATGTGTTGAATGGCAGATAGCAAGAAGTCCTGTGGACAACGGCAAACCTTGCTTTGGCATTTGGCACTCATTTGTAGAATGCTAGGTTTCCTGTAGTGGAAAGTGTGCCCACTTGGTGGAAATATGCATGACACAGGTGTATCTTGTGCATGGCAAGTGCTGCTTCCATTTGAGGTCCCGCTTTGTTGTGTCGTAGTATTTGATACCAACATGCAAAACTTTGTCTTTATCAGCTGGACAACAACAGAGAGCAAAGTGAACTCTTGTTTGGAAATGGAGCGGGAAAGGATGGGGTCTTGAGGACGGCAACCTTGGAAGCTGTTCTTGAGGGAAAGTAGCTTGGCATGACTTAGGACCAGGCAGTGGTCAGCCATCCAGTGGGGGTAGCAAAAAGACATCCGTTAAGTGAGCGTGGAGTGAGTTTGTGAGAATGGCAAGGGAGCTAGAGAAGAGGGTGACATCTGCAAAGATGTAATATAAGACACCAAAGAAGGAGAAATGTTGCTATAGGGATGGTGCGAAGTGGAAAGTAGGGGCATACAAAGACACGTGGGAATCACACATGTGGACATAAGGAGATTGAGCAGAGAGCCCCCCCTGTAATATTGAGTTTTAGCATATTCTCTATTTGAATCTTGTACTGGAAAAATGGCCTAGAGATTTGTAAAAATCAAGATGGGGAACAAGCTATTCAGAGGAAAAGGGGAAGTTGGAAAATTTGCAAAGCCTATTCTCATTGGAGTGGTGGTTACCGAAGCCAGAAGGACCGCACTGTGGAGGTTGGGTGACGACAGTGGAAGAACCTGTCAAAGAACAACTATTCAAGAATTCTTGTGAAGGAAACTAGAGAGGCTTTGTGAAGGTCTCCCATGGACTGGGTCTGTATCTCTATGGGATTATTTAATGTTAGCATGGGATGAATCGCCCCTCAACTAAGGTATCACAACCCAAAGGTGAGGATGCAAAAAAGAATGAAGGGGAATGTTCTTGATGATAAGGCTAGCTTGAGCATTCATTAATGCTCTTAGAACATTATTGCAGGGACAGCAGCAGTCTAGAAGAGTCTTTCTGAGTACTACATAGTACAAATGTTAACAAACATCTGCAAAGCCAATACGTTTGGCTTATGACTGATAATGCACCAATAGTTAGGGTGGATAAACAATTGGTGATAGGCAGAGGACAATAAAATTGCCTATGTGAAGACAGATGTACAAGTATACATAGAACCTCCCAAAGGATTCAGATCATTACTGATGGAAATTTGTCCTTTGCCTTTTGGTGGACCCTATATTTTTGCTGACTGTAAAACTATGTGCACTTTACCCCAGCTAAACAGTGATAAAGTGCCTTTAAGTCCCTAGTATATGGTACAGCGTGTGCCTAATGACTGTAAGTTCAATGTCACTACTGGACTGCAGCACCCATTTTGTCACCCACTATAGTGAGAGTGCAAACTTGACTGCAGGCCTATTATTTGTAGCCTGGCTTTTGCAGTTTTAAACTGCAAATGTCATTAGTCAACCCCCTTTGACAAGTCAAGACTTTCCTTTTAAATATTCATATTGTAATATAATATAATAGAATATAATAGAATAGAATATAATAGATTATAATATAATTAACATATATGAGTCACCCTTACATATGCCTTATTGCTCATATGGCAGGGTGCATGGTATTAAAAAAAAAGGAGATTTAAAAATTCAATGCTGAACCGTCCTCATAGTGAAAAAGTTCCAAAAGCTATTTTCATTGTAGCAAGGATGGCTGTTCAATTGGAATACACCAGGTCACATTATTACATTTTATAATGATACTTTTGGGTAGGAAACAGCACCAAAAACAATTAAACAACTTGTTTACTAGCTATTAAAAATGTGATTCAATGCTGAAGATGGATTTTTGATAAAATTAAAGAAAAAGCACTTTTAAAAAGTTAGGTTTTTCTCTGTCTACTTGCAACTGTAACTACCCATCGAACAGGTAGCAACTGGACCTGAACAGGACCCTGCTCTTTGGCCTCTGCCTGACACAGTGATTTTTTAAAGGCCTCCCTTGTGGTCCTGGGGACTTTATAAGTGTACTTCTGATGTGGATTGGGACGTAAAGGACTAAAGTCAGAAAGAATCTTTTTTAACCAGGATAATCCTGGTTGGTGTATTTAAATCAACACATCATCACGGTCAGCGTTGAATTGCACCTACCACATGGTCTACGATGACCACTGACTACATTACTGGAACTTTATTCTTCTTGACGCTATTTTTATTTAAAGCTTTAAAAAATCATATCTCCAGCTCCACTTATTGCATTTTTCCCTTTTTCGTGTCAGTTTGTTTATTAAATTTTGCTGTATTTTTTTTAATTGGGTTTGGGATTTGTGTTGTGTTGCTTTTCAACTTTATAACGGTTTTGGTACTGCATAAATACTTTACACATTGCCCTTAGTTATGCCTGTCTGGTCTGTGTCATACCTACCAGCGGTGTGAGCTAATGTTAATTTAGTAACTTTGAGTGTTCAACCTGACAAGAGTTGTATTCATTCTTGAGGTGTGTACGTACCCCGTCACATTATAATCAAATTTCTTAGAAATACTAAGAACACTTTATACACTTCCCTAATCCATGACCAATTGCGCCATGGGTTTCCTGGGATCAGTTTAGCACAGTGTTTGACTTCAGCTACAGAACCTTCCATTTGCACAAATTGCTACAACCATATCCACGCGTATCACAGGAGGTACTCTCTGCAGGAGGTGCGTACATTCAGAGTGCCTTCATTTTTGTAAGCACTGACAAACTGGCTAGTGCCTAGTCCTTGATGCCAAGAGTGAGTAATGAACTGTAGCCCGGTCTCTCACTCACTCATTAAGACTCTTGCGATCCACTTGCCAGACAGATGACACAACAGCGCATATTACTAATGATAGGTTTGGGTCCCATCTGTCTGTCAAAGCACCATCACACGGCCAGCACACACCATCAGCAACCTGGTCTCTTTTAGGTTTGGCACATGTTCTTGGATATTTTGTGCTACTGGTACACAGGCTCAGTCCAGCCATCATGCTGGAGCACCCAGCAGCTAAAATCACATGTGCGGCTCTCTTCCTAAAAGTATACACCGCTCCTTGCCATCGGTTCAGAATTCAATGTCCAAGTGGATGCCTGAGCATGGCTTGCTCTCCATCTAGCTAACCCATACAAGAACAAACACGAAGCAAGGCAGAATGTGGCACAACAAAATATCAGCATTAGAACTGCAGCTGGCGTAGGTGATACTGGGGTCCTCTCACCTCTAGGCTCTGGTACGACTGTACGAGCCGCATGATTGATTGCTACTCACCTGACAATATGGTCTATAGACTGAGTGGTAATGACAGAAACTTGGCTATTGTTGTGAAATGTATCAGTTCACTCCTTTGTGGTCCTAAGCAGCAGGTTTACTTAGAAACCTCATCTCATGGTTCTTTGCGTGGGTTCCCGCAAGTTCTGCTCTTCATGCAGCCACTGTATCAGCTACCAAACCAGGAGGACAAGATTCGCTTAAAAAATGGATACTAACGACACTCACATCTACATCCTCCCTGGGAATAACTCAGAGGGACATAATGACATCAATGACTGATTAACTCATACACAACAGAGGAAATGAGCAGCTTATGCTGAAACAAGAAAGGCATCCCAACCTTAGGTGCTCTTGACACTGCCTGTCTGGTGTTTCAATGGCCTTCCAGTTTAGGACCAGCTTCCCCATGACCCAGAAAGCAGCAACTGAAGGAATCATGTTTGATCCAACCTTCTCATTCACGTGGCAAATCAAAGCTATGGCCATGAGAGTGAACAGGCAACTTAACAAAATCCTCCCCCATCTAAACACCTAATAATGAACTTACAGAATGTCTTCTTTTGGGACTGTGAATTTACAAATGCCTGAAAAGAACCTGATTGAAAGACTACAGAGACAACATAAGAAAGCTGCCAAGATTTTCTTGAACCTACGTAGACATGACCATGCCATTCCAACCATGAGAGCACTACATTGGCACCAAGTGGTTGCAGGATAACGTTAATTTCACTCTGTATCATCCATGTGTCCTACTGACATAAAGGACTACTGCCCCATTACTTCTCTAGTGGAAACCTTCAAACAGCATCATAACACCTGATCCCACCTTAGCTCTTCTAACATCAGAACTTGGAGAGCAACACCTGAAAGTGCTGTGACCAATCCGCTGGAACAGGCTGGACAACCTTGTCAAAATCTAACCCAACAACCTCTGGAAGCCATAAACAATAGCCCTAGAACCCATGCCCAATTTCTGGAAGTCATACCCAAGAAACTTCTAGAAGTCATGGTAAACAACCTCTGGAAGACATACCTTAAAACACATGGAAGCCATACCCAACAACATCTAGAATACATATCTAACAACCCCTGGAAGCTGTGCCCAACAACCTATACAATTCTTACCCAACTGCCTCTGGAAGCCACACCCAAAAGACTCTGGAAGCCACACAAACCACTTCTTGAAGCCATACTCAACAGCCTCTGTAGGTCATACCCAACAACATCTGGAAACCAAATCCAATAACATCTGGAAGACATACCCAACTGTTGATATGCACAAAAACAGTGTCAATGTATGCCATCATATGTGCCAGCATAACACCAAACTTGCTTTGCTATTGTCTATTCCACCTAACATGACCTCCCCGTCAACCTGAGCCAGAAGTACGTACTCAAGTATGCCCTGCGACCCAGGCCTGAATAAACTGACTGATAGATCACAGGTGGGGTGATACATAGCCCATAGACAAGCGTGCAAACAGGAAAGACCCAGATCAATTTCCTAGATAGGCAGCAACACCACAAAGGTCCTAGGAAATTGGCCCCCAATAACACACATTTGGCTAGAGGGGTGCGTGTTACCCAAAGCACTATAAAGTTAGATGCCACATGAGGTTCGGAACACACAGCCAATCAGAACACAGCACACACCACAACCAGTGATCACATGCCCCCCTCCTGAACATCTGCACATGTTACCCTCTGACTCACGTTATGTCCAGGCAAGGTCGAAACCCATTTCCACACTTTATCAGATGGTCGGACTTAAAGCCTTGTGATTAAGTCCGGATTCCTTTTTTCAAATATTGTATTCAATCGTTTTATTGCAGCTTAAGACATTGTATAAAAAAACACTCAAAACTCTGTAACTTTGAGAGACAGTCATCCAACCCCGACTCTGTACTGCTCTCTCCTGGCCACTGCGTGTAATTAAACAGACTGTTCCTGCTTTGCCAAGCACCTCTTGTCTTTCATTTATTTAAGGTAAATCTGCATTCAAGCAACACAGCAACCCCCGTGAGACATACCAAACAACCTCTGGAAGGCATATCCAACAAACACTCTAAGCCATCTTGGAGCCATCCTCAACAAACTCTGGAAGACATACCTAACAACCTCTCTGAACCATACCCAACCTCTCTGAACCATTCCCAACAACCTCTGGAAGGCATATCCAACAAACTCTCGAAGCCATACCCAACAACCTCCAGAAGGCATACCCAACAAACTCTCGAAGCCATACCCAACAACCTCCGGAAGGCATACCCAACAAACTCTCGAAGCCATTCCCAACAACCTCCGGAAGGCATATCCAACAAACTCTTGAAGCCATAGCGAACAAGCTCTGGAAGGCATATCCAACAAACTCACGAAGCCATACCCAACAACCTCCGGAAGGCATACCCAACAAACTCTCGAAGCCATTCCCAACAACCTCCGGAAGGCATATCCAACAAACTCTCGAAGCCATAGCGAACAACCTCTGGAAGGCATATCCAACAAACTCTCGAAGCCATACCCAACAACCTCTGGAAGGCAAACCCAACAACTTCCGAATGCCATTCCAACAGCCTTTGGAAGCCACACCCAATAACCTCTAGAAATCATATCCAGCAACCTCTGGAAGTCATACTCAACAACCTCTGGAAGCCATAGTCAACAACCTCTGGAAGTCATACTCCACAACCTCTGAAAGCCAAACCCAACTACTTCAGTTACAGAACACTGATAAAACTCAAGCTCCTTAAAAAAGCTTTCTCTCAACACCACCCCAATGGGCCACAATGAGGGATGTCAGAAGGTGAGAGCCACCCCACAAACGAAACTGTGGCGGCCAGTCTAGTTTCTAACGTGTATATGCTTCTACGTTTATTTCTGTTTGTCATAGCACCTCGAAGCTGCTTTAAGGCGACAATAGGCACTTTATAAAACAGCTAAATAAATTTTAAAAAAGGACAATAGAATAGATACTTTTTCGTCCCCTCCTGGGGTGGTTACACGTTGTCCCAGACTTGCTCCTAAGAGGACAGTGTGAAACATGGACAGGGCGCCACGGCCAGCTCTGCGGACCACAGTAACATTTTAATTCCAGTGTTTTGCTGACCTGCATTTTTGCTATGAACTCATGTAGTTTGAGGGCAAGTGAAACACAGGTCTCCTGGAGTTCTGTGACAGTAGTATTTACGAGCACTTATGCTGTCTGCGTTATTTACTCCAGAGGTTTACCACAAATGCGTGCGTCTGTCTGCCCGGTCCCTCCAAGCGCTGTACCCAGGGCTCCCGGCCAATCAGAGACCTCCGAAGGAGCCTGAGCTCTCTGGATAATTTAGCGCGGAATGTACACAGATTGCCTTTCCAGAATTCCTCGCTTAGCCTTGCTGTTTTTGGTAAGCATTTTGCATGTTTGATATTTCAGGATTTTGATTGCAAAAGAAAGATCAGTCCCAAAGGAGCGCGTTCGTGGCGATTATTTTAACGAGCAGGTTTGTACCAGGAAATCAGCGAGTTTAGCCTAACAAGCCTCTAGCGTGCCAGGGGGGCTTATAAATCTGGTTCGCACCTATTATTTTTACGGGCTACATAAAACAGGGTCGATGTCAAAGGAACACGTGACCCCAGGAGACATTCATTGATCACCCTGACACATATATGACTTGCCCCACAGGTGAACCCTGGTCGTCTGTCTGAATCCTGTAAGCAGGGGAGGCATGTGGGTCTGCATGCCATACAAATACGTTCCGCACCCCTGTCCCATTGCTACGGGTTGGGAGTTTGAGGGGGGGGGGGGCAGGGGGCGTTAGCTTGCTGCAGAATATATTTGACCCCAAAAAAGGCTGTGCTCCTGAAATTATCAGTGTGCTGAATTGTCAGTCGTTGTGAGTTTCCTTGGTGCTGCCTGGCTGGTTAATGCACCTGCCTAGGGTGACCAGATTATGAGGAGCAAAAACGGGGACAGGTCAGACATAAAAGAAGGACTGAAGACATTACTCTCACTTTTATATCTGGCCTGTCCCGTTTTTTGTGTAGCTTTGTGAGAGAGAGTGTGTGTGTGTGTGTAAACAAATACATACACACACACACATTTACAATACTACATCTATAACATTAGCTACGGCTTGACCTCCGCCCCGCACCCCAACCCGCCCCCACCCACCTCTCTCTGCTCCCCACTCCCTCTCTCTGCTGGGAGCTGGCAGTAACAGATAAAATACTTTAATTATTTCATACTTTGTAGGTCTCTTTAATTTATGCTTCCCTAGATGATCTGACCGATGTCCCAAAAACCGGGACATTTATTTAATAATCTGACCTTTGTCCCAAAAACCGTGACATTTAGTTAAAATTAGGAGATGCGTAGGGGCAGTCCTCTAAAAACCAGGACTGTCCAGAGAAATCCGGGACGTCTGCTCACCCTACACCTACCTGATAAAACAAGCTCCCTACATGCACGGGGGTGGTAGGCAATATATTTTGGGCACCAGGCTGAGGGACGGGGCCATGCTTATGACAGTGGGGTCGCATGTACATGCAAACAGAGGGTTAGTTATTCTTAGCCGTTTGCTAAATTGTTGTTCTACTGGCACAATTGCGAAAACGTGACAAATCAAGCTGCGTTATTAGGTGGGTTTTTTTCAAAGCATTTTTCGATGGAACATTTCAAGACAAAAAGCAAAAGCACCTTCAAATGAAAATAAAAAAAGTTTTATGCTGAGAGGAAAACAACATTTCATTTGTAGCGTTTTTTTTTCTCCTGAACTTTTAGTTTAAAAATACTTTGCAAATTTAATTACATTCGCGATGTTTTCAGAAAATATGGTGAAACGCTGTCAGAGAAGGCCTTAACATTCGCATACAGACTGGACTGAAAATATTGTGTGGGAAGCAGGGCAGGATTGCAATAGAAATCGTTTACAGGTAGATGGGGAGCCAGGACAAGGCAATATCCAATGCAGTTAATGGCCAACCGCGTCAGTTAACCACGAGACAAATTGCTCTGAATTAGGTTCCAGGCCAAGAGGGAGGGTGGAGTCGCAGAAAGTGTATGATTGGAAGTCTCTGGCGCAGTAGCCTTGTCCCATCCTGCTCCAGATTTAGACATTTGTGATTGACCCAGGATGGTCTCCACAGATAACTCATGTCCTGGGTTGCCTTTATCCTATATGCTTCTTCAGTAAGTTGCTAACTTGCAGAGCCGTGCTTAATTTGTGAACAAAAACGTGCCGGTGCCCAATGCCCTCCTCTTAAACACGCGGCTGCTTCAATTAAATGTGCAAACACGGAATACTGAAGCCATCTCGGGCCTCTTTAATCCATTTACAGCCACTTCCTACCCCTTCAGCTCACACTTGCAGCTTTCTGCTTTCTCCCAAGGTGTTGCTTTTTAATTTTTCTCTTCCTCCGTCTTTCCCATATGTGTCTTTTGCTCCCAGTAAATGCTTGAGGCAGAAAAATAAGTACCGGCCCTCAAAAATAACGGCTGGTGCTCCGCACTGGAACAAACAAGCACAAATTAAGCACTGTTGCAGAGTACTGACTAATGCTGGATACAGGGTTCAACAATAGTGGGCCTCCTTTCAACTTTATTGACATTCCATCTTCCATTTGCAACTCGCAGCACCTGATTTCACATCTTCCATCTGCACAGGAAGTGACATCATAGGATTTCCCACCAAAACATATTTAAAACAAGAAGCCAAGCAAGAGAAGTCATTTCCATCTTCCATCTGCACAGGATGTGAAATTATTGGATTTTCCATCATCCATCTGCACCAGAAGTGACATCACTGGATTTCTCATCATCAATCCCAGCAAAACTATCTTTAAATGAAGAAAACAAGCAAGAGGAGTCATTCCCATCTTCCATCTGCATAGAAAGTGACTTCACTGCACTTCCCATGAGCCATCTGCACAGGAGGTGACATCACCCCTCTCCCCTCACAAGACCTACTTAATGTCTGCCACACTGTGGACATGCACCGGATTCACTCAGCGTGTACATCACTGGCATGTCAAAGATAAGCCTGTCTGCATTGATTTGCACCTGGACCTCGCCTAGCGCAAGGAACCCTGGTCCTTCTCCCTCCTGCTGCTCATGCTGTGTCCCTACGTGCCCCAAACCCCTGTCGCTGCTGCAGACACTGCTGCCTTACCGCACCACACAACACTGAGGGGGCGTTTTCTTGCGCTTCCGGCAAGTTTTCATGCACTTACCCTAACCCAGCAACCTCCACACTGACAGCACCCAACACCCCACTCTTTCACACTCACACAGTCCAACAACCACCCACACAACACTCCACACTCGCATGCATGCTTATCAACACCCACTGTCTCACCAAGCACGCCACAGAGATCTGAGACCTGCAGCATGACAATGCCCCTGATCTGCTTTCCCTCACGGAAACCTGGTTGAACCCTGCATCAGCACCTGCCATTGCCACAGTCATCCCCCCAGCTACAAGATTGCCAGGCAAGGCAGACTTCACAGTTCACAGTTCTGGAGGTGGAATTATCCTCCACAAAAACACCATCTGCTGCACCACATCCATGGGCGCATCATCCTCCAAAATGGAACACCTTGTGTTCAAGTTCCACGTAGCAGCCAACTTCGCCCTAAGCAGCATTCTCATCTACAGACCACCAGGACTGTGCACCAACTTCACCAATACCAACACGGACTTCGTCGCACTTGTCGCTCTCAATGCTAGCAATTACATCCTACTCTGAGACCTGAACTTCCACCTGGAAGACCACACCAACCCTAACAAAGAGCACTCATTGAAGACCCTGGAAGCATGGACCTCCCCCAATGAGTCATGGGACCTACCTACATCATCGGACACCTCCTGGACCCTGTTTCCACCAACTTCAACAACATCTCAGACTATGAGACACACCAGTCCGTGGGAGCACCACGCTCATGTCAAGTTCAGTATCCCGCCTCCCCCCTGGTCCAGTGCACATGCAACACTGATAGACCCAGCCCACTGAAAGTGGAACAGTGCCACTGACAGGAACTGGAACACCGCTCTCAACACCCACCAACCCAAACACAGCAACAGCCTCTCAAAAGCCATCAAGAATGTCAACAAATGGATCGTGTCTTATGCCAACTCCCTGGCCCCACTCAAACACAGCAATACAAAAAGATCCAGACCCCAGGCCAGTTGGTACACACAGGGATTTA
This sequence comes from Pleurodeles waltl, assembly GCF_031143425.1. Taxonomy (NCBI): domain Eukaryota; kingdom Metazoa; phylum Chordata; class Amphibia; order Caudata; family Salamandridae; genus Pleurodeles; species Pleurodeles waltl. Next base: position 1,304,316,088 of record NC_090437.1, on the reverse strand, counting down.
GACTATTGTAATGTCACTGCAAACAACTGGAGAATGACCCAGGACAAGGCAGACAGGAGCATGTTCAAATCCAATCTAAAACGCTACCACCAACTTATTTGGTCCACCAAATGCACCGCTCTAGTGGTCCACATAGATGCTAGCACCAACAGAAACCAATAAAGTTTTGCAGACCTCACTAAACATCTCCTGTTCTTATCCAAAAAACCAAGCCTATCCATATGGCCTATCTTCACCCCAGAAGAAACCACCGCCACTATGACATCTATCTACTCAGAGGCCCCATCGGACCCCTCCCACCACCACACCCATTCCAGAGGACTGCAAGCTCACATCCATTGTAAGTGCCTCCTACTCTTCTGCGACTTTCCCCGATGTTTGGAAACATGCAACTATTCTTCTATTGCTGAAGAAACCCTCAGCAGACCCCTACACGCTCACCAACTACAGCAAATCTCCCTTTTACCATTCCCAGCATCGGTCCTAAAGAAAATCAGAAACACACACCTCACTGAATACCCCAACAACAACCAACTATTCAACACCACTCAGTCTGGTTTCAGACCAAAGCACAGCACAGAAACTGCCCTCATTGCTGCCATAGATGATATCTGCATGACTCTGGACAGAGGTGACTCAGTGGCCCCAATCCTCCTGGAAGTCTCCACAGTATTTGGCACATCTCTCACCCAATTCTCATCCAGTGCCTACACAACATCAGGTTTCAATGACACACACTCCTATGGATCTGCTCTTTCCTGAGTGGAAGGGCCCAGTCAGCCTGGCACTGTACATCTTGGACACCCACAACCTCATCTGCTGAGTTCCTCCTTGGAAGCCTGACCCTCCTTAACATATACATAGTCCCTCTAGCCAGCATTATCTACTCTATATCAACAATCTCTCCTACACCAATGGCACACACTACATTCTCTCCCTTATGGACAAGATGCCCAGTACACAGATCAAGTTCAATGCCTGCATGACTGATATCGCCCACTGGATGAAGACCAACTGTCTAAAGCGAAACACAGAGAAGATCGAAATTGTGATTTCCAGGAACATAACCGTTGAACTCCATCTGGTGGTCATCAGAGCTAGGACCGACAAATACCCTCACCACTCATGACAAGAACCTCGGTATCATAATTGACAGAAAACTCAACATGACCGCCCAAGTCAATGCTGTCGCCACCTCATGCTGCTCTACCCTGAAGATGCGGAGGAAGATCTTGAAATGGCTCCCAATCACCACCCAGAAAGCTGCCGTGCACATCTTGGTTACAAGCAAGCTGGAGTATGGAAACACCTTATGTGCCGGGATCAACAAAAAACTCACCAGAAGGCTGCAGACCATTCAGAACTCGGTGGCCAAAATCCCTCTCAACCTCCTACGCTGCATTCACATCACACCACACCTCAAGGAGTTCCACTGGCTCTTCATTCACAAAGGAGCACAATTGAAACTCTTCCTCCTTGCTTTTTAAGGCACTACATAATACTGGCCCAACACAACTATCCAATCACATTTATTTTCACAAACCTTCCAGACACCTGCGCTCGTCCAGACTCTTACTTGCACAAATAGCTCTCATATGGAAAACCAGATTTGGCGGTCAAGCCTTCTCTTACATTGTTCCTAAAGCATGGGACAACCGGCCTCTACACATAAGAGCCTCCTTCTCACTTCTGAATTCTGCAAGAAGCTGAAGGCCTGTTTTTCAAGATGAACTACTAGTCCCTAAGTGTGCCTAGACTCACACATGCTCAGCACCAGGATACTCTCCCGGGTGATGCGTGTTCTACAAATCTGCATAACATAACATCCCAGTAGGAGGTCTCATGTGGGGGGGGAGGGTCCCATTGTGTACACGTGGCACTAAGAAAGCAGCTTGCCAAGTTACAGACAGCATCATCAGAACTTGTGAAGTGCTTTCACACATCCATGTTTCAAGCGAAATGGCACCCACCAGGATAGGTAAAGAGATACTCATTGACGGTACTTTCAAGCTGAGTGCGTACATCTGGAGTACAACAGTGGCTGACTGCCCAGTAGCTACATGGACTTCTTCTGACTCATGCTTATGCAAAGCCAGGAGCACCCCATGATGCCAAGATTACTTGCTACCTACCGCCCCAGAGCCAACATTGACCCTTTCCCAACACATTCACATGATAAGACTGGAACAACAAAGAAAGAAACAGGGGACATGGGCACCTAACATCACCCAACAGCAGAGTCCTGTGGACTGGCAGGAGGACAACCTTATAAATTCATCATCAACCGGAAAAAACTGCAAAGCTGAACAGAACAATTTTGATGGTGTTGGGCATCTGAGAGTTCCACAGATAAAGAGAGTGCCACCAGCTGGTCATTCTCGTTCTTCATTATTAAGGGCCTGTGTCCAGACGCCATGAGCTGACTTCGATGAAATACGTGTTTTAGCATTCTGTATTATTTACTTTGACATATTTCTTTCACATTTTTAAGGCCACTACTAGTCACATCAAAATAGTTCAGTCTTCCTGGGGTTTTAGGTGCTTGAAGTTTAAGAATAGGGGTCAACACAGGTGCTGAAATAATTCAAGCATCCCTAGAAACCTAGCTTTCAGACTACCTTCCAATAAGGTGTATGTGGCTCCAAAACCAAAATGTATGCTATCTTGAAAACCATCTGTCTACATCCTCCAATGGATTAGTATACATAGTCAAACTGGCTGCCTACTGTTATAGTTGGGATCTCCTTTAGAGGTGCTGGGGAGTGTGCTTTGTAGGCTGTGCTGCGACTCCTAGGATCTTCTCACCTGCTCATCATGGTTATGGGACTTCTCTTCTGAGATGGTCTCTGGACATTTTGAGTGTATTCCTCAAGTCTTCGTTAACTTAATGATGGGCCACTGAGATTGATCCTTAGGCAAGCGGAGGAGCAGGACCTCTGGCACACCAGACAACTTTATGGCTTGGTCTCTGTTTAAGAGTGAGGAGCATTATGTGGTCTCAGGAGTCCTGGAAGGGCTAGCAGGTCCTCACAGGTCTGGTAAGGTATAACTCTGATTTGTTGGGGTAAGGATCCTTATTATATTTACAGTTTATGGTAGTTTGGCAAAAAGAAGGTGCTAATCAGAGAAGGTCTTTGAGGTCACATTTATGCATAAGACAGTCTCCATAAATGTCATCTTCAAGAGATTGATTCCACTCTGAAATTTGAGAAGCTGGTGCTTGCTGTATTATATTTGATTCCTGCAATCAAGCAAGATAATTGATAAAACACTCCATAAATGGAATGCCATCCTCCTGAAGCTGGGTGTAAAGTTCCTGTTTGCTTTTGCTGACTTTGGGACTCTGTCACTTCTAAACGGTAGTATAGCATGCATGCTCCCACCTAAAACATATACTGTGCTTTAAGTTCACCTAATTCACTTATTTATTTTTCTTGTAAAGGTCATTATGAATGGCGTAGGAAATTCACTAATGGCGTGGATGTTAAGTATGTGTTCTGGAGTGAGCATTTACACTACCTACATATGACAAAAATATAAGATTTCAAGGAGCAAGCACTGCAGTGACACACATAGCAGGGAAAGGTACATTGGGTGTGCAGAAAATCATGTTTATGTATTAGCAAAGTCTTCACTGAAATGTACGCTATAGGCCCACAGGGCTGGATGCTTAATATATAAAAATGTGGTTTACTACACATCGGGAATAGCGTGGCCTTACAGTTAGCAAACATGTAAAATTATTTTCACTGTGTATGTACGCCTGCATTTTCAAAGCACAGGCATATTTAAGAATAAAATCACTTTTCAGTATGTAAGTGTAGAAAAATGTTAGAGAGAGGGTTACAAGTTTTTTTCCACTTAATTTCACAAATCTAATTTATTGGTTCAAATAAATGTCTGATTACAGCTCTTGGTGTGGGAAACAAGACAATGGCAGCTTTTACAGTTCTTCCTTTAATTCGGCGATGCTACATGGGGCTGGCAGGAACTACTACCATTCATTTGCAAGACCATCCCAGCATTTTATGGCTCCTACCCCAGCAGAAGGGGAAACAAGCTCTTGCACTAACAGGGAGGAGGGCACCTCATCTCTTAGGGGGGTGGCTATTGGAAGGCCAGAGCTCAGTCAGGAGGAGGATGACGGAAGCCATTTTGTTTTTGGGCTTATGGGAACATTGGCAGCCAAGGCAGGAAGAGGTGAAAAAGGAGTTGGGAATGCTGTGAGAAACCAGTCAGGATTTTGTGTATGGAATTCTCCATTTACTGGCTAGTGCACAGGATAAGACTGACACATCGCCACCAACTCCTCACAGCATGCCGTGAAGAAAACATCTTTAAAGAAGAAGATTTTGCCTAAAACTAGAAGAAAAAGATCCCAAGACTCCTAACTTAAAATGGCACGCTAGGTTGGAACTGCTTTTCAACGACCAAGTGGTTGGCCTCCCATTTGCCTGCTCCAAGGACCAGAAAGGCTCCTGAATTAGCTAACCCTGGACCCAGTAGGAATCCTGCCTGGAGAGAGACCTGGTGCTTCGAGGCCTTTCCTGAGTACTTCCAAGCCGAGGGAGTAACCAGGAGACCCTTTCGCAGCAGTCAGAGGTAAGTGGGACTTAGTCATCATTCCACCACCAGAAGACCAATACAATGTGCGTAGGTTTGCCCAGAGAAGGTGCACCCTCGGTGGGGAAGAAACCCACAGTTGTGTCGTGCTTGGTGCTTTTTGTGGGGCTGAAAACTGGTTCAGTGTGACCGTGAGGTTCAGATGTCTGGACTCATGGAGCCCTGTCTCAATACAGCTTGCAGCCTGGACCCCTGGTGGATTTTGAGACCCTAAAAGGTGACTGTATCGGAAGATAAAACTTTCACTGTGACAACGTGGCAAATCTGTCCCAAGGGGGAAGTAATCTCAGCTGATACAAGATGTAATTTGGTCACACTCGGAGCTTGTACCAACAAAACCAGTGGCTTCAGCAGAAGTTTAAAGACGATGTATCTGCTTTTGAGGGACGTTCATTGGTACAGCTTCTGACCTTGCCTCACTGAAAGACTCTAGCTCCCGAAATAAAACCTTTCACATGTTCCACCGGCTTGGTGTATTCGACTTACTGCTCCATCGCAGACAGCCTGAAATGACACCTATGTCTCTTTCAGATGCAAAGTGATACTTGATTAGTACTTTGCTTTTTCTAGGTGGCTTTTGCCTTAAAACGTTAAGAAATGATATTTATAGTTCCCATTATGTGATTCTATTTGTTTTGGTGTCTTATTGCTTATTAATGTTTTCTGAATTTTACTAAATTAGTTTGGGAATTGTATTTTGTTTTCATTGCTTTCAAATTGTTGGTACTACTTGCATTTAACATGGGTTTCTCTGATTAATTTAAAGCTTTATGTCCTACTGCTACGAAGTGCTGAACAGAGGTTCTCTATGAATTGCATTTTAGCCTACCCAGGTTGTGTTTATTAAGTTGGTAAAAGCAACACCCCTCTCCTCAAATAAATTAATAATGCTGTTTTGGGCAAGGGATTCTTTCCACACTTTTTTGGGGGGAACGCCTGTGCAGCGGATTGTGTATATCACCCTCACACAGTGAATGCACAGGCCTGCAGGAGCTGAGGATGTCCATGTTGCTGTGCTGTCCAGCACATGCCACCATTACACTCACTCACCCATGCTTGAAAAGGCTCATATGTGTAACACTTGTTCAACCAGCACATCCGAGAGATGGGAAAAGATGGTCCAGTTGCAGCAAGGAGCTTACTGGATTTTTGTAGGCCTCGCCATTGGGTACAGGTTGTAATGTACACTCTAAGTTTATAACCCACTTCCACCGATCGTCAGCCCTCTTATTAGCAGGTTAAGTGTAATACCCCCTTTAGACAAGTTGCAGATGGGCAGGCACTTTTCGGTCCCTCTTCTTCCCCCACCCCGTCATAGAATGCCCGCAACCTTAGCATCATCTTGGACAGCAAGTTATCTATGCAGAAACAGGTAAACACAGTCTCTTCTGCCTGCTTCCACATGCTACGCATGCTCTGTAAGATCTTCAGGTGGCTCCCAATCAACACCAGAAGGACAGTCACTCAAGCCCTCGTCACCAGCAGGCTGGACTATGGGAACACTCCTTACGTAGGCACACATACTGAAGAGACTACAGACAATACTAAACACAGCTGCAAGACTCATCCTTGACCTCCCCAGACGGACTCGCATCACCCAGCACCTCAAGAAGCTACACTTTCTCCCGATCCAGAAGAGATGCAAGTTCAAGATGCTGACCACGCATACAAGGCCCTGCACAATGAAGGACTAGAATACATCAACAAGCAAATTACCTTCCTCAAACCGACCAGACACCTGCCATCTGCCTCCCTCTTCCTCGCAGACACTCCCTGGATCCGCCGATCCAACAACGGAGGATGCTCCTTCTTTCACCTGGCAGGCAAAACCTGGAACAACCTTCCCCGTACCTCGGGAATGCCACATCACTCCAGGAATTCAGAAAAGGACTCAAGAGATGGCTGTTCGAATGAACAGAGCTCTGCGAAGCAGCTAGCGACTCCAGCACCTGGAGACCCTCAAGGGCGGTTTGCTGCGCTTTATAAATCCTGATTGATTGATTCTCCTAGCAGCAGTACTGTAAGGTTCATCTTGGGAGCAATGTACTTGTCTGGTAGATTCCTTAGATTAGGGGCCACTGGACATTCCAAGTGTCGGATATATATGCAGAGAAAATAAAACAAGCATTTGCAATGCGATGGGTCTCGCATTTGCTCGAGTTAGAGCTATTGGCGTTTTAAACGCCTAAATGAACTTTTCGTGCCACATAAACTGAAAATGAAAAGTAAAACAGTTTCACATAAGTGAGCCGATGGCCACCATGAGCATGAAGGAGACCGCAAAAGGAAACAGAAGTTCGCTTGCAGTCAAACGTATCGGCAAAGGTGCAATTATCCATGTAACCGGCAAAAGTGCAATTATCCATATAACAGGGTCGATGTCATGTAAAGCGCTTGACTACTGCCCAACAAGATCGCTCTGCGTAGGAAATGAAAAGAAAAAGTAGTCCAGAAGCCATTCGGAAAACAGGGAGCCTCGTATGTTTTCAGTAGTTGGCCGGTGCGCTCTAGGAGGGCTAAACACTCGAAAAGGCACGACGTATGAATGCCTTTCACTAATGAAATCAAGCGAATTTTAAAAGGCAAGCCAACGAACCAACCAAAATGATGGGCGTGACATAGGCATGGTTAAAAGCCCACAGAGAGATTACAACAGGGGCCAGAGAGTTTGCGCTAGACCCTAAGAAAAAATGTCATGATGGAGCAAGAGGCACTGAAAATGTGGATTTTTGTACAGATAAGCATCTCTTGTTTTAATTCGCTTTCATCTACTATAGAGGAGGCAGGTTTTAACAGGAGGTGGGACATGTTGGTACACTACACCCCATTCCCCCAACAAAGACTGTTTTGAGCCCTGCCATTGGTAGGGGTCAGATTCTTCAACATCCTCTAAAATTCTGCTCTGCCCCATATCCCAGCTTGAGGTATGTAAGCCGGTGTGTAGGATGGATGGTTGTTAGGCAGAGTACCACCGCATCCTTTGCAGCACCGCATGCGGTTGACTCAAGACCAACTAGATCTTAAGCAGTGCTCATCGTGAAGGGGTTGATAACGCGTCCAGCCCTTATAAATTACCTGTACCTGGACACGTTGGAGGTCGGTGAAATCTTTTAACCGAGTCGGGCTCTCCTCATCCTCAATAGTCGAGTCACTCAAATCAATAATCAATAACTGTTGTAATCGATAATCAATACTCAATTAATAGATCAATATAACACATCAGAAATCAATAACAGTTGATATTTCTGCGCACCATGACCTTTCAGTCATGAATAACCACACCAGTTTATTAAAAGTTAGTGAATTTATTTCCCTATATTAACAAAGCTAGCACGATATATATGTGTCTCAAAACCAATTGATATATGTATATGAACATTACTAGCTGTCCATAACGGCGGAAGAAACGCAATCTACGTAAAATCTGAATAATGATACACTCTGTTATAGCAATGCAAATCACCAATGTGACTAACTGTATTTGACTAATTGCATACATTCGGTCAGCATAACAAGATTTCAATTCTTCATGGTACATTGAATGAATACCTCGACTAACCTCTAATTAGCATTGGCATGTGGGACTTCATGCAAAACGAATTTAGTCAACACAAATTTGGAAAACTTCTAGCTAGGATCCTATCAAAAATAGCACTTGGTACCTAAAAGGAAAAACACAATGCATAATACATTTATCCTTTCATATTTACCAAATACAATCAGCATTCAAGAAAAGTCTTCGTCCTTCAGGTACCGGTTGATCAGCATGGGGCAAATTTCAAAGGGGCAAAGTTAAGGGCAAGCTTCCTTGCAACGGCAAGGAGAATAGGGCAAAGTTACTGCATGGGCAAGACGGGGGAAATCAAAGTTAAAGTCTCTAGGGTGAGAATTCTTAAGTCTCTTTCTCTCGAATAGAGAAAAGGGTATCAGGGTGTCGTCCAAAATGGAGTCTGGCATCAGGCTTCAAACTGGCATCGAGGAAAAATGGCTGACTTCTCTTTGTCCGGTGGGTTTAAGTAAGAAACATTCCAAATTCTGTATGGTCTTCCATTGGAGGGTTCATAGGTTGGCTTCAAATTGTCCAATCAAAATTGTCTTTTACTAGCGCCCATTTATGCATACACTGTCCTTGGCGCCTTGGAACACAAATTGTATCATGGTTTGCCAATTATTTTACTATCTGTACCTTCATTGTCCGCACCTGCAGAGACTGACCTTGTATCAAAGGGGATGTAACCGGCCTAGCACGAAACCTTGGAGATAAGTGTACCAGCCAGTTTCTACTGGAAAAATACAACTTCAAGCAAGAATATATTTCATTAATTCAAGGAAAAGAAGAATCACGCAGTTAGAATTTGAAACCAAGCAACTAGGCCAAAGCCTGTACTAAATTTAAGCTAAGCAAAACAGTTTTCAAACAAGAAATCATGGCATACATTTGCGATTATGACGGATTAATACATTTTTAATACTTCATGATTAATAAAGCTCGTTTATAATGATGGCGAACTACCCCGAGGGCACAATTTCCCTCGTACATTATTTCTTTTACTTAAAATCACACTTCAATATACAGGGAGTGCAGAACTATTAGGCAAGTTGTATTTTTGAGGATTAATTTTATTATTGAACAACAACCATGTTCTCAATGAACCCAAAAAACTCATTAATATCAAAGCTGAATATTTTTGGAAGTAGTTTTTAGTTTGTTTGTAGTTTTAGCTATGTTAGGGGGATATCTGTGTGTGCAGGTGACTATTACTGTGCATAATTATTAGGCAACTTAACAAAAAAATATATATACCCATTTCAATTATTTATTATTACCAGTGAAACCAATATAACATCTCAACATTCACAAGTATACATTTCTGACATTCAAAAACAAAACAAAAACAAATCAGTGACCAATATAGCCACCTTTCTTTGCAAGGACACTCAAAAGCCTGCCATCCATGGATTCTGTCAGTGTTTTGATCTGTTCACCATCAACATTGCGTGCAGCAGCAACCACAGCCTCCCAGACACTGTTCAGAGAGGTGTACTGTTTTCCCTCCTTGTAAATCTCACATTTGATGATGGACCACAGGTTCTCAATGGGGTTCAGATCAGGTGAACAAGGAGGCCATGTCATTAGATTTCCTTCTTTTATACCCTTTCTTGCCAGCCACGCTGTGGAGTACTTGGACGCGTGTGATGGAGCATTGTCCTGCATGAAAATCATGTTTTTCTTGAAGGATGCAGACTTCTTCCTGTACCACTGCTTGAAGAAGGTGTCTTCCAGGAACTGGCAGTAGGACTGGGAGTTGAGCTTGACTCCATCCTCAACCCGAAAAGGCCCCACAAGCTCATCTTTGATGATACCAGCCCAAACCAGTACTCCACCTCCACCTTGCTGGCGTCTGAGTCGGACTGGAGCTCTCTGCCCTTTACCAATCCAGCCACGGGCCCATCCATCTGGCCCATCAAGACTCACTCTCATTTCATCAGTCCATAAAACCTTAGAAAAATCAGTCTTGAGATATTTCTTGGCCCAGTCTTGACGTTTCAGCTTGTGTGTCTTGTTCAGTGGTGGTCGTCTTTCAGCCTTTCTTACCTTGGCCATGTCTCTGAGTATTGCACACCTTGTGCTTTTGGGCACTCCAGTGATGTTGCAGCTCTGAAATATGGCCAAACTGGTGGCAAGTGGCATCGTGGCAGCTGCACGCTTGACTTTTCTCAGTTCATGGGCAGTTATTTTGCGCCTTGGTTTTTCCACACGCTTCTTGCGACCCTGTTGACTATTTTGAATTAAACGCTTGATTGTTCGATGATCACGCTTCAGAAGCTTTGCAATTTTAAGAGTGCTGCATCCCTCTGCAAGATATCTCACTATTTTTGACTTTTCTGAGCCTGTCAAGTCCTTCTTTTGACCCATTTTGCCAAAGGAAAGGAAGTTGCCTAATAATTATGCACACCTGATATAGGGTGTTGATGTCATTAGACCACACCCCTTATCATTACAGAGATGCACATCACCTAATATGCTTAATTGGTAGTAGGCTTTCGAGCCTATACAGCTTGGAGTCAGACAACATGCATAAAGAGGATGATGTGGTCAAAATACTCATTTGCCTAATAATTCTGCACTCCCTGTATATGTCGGTTACACAGTGTACATGAATATATGTCGAACCCTCTTTTTCTGCGTCATCAATCCCTCCTCTGATGACTAATTATGTCATCACATCAAATCTAAACACAAATTTTATTCCATTAAAATTCTGTATAGTAATTTGGCACTTCAGTCAATTCCCTTTTTCTTTTAGTCCCTTTTGACTTCTCCCTATAAATTTCCACCATTTTGTTCTCTATTTTCTCTTCTCTTTTTCTTTTGTTCCTTGCTTTTAACATTTTGAAAGCTTTCCATATTCCCCAAGAACCTAATAGACAAATTAATATTATTAATATTCCCTTTACTATTTTTAGTAACAATCCGTTCCAAACGTTGCTGAGCCAATTTCCCACAGAAGCAAATCCTTTTCCAATTTTCTCCCAAACTCCGGGTTCTTTCAATTCCTTTAAATCTACACTTTCTCTAGTTAAATTTGTAAGCATTGTTCTAATTTTTCCACTGTTGTCGGGTATATAGGTACAACAGTGACGCGTGCCAAGCATTTTGCAAACGCCGCCATCCTTTGCTAAAAGAATGTCTAAGGCAAGCCGATTTTGAAGAGTCATAGCTCTTTCTGCAGCGAGTTCAGCATCCATCAGTATTATAGCTCCCGAAAACTTTGTCAACATGTTATCCACAATAGTAGACAACTTTCGTATTTTGATTGAATTCAATATGACTCCTACTGAAGGAATCATAGCTCCAAATATATCTCCTACCACACCAGCAGCTGTCTCCCTTTTCTGAACACGATGTGATTCAGACAGCCTTGGAAATTTCTTTAAGTCATCTAACTGGTAAACCTTTGGGAACAATATTCCCAAATAACACCTCCCATACCATCCTTTAGGAAGACGATAATAGGCGTTGAGTCCACAAATATAATATACTCCAGGAATAACTGGGTCTTGTCCATTCAGCATGAACGTCCACTTTTGTTGAAATGCGTATGTGTGTTTACATTCACTCGTTCCCACAAAAACTGTGTCATAATATGATGGAAATCTATGTATACAAAATCTTCCCACATGCAATGTATCTAAGGCTATTTTCCCTTGTGTCTTTATTGCGGCAAAAGCATAATTATCTACAGACGTCCTTTCGTGCAACTCCTTCTCTAATTTCTCCTTCATTTCGTTCTTTCTGTCGTCAGTGCGGTCTAAAAATTCTATTTCTATTGGTGAAAGCAAGCATGTAAGGTTCTCCCTATGTGCGTGAGCTGTGTGGAAAGGGGACATTGGTTCGAAAAATTCCCTCATTAATTTGGCAGACCAATCTCTAGCTATCTTACTTAGGTGCCCTATTATGGGGACATATGCAAAAGTAACATCATAATTAGTATAGAAATAATGAATGTCTTTTTGAGCATAAAATCTGGAAGCTACTATACTACATGTACTTCCATACGTAAGAGGCATGCTGTGATACGTTACCCCCTCCACTACTGAGGTAGGTATTTGTGTACACACATAACAATCTTTCGCATCCATGGTCTCAACATACTCACTCAGTAAGCGATAGAAAACGTTAGATGAAAGTTCCCTCTTATCATGCAAGTGTCTCTCGTCTTGCTCGAGTCTCTTCAGAGCTGTTAGTTCAGTAACGATAATAGGTTTAGAAGTAGAAGCATCATTCGTCTCACTCTCGCCTTTACCATGCATTCCAAGAACTATTGCTACAATTATTAGTACGCATGCGATCAGTAAGCCTATACACATGTATTTACAACACTTCATTTTACGCCCCTGTGTAGTGAAGCTAGTCATGATCTGTATAGAATCAGAAAGCTGAAGACACTTTATCAAAGCGTATTTGCAGGTTTTTTTTTTTTTTTTTTTTTTTTCTAAGTTGCAGGTATTTACAAAGCTGAACGAGTTCAATGTTCACACAGTTTCTTTAGCAGCTTAGTCTCTTATCGGTTAGCAGCGTTGTCTCAAAATCGGTTTCAAAGTCAATCAAGTTAGCAATGTCTTAGCCGGTTGAAAAGTCAATCAGGTTAGCAATGTCAAGTTAGCAATGTCTTAGCCGGTAAAAGAAAATCAATCAAGTGATCAATGGTTTCAATCAACAGAGTCCATAAAGTTTTTATTTCCAAAATGAAGTTCTGCCTCTTCGTTCTCAAGGCTGAGGGATACGAATTCGTCTGACCAATCGTTATTGGCTACGTATGCCCACTCCGGACCGGAATACCTCCTGCTCGGTATCCTTTTTCTTTTCAGTTTTGCATCTCTCTTTGATTCTTTCTCACTGGTACTTTCCTCTTTGGCCAAGTCCTTTTCTTCACTTGATGTTGGTACCACGACAGACACTTCCTTTCTTTTCTCTTTCACTCTTGGCCCTTCACTGTCGTTCAACGTTTCTCTAGTTCTCAGTTTCACTGGTGATATACTTGGTCTTCTTTTTGCACTAGGTCCACTTGATGGGCCTGCGATCTCTTCTGAAGAAGTTTGAGCAGTTTCGTTCTGTTCTGCCTTGTCCTCTCCTTCTGGGGAGTCAATCAGGTTTTCCTTTTCTTTTTCTGTACCGTCTGCTTCTGGGAAAGCCCTCCTCTGATCAGGCTCTCCTGCTTCTTCACCTCTTTCGAGCCCTTTGTCACCGTTGCTTTCTTCAGGCTCTTTGTCACTTTCAGCTGCTTCAGGCTCTTTGTGACCTTCAGCTGCTTCGTCGCTGTCTGAGGCTCCTCCTTGGTCTTCCCCAAGTGAATCGGTTGCTTCGTCCTCAGAGAATATTTCTCCCTCCTCTATTTCTGCCTGTTCGCTTCTAGTTCTGTTTTGCTCTGCCTCAGCGCTCGGCACTTTGTTATCAGGTACTGGCAGTTTCAGCGCTTCAACTTCCTCATCTGTGGGACACAACACCCTCTTTGTGTGACTGGCGTGAATCCAGTTGGGAACTCCCGCACACTTCACAGCGGTGGTAGTCGTCAAAATCACTTGGAAAGGTCCTTTCCAACGAGGTTCCAAGCACGACTTCCTCACGTGCTTCTTTATCACGACCCAGTCACCTGCTTTCAGGGTGTGTCCTGGACCTTGGATCGGTGGCAAGGTGGTTGCCTCCACCTGGTGAGAGAAAGATCGAACCACATCAGCTAGACCTTTGCAGTAGTCTAACACCATATCATCTGTAATATTCAAAAGCGCATTTGCAGGAACTGCTGGAAGTCTCATAGCTCTGCCCATGAGAATCTCGTGTGGGGACAATCCAGTCTTTCTGTCAGGGGTGTTTCTCATTGACATTAGTACCAAAGGCAATGCGTCAGGCCATTTCAAATTTGTCGATGCACATATTTTCACCATTCTCGATTTCAATGTGCCATTCATTTGCTCCACTAGACCTGATGCTTCAGGGCGGTAGCTACAATGCAGCTTTTGCTCAATGTTCAGTGCTGCACAAAGCAATTTTATTACTTCATTATTGAAGTGACTTCCCCTATCTGATTCTAAAGAGATCGGGAATCCGAAACGTGGTATTAACTCTCTCAAGAGTAGTTTTGCAACTGTGAGACTGTCGTTTCTGCGTGTAGGGTATGCTTCAATCCAGTGACTAAAAATGCACACAATCACCAACACATACTTCAAGCCTCCATGCACAGGCATCTCAATGAAGTCCATTTGCATCCTGCTGAATGGACCCCCTGCTCTTCCAATGTGGCTCAAATTTACTACGGTTCCCTTCCCTGCGTTCATCTGTTGGCAAATGACGCAGCGGTGGCAAACTGCTTCAGCAACTTGACGGAATTTGGTGTTAAACCAATCAGTTTTAAATAACCTAATCATGGCATCCCTCCCAAGATGAGCTTGTCCATGGTAAAATCTGGCTATCTGTGTCAAAAGGCTATTTGGAAGAACGAATTTCCCTTCACTTGAAACCCATAATTCATCTAGTCTCTTTACACATTGTGATTTAGTCCACGAGAGTTTTTCATCCTCACTGACACCATTCTGTAGGGATTTCAATTCGTCCATTGTATCTATAACTTTTAGAGCAAATATTTTGCTTTGTTCAAGTTCTGGTTCACTTATCAAATTCCATTCATCCCTGAGCAATATACAGTTCAATGCGCAAAACCTTGTGACTTGATCCGCATATCCATTTCCTAGGGAAACATAGTCTTGTCCCTTCGAGTGTGCACTGCACTTCACCACTGCTACTTCCCCTGGTAACTGAATGGCATGTAACAATTCTCTTATTCTTTCACCATTTTTCACTGGTGATCCTGAAGAGGTCATGAAGCCTCTCTGTGACCACAATTGTCCAAAATCATGCACTATTCCGAATCCGTACTGGCTGTCAGTGTAAATGGTAACTTTCATTAGTGCAGAAAGTTGGCATGCTCTAGTAAGAGCTACCAATTCTGCTACTTGTGCAGAGTAAACCCCTTGAAGCCAAGAGGCTTCCAGAACACTTGTTACAGTACATACAGCATACCCTGCTTTCAATACACCCAGTGCATCTCTTAAACATGAACCATCAACAAAAATGATTTGATCATTTTCTTCTAATTTGGTATCTTTGATATCAGGCCTTGGTTTGGTGCAAAATTCAGTCACCTGAAGACAGTCGTGCTCGATGTCTTCAGCGTTCTCAATTTCAGCATTTTCACTGGGAAACAATGTTGCTGGATTCAACGTAGTGCACCTTTTCAGCTGCACATTAGGTGATCCCAGAATTATTGTTTCGTACCTTGTGAGTCTAGCACCAGTCATGTGCTGTGTTCGGGAACGTGTCAAAAGTATCTCGACTGAGTGAGGGACCATGACTGTTAATGGGTGTCCCATCACTATTCCTTCACTCTGAGTGAGGCTGATACCAACTGCTGCTACGGCGCGCAAACACCCTGGCAGTGCTGCTGCGACCGGATCCAAAGTAGCTGAAAAATACGCTACTGGTCTGTTTATGCCACCATGGGCTTGGGTCAAGACAGACAAGGAACATGCATCACGTTCATGACAAAACAATGTGAAAGGCTTTGTGTAATCAGGCATACCTAAAGCTGGAGCCCTGCACATGCATTCTTTCAATTCAATAAAAGCATCCATCTCATCTCCTTTCAGCTCAATTTCATCCAATGCATCCTTCTGGGTCAGTTTCAGTAAAGGTTTTGCTAGAGTTGAGAAGTTGGGAATCCATTGGCGACAGTAGCTCACCATCCCCAAAAACGTCCTCACCTCCCTCCTCGTCTTTGGTGGACTCATTTGAAGTACACTTGTTATTCTTTCCTTCATTATTCTCCGTGACCCTTTCTCTATTTGATGACCCAAATATTTCACTTTCTTCTGACAGAACTGCAATTTTGAAGGAGACACCTTGTGTCCATTCCTTCCCAAATGGTTCAATAGGGCAATGGTGTCGGCTGTGCAGTCACTTTCTGTCTTGGATGCAATCAGTAAGTCATCAATGTACTGTACTAGGGTTGACTCGAATGGCAATTCTAACGCTTCCAAGTCTTTCTTTAGAATCTGATTGAAAATTGACGGTGACTCCGAAAACCCTTGAGGAATTCGACACCAACTGTAAACTCTGTCTAAGAATTTGAAACAAAAGAGAAATTGGCTGTCCTCATGAAGAGGCACCGAAAAGAATGCTTGTGACAAGTCGATGACTGAGAACCACTCGGCATCGCAAGGGACTTGAAACATTATCACAGCTGGATTTGGTACTACAGGGCAGCATTTAATTATGATGTCATTTATTTTCCTCAAGTCCTGCACAATTCGGACCTTTCCACTTGGCTTTATTAGTCCCATGATTGGTGAATTACATGGACTGCTTAACACTTCTTTCAGTACTCCCTGTTTTACAAACTCGTCAATGAGTTGGGCGACTTTCATGAGGGTGTCTTGTGCCATATGGTATTGTGGGGTCTGGGGAAAGGTTACATTGGGTTTTACGGTCACTTTCACTGGTTCCACTCCTTTCACCAATCCCACCTCTTTTCCTGTCATATCCCACACTTCTTTTCCGACTGTTTCCCGTAATTCAGCTGGAATATCTGCTTCAGTGATCATCGGAAAAAGGGTAATTAGAGGATATTCTTCATCGACAGTTTCCATCTCATCCCCTTCTACACTGTCCTCTTCTTCCCCATCACTGCTCGTCTGAATTCTAATTCCATCGTTCGAACACATAATCGAACATCCCAATTTGCACAATAGGTCTCTCCCTAACAGTGATATCGGGCTTGAGTCACATACCACAAAATTATGTGACCCTTGATAGTTACCAATTCTGACTTGTACTGGATCTGTGATTGGGTTCGTCAGGTACCTGTTTGCTACTCCCACTACTTGAACTGTTCTCCCTGAAAGTGGCAGATTTGGTACTTCAATGCTCCTAACAGTGGAACGTGTAGCTCCTGTGTCAACCAAGAATGAAACACGATAGCCCATAACTCTTCCCTCCACATACGGGCCCTTTTGATCAACTTCCAAGGATGCTGCAAGCACACAATTTCCCTCCTCATCTGAACTTTCACTCTCCCATGCATCGTTTATTCCATTCTCACTGTGTAACGGGAACTGATGTACTGTGTCATTTTGATTCATTCCTTGACCCGTGACCTGTTGAGGAAGCATTGCTTGCTGCTGATTCATTGGTGCTAAGGGTATTTGCATTTGCGGATTAGGTACCATAGGAAACTGCTGTTGCATTGGCTGCAATTGTGTCATTTGCACACAAGGCATTTGCACCTGTTGCGGTTGCATGGGTTGTAGACCCTGCATCTGGTTCATATTGTTTTGAAAATTTGGATTCGGACCTCTCAGTTTCGGTCCTCTCATAGTCTGAAATGCATTGACATCATTGTTTTGCTGACCTACACCTTCCTGCACCATCATTGGGCACTCCCGTTTCCAATGCCCGACAATTCCGCACGTGTGACATGGCATCACCTTCTTCATTGCCTGTATACCATTTGGAATCATAACGGTATTCAAATCTGGACCATTATTCACAAAACCTCCTCGACCTCTGCCTCTCATCTGTGGCTGAAACATAACATTTCCCTGTTGCTGCTGCTGCGGCATCTGTTGTTGAAACCCTTGCAAACCTTGTAAACCTGTCTGAGCTGCTCTGAGCTGCATCACCATCACCTTTTCCTTCAATCTTTTCTGCTTTGTCTCAATCTCATCACTGCAGTATTTTGCATAATTCGACACTTCATCGATCGACTTTGACTGCCAACAAATCAAATGTGATTTAATCATCTGGCTAATTTCGGGTCTCAGCCCTTCCACAAACCTGAACACAAAATGGAGCATGTCTTTTGGCTCAATCGTTTCCGTGCCACTGTAATTTTTAAACGCTTTCAACAACCTCTCATAATACGCGTGTATAGATTCTTTAACCTCTTGAGCGGTCCTGTCAATCCTTTGCCAATCCACATTTTTCGACGCAACCTTGGTTTTCAAGTGCTCGATCACCTTGTGGTACAAACTCATTACCATAGGTGATGGTGCACCTGTGTCCCTATCTCTCTCTGGTTCACTCGTCGGCCAACCTACAGCCCTTTTACAATCTTCCCACAAATCAGCCGGAACCACAATTTCAAATAAGGTATTCAGGTCTTCCCAGAGACACTTCGCGAGTTTCACAAATCTATCCGTTTGTTGAAACCACTCTATCGGCTTCTCTCTCAATTTGGGAAAGTCATCCGTAAAGGATTGAATATCGCACCTGTGCCATGGTACATGCACAAGTTTTCCCCCTGCTGTCTCTCTCATTGGTAACATGGTTATCAGATCGTCATTCTGTTGTTTTTTCTCACTTCGTTCTGAAGTGTTTTCCTTCTTTTTATCCTTTTTCTTGACCCACCTGCTTTCCCACTTGTCTAAACATCTCCAAACCTGTGCACTCTGCAGTATCTCTTTAAGGTGTGTTTTCATCCCTGCGGATCTCATGTGTTCAAAATCTTTTGTCTCAAAGTCTAACCTGTAACTTCTGCTCAGGTGTTTGGTCTTACCTGTATCGATCTCGTTTCTGTCTGCAATTTCTTGTAACTTCTTATGTATGTTGCTCACTTCTCTTGTAATCCTAGGGCACATGTATCTTAGTTCTTCCTCTGTGTATGATTCTAATCTGTTCAAACCCATTGTTCCCTCTACCAGTTCGTCTGCCTCCATACCCAACCTTACTTTATTCAGGTATTCTTCTCCCTTCCCGCTTGATGTACTCTGTGGGGAGTTCAGGCTGTTGAACCATTGTGTCAACTGTTGCGCGTTCAGTCCCATCAATGTAGCAGTTACATCAACTGCCATCGACGGTTTCTGTAATGTTTCAGTCTGTGAGGTTAACGGTACTAATAGTGGTGGATGTGACCTTACCACGGTTGACGGAGCACAAATTGGAATTGGACTAAACTCCGACAAGGACCCAGATCCATTTGGCAGTGCCGCTATCGGAGTTGTCTCTGGAGTGGTTTCTATGCATCTTCTCCCTGTCCCATTCTGTATCATTAACCCTTGGTCGCTGGTGCTTGAATTTGCCTGTATGTAAAGTGGTACTGGTGGACCTACAGTGATAGGTAGAGATATTGCATCTGGATTCTGTCTGTTCCCCGAAATCTGTGGCATGTTAATCCCCACATTGTGGTTCATCATTGCTGGCATACCTAACTGGCTTTCTACCACTCGCACTTCTGGTGTCTGCTTTTGGGGCATCGAGAACTGTGTTGATTCAGCTTGAATCAATGTCGGTCTCTGATAGTTTTGTCCTCCCTGCGCCATTGAATCGGAAGTCATTCCCACATTATGCTCATTTGCAATAGTGCCTTTGGACCTGTGGCTGATAGTTATCAGCAGGTTTCAATGTTGGCACGTCTGGGTACATCCTCTGAACCCGTGGTATTCGTGGTGAGAAAGGCATGTCAGAACTGCTCGGCCTCTGAGATCTTCTCAAATTTGGCGTCACATTACCCTTTATTGGTTCTGGAGGGGCAGTACTAATGCTCGAGCCTTTTTCGCTTTCCACATATGGTGGTGGGCGATCATTCAGCAATTGTATAATGAACTCCTCATCATCTGACTCGTCTCCCCTTTTTGAGTTCCTATTGCTCTCTCCCTCCCTGGACTGACTCCTGTTTGTCTTACAGGTGGCTTTCCTTCCTTCCGTCTCCGCTTCCTCGGTAATCGCTGGAAACAATTTAATTCCCTGTAATACGTCTGATCTCCAAACCTTTTGTGTACTGTCCCATCTAGCATCCGCTAGTGTCTTTTCTACTTTTCTTATTCTTGTCTCAAATTTCTTTTGTTGTTGGTTTCTAGCTATTAGCTCCCAAATTGCTAATGCCTCAAACTGTGCCGGCCTTGGAGGTACTTTCATGTCGTATAGCGCAAATCTCAGGTTTTCTAAAACCCTTAGGTTAAACGACCCATGGATAGGGAACGCTACACTTCCATGTTTTTCTGTTAATTTGCACCATTGTTTTAGCCAAAGACATGGCGCTACACCCTTCTCTTCAATGACGATGTAAGCTGGTGTACCCTCAGGCGGTGTTTCTTCTCCTACATTTGCTTTAATATAAACATCTCCCCTCATGGCACTTTTAAATGCTTTGAAAAATTTCATCCTTCTGTCTTTTGTTTTTCTGACAATATGTAATCAATAAGTGACTTTAATTCCCGGAATACTCTTCGCTTGCCTTTCCCCTTCCAATTGCGCTTCACGGACTGCGTCCAATCCGTGCGCGACCCTTCTCACCAACCGACCTATCCCAGCGCGGCTCCTAGTGACGTCACACTCACACACTGCGGCTGACAAAGTCCTGCGGCTTGTCCTCTTTTCATTCGGCTTCACTCATAAACTAATTTCTGCAATATAACGCGAGCACTTAACCAAAAGAATAAAACAGATCTGTCGGTTTACTACAGGAAGGGTAACACAACCGCTTCAGAAACCTTAGGGATTTTTCACTAGCCTCGGCAGTTATTCCATCTTTCTCGGTTTCCCACTTTCGCAAGCAAAATTTGACCCGCAAACTTTACTCTCAACTGATCAATGAACTATTCTAGTGCGCTTTAGAATTCGTCAAATCTCAAAGTCGAAGTTTTCTTTCACTCTGCAACATTCATACCGACTTGTTGACCACGCCCGATCAACCTATTAAACCGACCAGATCACAACATCAAACAAGTGTCACATACACTTTTCAACATACTCCGGAGTCTCTTGACCTCGCAGGGCCCGTCTCAACATCAACAACCACGTGGACAATTTTTCTGCTCAAAGCGCCACACACATGTGAAGTTCGACGACTTCCCTACTCTCACACCTTTGGAGTAACACTCCTCTAATATCTTTTAACCCCCCTTAAAATCCTCACAAACTTCTCAATTAATCTGCGGCGATATGCTGTGCAAGCGCGAAACCCTAACTTCACTCATACCGTCACTAGAAACGCTGAGACCGTTCTCATACCTGCATGTTCCTCATTTGCAAGCTCCGAGATCCCGGGAAAGTCATCGGGGACTTAGGGCATCATCATCTCTCCAACTTGTTTTATCAAAGAAAATTCTAACCTGACTCTGTCTATTGTTCGGATGGGGTCCCAAAGGGCTAAACCATCAATCTCTGCTACCATCTACTGATAACGCGTTCAGCCCTTATAAATTACCTGTACCTGGACACGTTGGAGGTCGGTGAAATCTTTTAACCGAGTCGGGCTCTCCTCATCCTCAATAGTCGAGTCACTCAAATCAATAATCAATAACTGTTGTAATCGATAATCAATACTCAATTAATAGATCAATATAACACATCAGAAATCAATAACAGTTGATATTTCTGCGCACCATGACCTTTCAGTCATGAATAACCACACCAGTTTATTAAAAGTTAGTGAATTTATTTCCCTATATTAACAAAGCTAGCACGATATATATGTGTCTCAAAACCAATTGATATATGTATATGAACATTACTAGCTGTCCATAACGGCGGAAGAAACGCAATCTACGTAAAATCTGAATAATGATACACTCTGTTATAGCAATGCAAATCACCAATGTGACTAACTGTATTTGACCAATTGCATACATTCGGTCAGCATAACAAGATTTCAATTCTTCATGGTACATTGAATGAATACCTCGACTAACCTCTAATTAGCATTGGCATGTGGGACTTCATGCAAAACGAATTTAGTCAACACAAATTTGGAAAACTTCTAGCTAGGATCCTATCAAAAATAGCACTTGGTACCTAAAAGGAAAAACACAATGCATAATACATTTATCCTTTCATATTTACCAAATACAATCAGCATTCAAGAAAAGTCTTCGTCCTTCAGGTACCGGTTGATCAGCATGGGGCAAATTTCAAAGGGGCAAAGTTAAGGGCAAGCTTCCTTGCAACGACAAGGAGAATAGGGCAAAGTTACTGCATGGGCAAGACGGGGGAAATCAAAGTTAAAGTCTCTAGGGTGAGAATTCTTAAGTCTCTTTCTCTCGAATAGAGAAAAGGGTATCAGGGTGTCGTCCAAAATGGAGTCTGGCATCAGGCTTCAAACTGGCATCGAGGAAAAAATGGCTGACTTCTCTTTGTCCGGTGGGTTTAAGTAAGAAACATTCCAAATTCTGTAGGGTCTTCCATTGGAGGGTTCATAGGTTGGCTTCAAATTGTCCAATCAAAATTGTCTTTTACTAGCGCCCATTTATGCATACACTGTCCTTGGCGCCTTGGAACACAAATTGTATCATGGTTTGCCAATTATTTTACTATCTGTACCTTCATTGTCCGCACCTGCAGAGTCTGACCTTGTATCAAAGGGGATGTAACCGGCCTAGCACGAAACCTTGGAGATAAGTGTACCAGCCAGTTTCTACTGGAAAAATACAACTTCAAGCAAGAATATATTTCATTAATTCAAAGAAAAAAGAATCACGCAGTTAGAATTTGAAACCAAGCAACTAGGCCAAAGCCTGTACTAAATTTAAGCTAAGCAAAACAGTTTTCAAACAAGAAATCATGGCATACATTTGCGATTATGACGGATTAATACATTTTTAATACTTCATGATTAATAAAGCTCGTTTATAATGATGGCGAACTACCCCGAGGGCACAATTTCCCTCGTACATTATTTCTTTTACTTAAAATCACACTTCAATATATATGTCGGTTACACAGTGTACATGAATATATGTCGAACCCTCTTTTTCTGCGTCATCAGGGTCACCACAGGTTACGTATTAGGTGAGCCCACCTCTCACACCACAGACTTTATCATTACTCTCCAGAGCCCGTAACAACCCCCTTGCAGTGATTCTCTGCAGGGGGCCATGCATTAGGGAGCCAGTCGGCCACTGCGTTGTATATCGTGCATACCATACACTCAACACACATGTACCAGGGTCAAAGGGCGAATGGAACAGTCCAGGGTGCCAGACATTTCTTCCCCTGGATGCATCTACAAATAACATATCTTAAATATCGAAGAGACAGTTCCAAAGAATGTTTTCAGCTTCCAAAACCGAGGATTCAGGGCGAAAAAGAGAGTTTGCAGGTCATTCGGGCTGCCTGCTGATGCAGACTGCTGAAATGTTTGACAACTGCAGTGATTCCTTTTGTTGAAGCAGCAGCTGGTCTCCATCACGCCCCCACCCAAATGCCCCCCCCCCCCTCCGATATATACACGAGCACTGCGCTCATCTGAGTCCCTTCTTCCGTCCTCACAGTTGCATCCATTTAACCAGAAGTAGGGAAAGCAGGCGATGACGTTTGACAGCCTCGAGGTATCTTTCTACGGTTCTGTGGGACACTTCGAAACATCTATTCGTCTCCAGTATGCTAGCTAGGACTGCGAGAACCAGCAGAGCTGAATAAACCACAGAGCCCCTGTTTCTGATAAACTACAGCTGGCTCAGGCCCATTAATTTACAGGCGAGGGGGGCAGTAAGAAGAAACTGAAGCCAGGACCAATTGCCTCGGAGGGGTGACCGAAATTTCAATTTTTTGTATTGTAAAAGTTTTTGGTAAAAAAATTAAGCCAGGTTACATACAATTCACTCTGGTGCATCTCGTGAAAATGTAACGCGAGGGCACACCTCCCCTTTGAAAGTATCCCAGCATACTGGCAAGGGGTTGATGTGAGACACTGCCGCCTACTAAACATTTTCTGCTCAAATCAGTCTTCCAAGGAAAAATAACTGGCAGAAGAAAGGCTCATGGCTGCGACATTTGTAGACTGTCATGAATGTCATGTAATGTGAAAAGGCAAGTCCACGAACCAATGAAAGACACTGACGTGACATGGACGGGGCTCCGACCCATTTTCTAACAACTAAAGCGTCTCACAAGCTATACGCAAGCGCAAGCGCAGGCTCGACCCTATAAAGGAATATTCTCAGAGGAAATGATGGTGCTCTCATAGATGGACTGTGACACACTGAGCAGCAGTCGTTAAAGAGACAGCTTTATTCCTGGTGCATGGGCAGGTTGCAGAACAGTTGGCATTTCAGGGCCAGGGGTCGTGCAGAAATTTAGGGGCATATTTACAAGACACCATGGCAGTCGTTAGGACAACAGCATCAGAATTTTTGACACTATTGTGGCGCTTTGCTGCACTAGCATCAAAAATATTAACGCTAGTGCAGCAAAGTTCAAGGAGGCCCATAGGTTACTATGGGTGCGTCATTTTAACGTCTGCTTTCAGCAGACTTTAAAAATGACGCAAAGAATAGTGCAGTGAAATGTTGTAAATTTCACTGCGCCATTATTACTGGCCTCCTAGTGCCGGAACGCTCCCCTCTGCATGCATTATGCCTGACGCAGGCATAATGTGGCCCAAGGGGGTGCAAAATGGTGCAATGCGTGCATTGCACCACTTTGTAAATACTGTCCGCCTCCTTAATGCCACATTAGCGTAAAAAAATGACGCTAATGTGGCGTAAGGTGGAGCTAGGGGCATGTAAATATGTCCCTTATTGAGACCTAAAAATGGCAAACTGACTAGACATCTAATTTCTTATAACTGCACGTGGGAGCAAAGAAAGTCATAAACATGGCATTGGCTAGGTGACCAGACTTTGAAACGGATCATTTTGAGTGTCATGCTGAATCAGCAGGTAATACCTGGTAATCTGTGGTTCCACATAGATTCACACATGTTTATGTTCATCTCAATTCCACGCCTTCTTTTGTAGGGATATTGTACCAGGTTTTACTTTCCAAAATGTACCCTCTGAAGTCACATATCCTCATCAGTGCGTAACGTGAACCAGTGGTTGCAGGTGGGGCCAACTGGCACTCATTTTTGGGGACCAGGACTTATTTTTCACCTTCAGACATGAAAAAGAACCTGCTGGAGTGAATTAAAGGGGCAGGAAGTGTATGGTGGTGGATAAAATAGACAAGTGGTAAAATTAAAACTCAGCAGTCTTGGTATGCACCAACCCTGACGTTTGTTGGGTTTCTGAGGAAAACTTTGTTCCCAACATTTATTCTTTTACAAATTAAGCATTGTATAAACCTCAGAATCCCGATTTGGTTTCCACCCAAACCGGATTTTCAAGATTCACAAAACAAGGGTCAAAATATTAGAAATGAGAAAAGCAAGAATATCACATATTTACCACATATTTTTCCCATTAAAGTGTTACCTTAACTCTACAGGAGGCCCTAATATGCAGCCAAAGATTGACTTTTTATATAAAAAGTTTTTATAACTCATGTCCTAGCCATGTTCTAAACAACACTGTTAACATCACTGATGACATCTGAAATGATATTGATATCAACTGTGAAGAATTTATAACTCACGCCCCCCCGGTACAGTATTGTTATCAGTGATGTCATTTCTCAACGCTTCTTAGCCAAAACGCGTAGCACGAGCCCCCAATAAAGGCACGGTGGCACTGCAGCGGAGAGCTGTTTTATGTTTGTATTTTATGTTGTTGACGGGAATCACTGCCCACCGAATGGCACTGACATCACCCATGTCGGTGACATCATTTCACTGTGAAAAAATAACGCTAATAATGCTGATAAATTTGTCGCCATTTAATGAATCTTCATTAAACCTTCCAAAACAAGTGCTCTTTTTGCTTAGTTTAAGCATGGGAAGCTTTGGGGTGATCTGTCATGAGGGGGCCAATTAAAAGAGGAGGCGTCCCAAAATGCAAATTTCCCATTCGTTTTCCATACATTTAAAAAAAAAAGTACTACAGCAAAACTGCTGAATGGAATTACACCAAATTTGGCAGGAAACTAGATTTTGGTCTAGAAAGAATGTTTTTTATGATTTTGTGTAAATCCGTTCAGTAGGATTTGAGATATTAGAGTACAAAAATAATTATATGTCTGGACTGTTGGGTTCTAGGGACTTCTGCGAGAGTCCCTCGAACCCAATTTTAAAAATAGAACATTTTGATTGGCCAGGTGGCTTTTTTCCCTTGGGCCAATTTGCTCCCATGGTAGACATGCTCCTACAGGAGTGAGCACTCTGATTGGCTGTCTACAACATGAATAAAAATGTTGCGGACAGCCATTACAGGATTCGCTGTCCTGAATTTAATTGTAAAAAATAACATAAGGAGGCAGGATAGGGCAGTGTAGGGCCTTGTGTTGGGGGGTCACCACTAGGTAGATATAGTTATGACCTAGGGCCTTATTATGATTTTGGCGGGCGGCGGAGGCCACCTGCCAAACTCTTTCCTTCTTCAGGCCACCTGTGCGGCCTAAACCCCACTGGCCCTATTAGGAGTTCACCGGCGGCCCTGCGGTGAACAGGGCCTTAACATTGATGCAGGTTACTAATGGAGCTGGTGCCAATGTGGCGGTGCGGCGGGTGCAGCAGCACCCGTCGAGCATTCCACTGGCCATAATACGGGCAGTGGAATGCATGAATGGGCTGTGCATGGAAGCCCCTGCACTGCCCATGCCAAGTGCATGGGCAGTGCCGGGGCCCCTAGGGGCCCCCTCAAAATCCCCATTCTGCCAGCCTTTCCATGGCAGTGTAAACCGCCAAGTTGGCGGATGGGGACTTGTACTCCCCAGGGCAGCGCTGCTTGTAGCACTGCCCTGGCGGATTACAACCGCCGGGACTGCCAGGCTGCAGGCTGGCAGCGTTGGCGGTGGGACCATGGAGCTCCGCCAGGGTCATAATGTGGTGGTCGGACCGCCACGACCGCTGCAGTCCGACCGCCACGTGAGTCTGACGGTCTGAAGACAGTCAGACTCATAATGAGGCCCCTAGTTTCTAGAGAAAAAGAGTTTGTTGATTTGCTAATAACTTTAATTCGGTTTGATGAATCTTTACAAACTTTTCCCCAAAAATACGACGCTCACTTCAGTGTCTGTTTGGAAAATTTCAGGGTGATCAAACAATCAGGGACTGAGAAATAGGAGGGGTCCCAAAATGCTTTTTCCCCGTGCATTTTTCAATAGCGGTTTTGAACAGTAATAGCGCTGGGTGGGAGCAGACGTTTTTTCGCCTGGGGCCAGTATTGGTTCGGGGAGGAGGGCAGTGTGCCCCGCTCCCTTTAATTAAAAAAAGGGCCAGGGGTCCTTAGTGGCTTGAGGAGGGGTGCCTTATGCACACTCCCCTTATAAAAGAAACAATAGCCTTGTCAGGGCTGAGTGAGGATGGTAGCATGGCCCCCTCTTAAAAACACGGCCCTGGGGGATGGGCTGCCCTGGCCTGAAGTGGCTCGGGGAGGATGGCTGCACCAGTGGGTTGGATGAAGGGCCTGACTGCAGGCCAGTCGGCTTTATGTATGGTAATATGATTTTACTGTACATTGAAAAACCCTAGAAATTCCTTGAGAAAAAAAGAAAGGTTAAAGTGACGTCATAGTCAGGTTAAACTTTCCATTACAGCGTAACATTCTAAACAAAAAAAAACACTGAAATTCACCCGTTAAAGTTATCTATAGTAACTATAACTATAAGCCGTAAGATAATTATAACTCAAAACCTCGCCACACCAGTTTAACCTTACAGGGCTACTAGGATTATTCAGTAGGAAGGACTAAATTATCCTGAAAAGTTATATAAATTATATCTAAAAAAATTAAAACTATCTGGTATTCATTTGAGCTAGAACGAACATTTTGGTGAAATATGCAAATTTGGAAACGTATGTGGTAAATTCATAAATATGTTGCTGTGCTTTCACAGAATCACCTACATATATGGGCACCATTTCCCATTGTTTATCAACAATTTATTCACCTAAATTCGAGAAAACCTAAACATTCTAACTCCAATCAGTGCATATTGTTAGCTGCACTTCGACGAAACATATATTTTCAAGCTAGCTATTCTAAATTAAACATGCAGTATAAAAAATGCATAATAAGTATAATGTGTACTAGAGCCCAATATTGTTATTTTTGGGTTCCTGTGACATTTACAAACCATTAGATCTTCCACCTCGTGGTTATGATGTCACCAGGCCCCCTTGAAGGCAGTGATGTACTATATTGCACACTGAAAAAACACAAAGGTTAAAGTGATGTTCGAGGTCTCAAGGCTGACTGCAAGGAGATGGACTACACTTGGAGTCTTATTGAAAGAAAAGCCCAAGACAGAGATGTCTGGAGAATACTAGTTGACAACCTACACCCGAGGAGGGGTAATAGGCATATATAAGTAAGTAAAGTTGTGTTTGAGGTAAGTGAAACTATCAGTTAAAACGTAATATTTTAAACTAAAAAAAAACACTGAAATTCAGAATTTAGACTTCTCAAATAACTATTACTTGCACCCTCGCTGTGTAAACAGTGATGCCATAAATTATGTCATTTCCGTTGTCATCAATGATGTTATTAATGAAGTTATGGAACCTGTCATGAGTGTTGTATTATGTGAGATGACAAGCAGTGCATGGCGAGGGCGCAAGGTATAGTTAATTGAGTTAACTATAACTGGTGTACTGCAGTGTTTTTTAGTATAGAAAGTTACTTTATTACTAACTGACATTTTCACCTAAATATAATGTTACTTTACTCTTTAGTTTATCAGTGCATTACTGAGTAAAAAAAAAAAAAGTAAAGTAAAATATTATTACCATATCTAAATATAAAGTCACTTTGACTTTTGCTTTTTTAGTAAATTTCTGAGGGTTTTTAACATAAAGTAACACTATTAAGGGGTGCCATTGTATATAAGGCAGACCTACTGGCTCTGTCAAGGTCAGAACACCAAAGTATAAAAGGCAGGCTTATTGTCTTTACCAGGGGGATAGCACATCAACATATATAAAGCAGATCTGATTAGCTTTGTCAAAAAAACACCACAATAATTTATCAATAACCATAATCCAAAGTATTCCTTAATAATGCACACATAGCAATGCTCAATACTACAATTTGTCACAAAAATATAAAAAATAATGCATGTTTGAGTCTTTCTTTAATGCTCTTCAGGCCACAATATGCAGCCATAGGACCAACCACAAGAGGTCCCCTCACTCCGGCTGACGAGAACACAGTTCAGCTTGGAGGGCTTTAAAAATAATAGCAAGCTCTCCTGGGGTCATGCTTTCAAGAGTCACAGTACAAATTAATAGCAAGAATAACTGTGCAATAGAAATGACATACATCTAGATTCGACATGTGAACAACATCAATTCTTTGTTAGTTGCAAAGTCAACATTTCCAGGGCTCCCTAACTAACCTTCTGATTAGAATAGCATGTTTGGGCTTCATGCAAAACAGTTATAGTCAAAAGATAATTTTGAAAAACACCAAACTATGGCTCTGTCAAAATAGCGGTTAGTACCTGTAAACAAAATGCAATCTACAACAAGGACAAATAGCATAAGTTATACCTCTCCTCTTATGGATCAGCAAGCTGCAATTCTCTTCATCAGTTGGACATCTGTCTGGTCAGTTTCAGCAACGGCAGTGAAAGGGAATGGTTCAGACACGGGGGACTCTAAGCTATCTGAACCATTTAAGGAACAATATCTAAGGGATCAGCATTCAGCAGTAGAAACTTAAGCAATAAAGACAAAGGTGGTCATTACAACCCTGGCGGTCGGTGTTAAAGCGGCGTTAAGACCGCCAACAGGCCGCCGGTAAAAAAATTGCAATTACGACCGTGGCGGAAACCGCCAACAAAGACAGCCACTTTAACACTCCGACCGCCATGGCGGTACAAACAAACAGCGCGGCGGTCACCGCCAACAGACATGCGGGAGACAATGTACCGCCCACACTATTATGACAGGCCAATCCACCACCTTTTCCGGGGCGGATTCACCGCAGACAAAAACACGGCGGAAACAGGAATTTGTAAGGGAAAACGCTCACCTCTACACACCCCACGAGGAACGAGGACACCATGGACCCGGAACTCCAAATTCTACCTGCGATAGTCTTCCTGCTCCTCTACCAGGAGCACGAACGCCGGCGGCGAAGACCACGGTGAGTACTGCACCTACGACACAGGGGAGGGTGGAGGCAAAAAACAGGGACACGCCACACGCAACACCCCCACCCTCACCCACTACAACACACACAAATGCATATCAATACATCACAGTTACACCGCCCAAACCCCCTGGAAGAATGCAAAGACAATAGAAAATGAGTGTAACCATTGTAATATATTAAAAACAAGTAGGCAGAAATATATATACACCATGTACAAAATATATACCAAGCATAGTAGTCCAGGTAGTGCACTAAGAAAGTCCGTGGAACACTGGGACCATACGGTATGGCCGAGGCCCACACAAGATCCCCAACCATGACGGTGAGAACACTGCAGGGGCATCAGATACCAATAAAACAGGCACATCAGGGGGAGGGAGAGGAGGGCACCTCAGCCGCTTGAGTGCACGATGCCAAA
This sequence comes from Pleurodeles waltl, assembly GCF_031143425.1. NCBI lineage: Eukaryota > Metazoa > Chordata > Amphibia > Caudata > Salamandridae > Pleurodeles > Pleurodeles waltl. The sequence continues at coordinate 1,304,285,523 of NC_090437.1, read as the reverse complement.
TCCACGAGGGGGCCACATGCCCACTGTTACATCCTGGGGAGTGCAAAGCCACAGTCGCTCAAGTCTCTACAGTGGGTGGCTTGCCCACTGTTCCATCCTGGGGACTGCAAAGCCACAGTCTGACAAGTCTATACAGTGGGTGGCTTGCCCACTTTTCCATCCTGGGGAGTGCAAAGCCACAGTCTCACAAGTCTATACAGTGGGTGGCTTGCCCACTGTTCCATCCTGGGGAGTGCAAAGCCACAGTCTCTCAAGTCTCTACAGTGGGTGGCTTGCCCACTGTTCCATCCTGGGGAGTGCAAAGCCACAGTCTCACAAGTCTCTACAGTGTGTGGTTTGCCCACTGTTCAATCTTGGGGAGTGCAAAGCCACAGTCTCACAAGTGGATGACCGTCTCCACTGGTTCTGGAGGGGGCATGGTGCCTAGAGTGCTTCATCCTGTTAAGGAAATAGGTAGTGGATGACAGTCTCCACTGGTTTTGGAAGGGACATGGTGCCCAGAGTGCTTCTTCCTGTTAAGGACAGAGGTAGTGGATGTATCTCTCCACTGGTTCTGGAGGGGGCATGGTGCCCAGAGTGCATCATTCACCCCGTGACGGACTCAGTTGCGTCATTGCCCCTGCCCCTCATGGGCTGGCGGTCCTTCATGGCCCAGCGGGGCTGGTCCTGGCTGTCCTTCATGACCCAGCAGGCCTTTTGCTGGCGGTCCTTCATGGCCCAGCGGGCCTTTTGCTGGCGGTGGCCTCCTGGGCAGCTGGGCTGGTGCTGGCCTCCTGGGCAGCTGGGCTGGTGCTGGCGGTGGCCTCCTGAGCAGCTGGGCTGATGGCGGTCTTCTCCGCCGTGCTGCCCTTCCCAGACTTGCCGGGTTTCTTGTGGCCCTTCCCCACCTTGGAAGGTGGCACAGCTGCCTCCACACTCCCAACGGGACCCCTGGGAGCAGCTTTGGTGGCTGGAGTCTTTCCCCTCTCCCGCCGGGCACTGGCCAACTTCTGATGCTTCACAGGTGGGGGACTGTCTGTGCTGTGGCTCCGTGCCACACTGGCTGCCCTGGTGGCCGGTGCACTCCAGATTCCGGTGACTACAGGCACCACTGGTCCTGGAGATGTTGTGGCTGAGGTGCGAGTTCGGGATCTATGAGACAGACGGGGTGGGGGAGGTGTGGGAAAGAGGTCAAGGTTGGACAGGAAAACTTTTTTGGACACACTGGGATGGGTAGCTGGAGGGGGTTTGGGAGTGGAGGAAGAGGTGGTGGTTGTAGGAGGTGTACGTTTGGTGACTTTGGGTGAAGGTGCATGCGCTGGAGGCTGTCGTGAGGTGGATGACTGTTGGGTGGGTGTGTGCCTGCGTTTGTGTATCTTGGGAGGGGGCGCCACAGACACACTGGGAGAGGACACAGGGGACGTGTGAATGGTAGTGGGGGTGGTGACTGCACGTGAGCGGGGTGTGGTGGTGGGTGTGCTGGAGAGGGACGTAGTGGCTGTAGAGATAGTGCATGCAGGTGTGAGTGTAGTCGAAACTGGGAGGGAGGAAGGAGACGAGGAGGAGGGGGACACAGTGGAGTCAGTGGATGTTGGTGTGTCTGCATGTGTGTGATGCTTGCGTGAGTGCCTGTGGGATGTGTGGTGCTTATGTTTGCCTGATCTTCCCTTGGGTGTTGAGGTGTGTGCATGTTGGTCTGTAGGTGTGCTTGGGATAGGCTGAGGTACAGGGGATTGGGTCGGAGTGGAGGAAGTTGGAGGGGGGAGGCTAGAGACGGGGACAATGGCTGCCATCAGTGCTGAGGCCAGAGTGCTGAGGCCTGAGTCTGAAAAGCTCGCTGAAGGGCTGCCTGACCAGAATGAATGCCCTCCAGGAATGCATTGGTTTGTTGCAACTGCCGCTCTACACCCTGGATGGCATTCAAAATGGTAGACTGGCCAACAGTGAGGGACCTGAGGAGGTCAATGGCCTCCTCACTGAAGGCAGCAGGGGTGACTGGGGCAGGGCCTGAGGTGCCTGGGGTGAAGGTGATGCCCACCCTCCTGGGTGAGCGGGCACGGGGCAAAGGCTGAGGGGCTGCTGGGAGGGCGGTGCTGGTAGGGGGGGTGGCGGCTGTACCTGTAGATGCGGGGGGCAGGGATGTTGCCGCCACCACAAGGGAGCTCCCATCAGAGGACGAGTCCGTGTCGCTGGTGTCAGCTCCTGTCCCCGCCGTGGAGCTCCCCTCACCCTCCGTCCCACTGGTGAATTCAGACTCCGTAGTGTCGCCCTTCAGGGCCATGTGGGATGCAGCTCCCTCGAGCTCCGGTGCCACTGCTCCTCCGCCTGATGATGCTAATGCACACAAGAACAGAGATACCACAAAAAGGGGGGGAAGACAGAAGAAAGACATGTTGAGTGCATGCATTACCGCTACCGTTGGCGGACACGACAGACACAGAAGCCCCCTGCACTACGCCGCGCTCTTGGGCTCCAATGTTCAATTTCTGGAAATGGCCTACAAGGCTATGAACGACATCTGCACACATAGATGACACAGGGGCATGACTAGGTGTACTTGGCACTCTACAGAGGTGGGCTGGGGTGCCACATGGCCTGCCTTATGGAGGGGCCTTGCCTACGGAACTCGCCCTGGCCTAGGGAAACCCACAGCCCACCTCCCCCACCCAGCCACCTCCACTGCGCGCAAAGTCAGCAGAATGAGAGTGTAATCACCCCCTTGTGGCTGCTGTGATGCCCTCAAGCGCCCATCCAACTCCGGGTAGGCCACCGCCAGGATCCTGAACATCAGGGGGGTCATGGTGCGACGGGCACCCCTCCCACGTTGGGAGGCCATCCCCAGCTGAGCCTCCGCCGTCTTCTTGCTCCAGCGGCGAATGTCCTCCCATCTTTTCCGGCAGTGGGTGCTCCGTCTATGGTAGACCCCCAGGGTCCGGACGTCCTTGGGGATGGCACGCCAACTGCACCGTCAAAGTGATTGGCCCCCATCCCTACCCTTGCTATGTGGCACATGCATTCACCGTCTTTCATGCACGCAGCACTCTCCCCCCTTCCTTCTTACATCCAGCCCTATCCACACAGGCATAGCCCATACAACATGCTCCCTGTGTACTTACCTGTTTGTCTGGAGGACCGTAGAGTAGCGTGTACTGGGGGAGGACCCCATCCACGAGCTTCTCCAACTCCTCCGATGTGAAGGCAGGGGCCCTTTCCCCAGACACTCGAGCCATTGTCTCTTCCAGACCGAGGTCACAGCAGCACTTGCAGTGTAGGTCCTCTCCTGTCGAAGATCAGATATCGAGTGATTGAACAGATAGAAAATGGCGGTCATGTCTGCGGCGGTGCGTACCCTCACCGCCGGTGTACATTGCCATTGGCTCCTGGGACCCATAGGGTCGAATGTTAACCAATGCAGCATTGCGCCGCGGTCTTCGACCGTCTACCGTAACGGTGTACAACGCCAGCGCAGTTACCTCACATCCCATTGTCCCACTTTACAGGTCAGGCAGCCGCCATTTCAGGGGCCCACATGGCTTCATTTCCAACTGTGTCACACATACCTAGGCCTAGACTCAACACACATACAGGCCACCTTTTGTGTATGATTGGTGTTCTGTGTAAACTGCTGGTACGTACCTCTGAGTTGTTTGACCCTGTGCTCGCTCCTTCATAGGCACCGTCCGCTGGGACATGTGAGGAGATGGCCGCATCCTCCGGTGTACCGACCGTTGGTGGACCTGTCGACAATGGAGGAGCGACATTTGATTATCACATACAGGCTTGACCGTGCCACAATCCAGGAACTGTGTACCCAGTTGGAGCCAGACCTGATGTCAGCAATCCGCCATCCCACAGGAATTCCCCCTCAAGTGCAGGTGCTGTCAGTGCTCCATTTCCTTGCAAGTGGGTCATTTCAAACAACAGTGACCATAGCATCAGGGATGTCCCAGCCTATGTTTTCAAACGTATTGTCCAGAGTGTTGTCTGCCCTTCTGAAACACATGCGGAGCTACATCGTTTTCCCTCAGGTGGAGGATTTGCCTTCAGTGAAAGGGGATTTCTATGGCCTGGGACACATCCCCAACATCATAGGTGCCATTGATGGGACACATATGGCTTTGGTACCCCCCCACAGGAGTGAACAGGTGTACAGAAACCGGAAGAGTTATCATTCTATGAATGTACAGATGGTATGTTTGGCAGACCAGTACATCTCCCATGTGAATGCCAAGTTCCCTGGCTCAGTGCATGACGCCTACATCCTGCGTAATAGCAGCATCCCTTATGTGATGGGTCAACTCCAGAGGCACTGTGTGTGGCTATTAGGTGAGCACCTGTAAGCAAGTCAGTGGGAATGGTTGTCTGGGTCTGGGGATATCCCTCCAGGTTAGTGCGTGTCTAACAGTTGTCCCTCACCATTTGCAGGTGACTCTGGTTACCCCAACCTGTCATGGCTACTGACCCCAGTGAGAAATCCCAGGACAAGGGCAGAGGAACGCTACAATGAGGCCCATGGGCGAACTAGGAGGGTGATCGAGCGGACCTTCGGCCTCCTGAAGGCCAGGTTCAGGTGCCTCCATATGACAGGTGGATCCCTATTCTACTCACAAAAGAAGGTGTGCCAGATCATCGTGGCCTGCTGTATGCTTCATAACTTGGCTTTGCGACGACAGGTGTCTTTTCTGCAGGAGGATGGTCCAGATGGCGGTGTTGTGGCAGCTGTGGAGCCTGTGGACAGTGAAGAGGAGGAAGCAGAGGAAGAAGACATGCACAACAGGGACTCAGTGATCCAGCAATTTTTCCAGTGAGACACAGGTAAGAGTACAGACCTGCCTACTACATGTACTTTAACACTACTACCTCTCTACTGTCTGTCGTTTTCACACAGTGTATGGTCACTGAGTTGTCACTTTCCCTTACGATTTCACAGATGTGGGTCCCACTGTGTGACATCTGCTTAGATTCTTCATGGACTAGAGCTGTGTGACATAGGTATGTTGACATTAAACTTGAAAGACCATTTTGCCACTGTAATTGCTAATACACTATTTCGAAATCACAGACAGACTCCAGATTGTTTTGTGCTTTAAGGGTGTTTATTTAAGTGCTCAATATTGGAGGGGGTAGTGAAATGGTGAGGGGTGATGGCGGAGGAATGTCCATGGCAGAGTCCAGTCTATTAGTCTCACAGGTGCATTGCCCAAATGTGCATAGGAAGTGGAGCTGGGGCAGTTTAAGTATGAACAGGGTGACAAAGTGGGACAGTAGGATGACAATCAGGGTGGTCTCATTTCTTGGCGGGGGTCTTGGTATCGTGCTCTGTCTTTGTCCTGGATCTCAGGGACCGTTTGCGGGGTGGTTCTCCCTCTGCAGAGGGTGGGGTGCTGGTGTGGTGGTCCTGTGGCGGTGCCTCCTGTCCACTAGTGCCGGAGGAGGTGGTGGGCAGTTCATCGTCCGTGCTAGTGTCAGGGGCCCCTTGTAGTGCCACAGTGTCCCTCCTGGTGTTGAGTACTTCCTTCAGCACCCCTACGATGGTGCCCAGGGTGGAATTGATGGATCTGAGTTCCTCCCTGAAGCCCATATACTGTTCCTCCTGCAGGAGCTGGGTCTCCTGAAACTTGGCCAGTACCGTTGCCATTGTCTCCTGGGAGTGGTGGTATGCTCCCATGATGGAGGAGAGGGCCTCGTGGAGAGTGGGTTCCCTTGGCCTGTCCGCCTCCTGTCGCACAGCAGCCCTTCCAGTTCCCCTGTGTTCCAGGGCCTCCGTCCCCTGGACCGTGTGCCCACTACCACTGCCCCCAGGTCCCTGTTGTTGTTGGGGTGGTGGGTTATCCTGGGTTCCCTGTAGTGGTGGACACACTGCTGATTGACGTGTCCTGGGGACGGAGGTATGGGCCCGCTGGGTGGGTGCTGTGCTGGTGTTTCCAGAGGGTGGAAGCTCTGTAGTGGTCTGTGACTGTGTGATGGGAACCGACTGTCCTGAGGTCCCCGATGGGCCGGGCTGGTCATCTAGATCCAGTTGGACAGAGGTGCTGTCATCACTGTGGGCCTCTTCTGTTGGTGGTGTGGACATGTGTGGACCCTCCTGTCCGGTGACGTTGGGTAGGGGTCCTGCGGGGGTACAAAAGGATGGTTATTACAGCTGTGTGTGTCATGGTGTGCAATGGGTGGGTGACCGTGTACCCCAGTGTTTGCATTCCTGTGTGGGACCTTGTGTGAGGATGGTTTAGGGGGTTGTATGGGTATGTGCAGTGGGCATGCTTTAGTGATGGGTGTCCATGCTTTGTTGTTGCATGCAGGGCTTGGTGTTGGGATGGGTGGTTTGTGATGTTGGGACATATGTGAGGAGTAGGAGTGATGGGGTGAGGGTGAGGGTGGGGGTATGTGATGGCATGCAGGTAGGGTGGGGGATGTTATAGTAAAGCTTTGACTTACCAGAGTCCATTCCTCTACCTACTCCTGCGAGGCCCTCGGGATGCAGAATCGCCAAGACCTGCTCCTCCCATGTTGTTAGTTGTGGGGGAGGAGGTGGGGGTCCGCCGCCAGTCCTCTGAACCGCCAGGTGGTGTCTTGAGACCACGGAACGCACCTTCCCCCGTAGGTCGTTCCACCGCTTCCTGATGCCCTCCCGATTTCTTGGGTGCTGTCCCACTGCGTTGACCCTGTCCACTATTCTTCGCCATAGCTCCATCTTCCTTGCAATTGAGGTGTGCTGCACCTGTGCTCCGAATAGCTGTGGCTCTTCCCGGACGATTTCCTCCACCATTACCCTGAGCTCCTCCTCCGAGAACCTGGGGTGTCCTTGTGGTGCCATGGGGTGGTGTAGGTGATGTGTGGTGTGGAGTGTGTGGTGATATGTGGGGTGATATGTAGTGGTGTGTTGTGTGAGGTGCGTGGAAGTTCTGTGGGTGATGGTGTTGTGTTCCTGTGGATGCTGTTGTTCTTGCTGGTGCTCTCTCTCTGGCCTTCTTTTGGAATTTTTTGTCGTAGGGGTTTGTGGGTGATGTGGGTGCGTGTTTTATATTGTATTGGGTGTGTGGGAGTGGTGTGTGTATGTATATCAGGTGTGTGTATTTCGATTTGTCCAATGTGGCTGTGTTTTGTATGTGTGTGTATTTTGAGCGTGGCGGTGTGTACCGCCAATGGAATACCGCGGTTGAAAGACTGCCGCGTGGATTAGTGTGTCGTGATAGTGCGGGCGTATTTCTGTTGGCGTGACGGTGGAGGATTTGTTTTCGCCAGTTTATCACTGACCTTTGGTGTGGCGGACTTGTGTGGGTGTCTGAATTTTGGCGGATTCTGACATGTTGGTCATAATAGCTGTGGCGGAATTCCGCGCCCGCGGCGGTGTGATGGCGGTCTTCTGCACTGCGGTAAGCGGCTTTTACCGCCAATGTTGTAATGAGGGCCAAAGTTACATATAAAATTGTTAGGAACTTTCTTCTCAAACAGAACCACTACGGGGAAAATCAAAATAGAAAGAGCCCTCTCTCTTCTGTGCCTTCGAGCTATGTTAGAATTTCCTAAAGAAACTTCCCACCTTGTCATTGGTCAGCAAATCGTACATTTACAGTTAATCCAACAGAAAGGAAAATCCAAATCTAAGATGTAACTAAGTTGTCTTTCACACTTCGATGATTGGCTCCTCTTCTCCGGTTCCCATTGGAAGACTCGTCAGGTAACCAATTTGTTGCAATTCGCTCTCCAGTCAGTGCATCTATTGTTGATTCCTGGGAACATCGCTGTCTCACGCTTCAAACTTTACAAAATTTCATTTTCTAATGCAAGACATTCTAGCAGGCAGTTCTCATGAGAAAGTTAAAGACATCTGTAATATGTTTGGTCAGCACAGTGTGAACAATAAAAGCATTAGTTCTCAGGTCATACATTTTCCACTATTTTATTAGACAATGCAGCTTAATATGAGGCTGTGCAGACTAGGCCCAAACCTCGCTAATTTAAGGCCCATATTAATTTAAGCAAATACATAGCATAAAGTCATTACTATGACATAGTACTACAAATTTCTCTACAAGTTTATCTTATGTAATAATAATATGCATTTAATAAAAGCATTACGTACTTTATGGCGGTCACCCAACTGGGCAGATTGTTTATGTCACACAATATTTTCTATGTTAGCTTTTTCTATGAAAATTTCTTAACCCTTAACAAATGAAAATCATTAGTAATTAATTCAGCTTTCACAGTACCACTACAACATGGTGGTCTCCTGTGATCCTTTCACTCCATTGTTTACCCTGCTTCCCCTGGACCGTCACCGGCAGTTCGTGACTGTCTGCATTGGACCCGCCATACCGGAACCACACACTGAGCATCTAAACTCCTAGGGCCAGATTTCTAAGGCCATAATGCCACCGGAGCGTCACGCTGTACACTCCACCTCATTTACAATGCGGCGTTAAACCAATTTTTGCGGCCTAACGCCACCTTGTAAAGACGGCCGCTTCACACGCAGCACTTTATGTGGAAGGGGCATGCAATGGGTGTGGCCTTCCACAGAAACAACCGTTGAATTTTGGTACTGACCCAAATTTACGAGAAAAAAATATAATGCCACGCCAGGGGTGGTGTTAGCAGGGCGCAACGACGAGAAATACTTTCATTTCTCCTAATTTCTTGCTCATTCTTCCTGCACAAAATCAATCTCCCCCAAAATGCAGCCATCCTTGCACCATGGCGTAAGGGTGGCTGCGTTGGTGCTGAGCAGCAAATTTAGCACTGACGCAGAGGTGTGCCGCATTCTTGTTAATACGGCGCATCCCTGTGTTTCTAAAGTGACGCAGCATGGCGCTGCCAATTTTGGCGCAGCGCTGCACCACTTTATTGTAAATCTGGCCACTAATCTTTCACAGGATCCAGCAAAATAGTGAACCCTTCGCCCTGAATTAGAGGTAGCAGAATGTCTGTCGGTACACTGATGACCTGATTTAGGCATAAACTCCACTCCCCCCCCCCCTAATGACTGTTCCGATTTGCCCAAGCTCCACAGCTTTTACATGCTGGAATGCAATCATCTACGACAGGCCTCATTTTTTTTAGCTTGACATGTAATTCACTGTTGACGTGATATAGCACGCTGGGCTGTCACTCAGAAACCCACAACAAACGATAAATCACACGAAGGAAGTCAATAATCTGTTACATTTGCGAACACAAGCCATTTCATAAGACCATTAGGCAGCTGCAGTTCGCACGCTGAGCGGCCTGTTTCATGCCACGCCCCTCACCTGCATGAGAATGAACACTGAAAAGTTGACCTTCAAATTCTTGTGGCAAACTGTAGCTTTTTTCTGCTGCTCCACCCATTATCACCTGCACATTTATTTGCCTGGAGTCTGCAAGAGGCGCATGCTGCCCTCCTCTGTCTCTTTTGGGTCACGCGATGATTATTGCAAATAACACAAACAAACAGTATACACTAGGATAACTAATGTTGCTATGGTTTCTATCAGCACTTAGCAATAGTTATAAACAAAGGGAAATCATCAGGGTTTAAAATTTCAATAAAGAGATAATATACTAATAAATGATGAAAGGTTATGAAATTTTGATTCAAATGTTAATATTCCAAATTTCCAACTTAAATATCTAGATATGTAAAGATGTTGGTACATTATTTTTGCAGAAACCACCATCCCACCCTTTACTCTAGTGTAAACTCATTTAGAAAAGCCCCACTATCAATTCCCAAAATATTTGAAAACTTTATGGAGTTATACATACAAAAAAATCTACAAATGTACTTTCACATTAAATATGTAACCATACCTCACACTCTATCACAGGGTGAAGCAGTCATACCGCCGTTGCAGCATTATTATCTACTGACAATGTCTTAAACTTGGAGTTTTATGCATTACTATTTGCATTGACATTTGGAGAGCTTCATTAAGGACAATTGAGCAGCAGTGGGGTTTAAGCATTGGTATAGGTCAGCTGTTCTCAGCTTTCCAATGTCTTAACCGTTTGACTATTGTAGACTCCCACTTAACCATTACTGAAATCTGGGGACCCCCACTGAATAATTATTGAAATCTGGAGACCCCCACTTTGTCATTACTGAAAGCCGGGAACCTCATCCTACGCAATGTCAATGATTTGAACTGCAATACAATATACAAAAAGAGAGAAACAGGCATTCAGCAAACAAATATACAAATGGCTAATTATTTAATTTAATTTGCAAACACATAAAAAAATCAACATTTTAATGTTAATGGAACGGTTGGAGCTTCTCTAAATTCAATTGATGTCACTTTCTGTACCTGCCATAGTCTGTTTGATGCACTTGTACTGGTCCCTTGAATCAATCATTCACATTTAGAGAACATTTAACATTTTGAGTTTTAAATTTTGCTTCATTATTTATATACACAGTCTGCTAATATTATTCAATTTTCTAAGCAGTCGCTGACCCCTGAGTTAGCGTTGCGGTCTCCTGTGGCCCCCAGATGAGCTAAGAACCAGTGTCCTGATCTAGAGCCTCGGAGCCCCCCTTTCTCCTGCCTCTTCACAGGTTGTGTGGATTGTGCAGGGGGTGAGAGAGGCAGAGGCTGTGGAAGAGGACAAGCAGTGAGCTTTGCCTTTCGCTTCTCCTGTAGCTCACAGGAGAAGCTGGAGCCTTGGAAAGAGGGAGAGAGGAATTCTCTTCACCTCTAAGGTTCCCCTTTGTTCAAGAAGAGCAGTTTGGCAGAGCTGAGGGATAACTAGCGGCGCCGGACTGGGAACCCAAAGCAGCCCTGACAAATTTCTCAGACCACCCCCTGGGTCGGGGGGGGCGATACGAGGAAGAAGCACTGCTGCTTTTGTTCTTTTGTTACTGGGGGCCAATATTGCAGCGCTGCAGCAAAACTGCCCCCGTAAAAAATACTGGCCCCCACCAATGAAAAACCAGCCCATACCCTTTCAGCCTCCGGGGGAAATGCCCGATGCTTGCTATGGCCAGTCGGGCCCTAATAATTAAGGGTGACTTTGTCCTCCTTTCGCAGTTCCTACTGTTTGCACATGCTAGCATTCACAGAAGGAGAAGTGAAAGGAATTGAAGCTTCCGTAACACCCTCCCTGTGTCTCCCAGGAGGGTTTAAAAAAATATGACTTTCCGCTCCCATGGGGCAGAATGGCAGAATTATCCACTAGCCTGATAGCCTGTTGTAGCAGGCTATACCAGCCTTCAAAGTCCTGCTCCCCTCTAAGAAGCTCTGGCCTTCTGCCAGGTCAGTAATGTTGGAGTGTTCTTTAATGCCTGGTCCATCTCACTAAGGCTGGCTATAACGGTATAAACAACATAGCTCTTCATCTGCTTACATCGTATTTATGATAATGATGTTAGTTGTTGAGGGGCATATTTATCGAATATTCACGCAATGCAATACAGCAAGCCACCCTGCTGCGCTGCATTCCTGCGCTAGATCAGAAACTACTGCCCAGCACCCAAGCAGGTACCCTTGCACCAGGGTGCAAGGGTGTCTGTGTTGTAGGCAGGATTGAATTTGTGCGGATGGGACACCTTCCTGCACAAAAACAATGCCATTAACTCAGCATGTGTACAAAGAGGAGAACATAAGCATATTCCTCCTTGTTACGCCTCCTATGCGAAGGCATAGCATTTTAACGCATTTCCAGGTCTACCACTAATGGTAAATCTAGGAATGCCCCACAAAGCATGTGTGGATGCCTGAGAACACCGTTGATCCACTTATGTAAGGCCGCCCTGGGGCAGAGTAATGTAAGGCAGCGACTTGCGCTGCCTTGCGTTACTCCACATTTTCCAAGCCACGAAGGGCCACACAAGGAGGCCTTGCATGGCTTGGTAAATGTCATGCTAGGTTTTGCGTCACCCTTGCACTCCCTTATGTGTCGCTGTGGTGACGCAAAACCATGATAAATATGCCCCTGAGTCTCCCAACAAAATTGCTATTCTAAATAATAATTTTAGGCCTTGCCCAGGACCAGAAAAGTTTTATTGATTGTTTTTTTTACAGCTAACTATTATCCATGCTTTTCATTTTCACCTGAATTTAATATTCTTGCGTTTCAACCAGATTATGGCCTTAACTATGATCCTTGCGGTCTTTAGACCGCCAGGGCTGTGGTGGCGGTCTTACTGCCACCAAAGCGGTGGTTCGACCGATTTGGAGGCGGGCAGACCGCCACATTATGACTGTGGCGATTGAACCATGGTCAGACCGCCAGCCCCCGCCACTTTCCCTCCACTGGAGGGACTGGCGGTGCTGGAGGTCCTAATCTGCCAGGGTAGCGCTGCATGCAGAGCCGTCCTGGGGATTTTGACCCCCCTCTCTGCCAGCTTTTCCATGGCGGTTGCACCGCCATGTTAAATCTGGCGGGGAAGGGGTGCAAAGTACCCATTTCAGTGAAAAGCGGGACGGGTGCTGTTGCACCCTATGCACCACAACATTGCCCCAGGCTCAATTACGAGCTGACGTCAATGTTGTGGGCCGTTCCCTGCTGGGCTGGCGGGCAGAAACACCGTTCCCACCCAATGACCCAGCATGGAACTCCTAATGGGGCCCGCGGGAAGGCGGGCGCACTGGTGTCATCCTGACCACGAGAGTTTGGCAGGCGGACTTTTCCACCCGCCAAACTCTTAATGACCCCCTACATGTCTGTTATGTCATCAGAATCTCTGATCTGATATCTGCTTGAAATTAACACATTTACCATGCTTAGTTTGAAATTAAAATTGCATTAGACCCTTTCCCTATTACAGAGAATATTACTTACACGCTAACTCATGCCAGAGGTCATGTACTCCACACAGGAAACTTTTATATGCGAATCTAAACAAGAGACCATTGCAGGTACTCACTACTCCAGAATACCTGTTGGTGCGCAAATGTTAGTAATGCTTTTAGTGCACCAGACGCCAGCATTTGGCAACATATATTTACGCTCAAAGCCTAACTTAGAAGAGATTTTACTGTTATGCATTTCAAAATGTCTTCGTTTATAAAGTGGTGGACATTGTGCCTATCATAGTTGTCATCGTGCTAACATGAGTTAATACAGTAATGAAGAATAATAATATGTAAAGGAATTATTTTGATTTATAATATTTAATGATTTATTAATGTAGAATTACGTGTGCAGAAAAATAAATGCACATCTCTGTTATACTTAAAGTGGTGCCTTAATGATGTTGCAATTATGCTCTTTTTATTTAGGCGAAGCATCATTAATATTAAAATTATGAATTTGCATATTATGTGGGTTTTATTAGTGATAGTATTTAATGGATTATATTTCTTGTGTTAGCATAACTAGGCCTGAAGTTTCTGTATTTGAAATGACATGAATGTTGATTCATTTTCTTTTCCTAACATGATTCTTTCCATTAGGTTGTGTCTCACGAAGAGCAAAAGAGTTCTATTGTATTATCCGTAAGGGCCTGATTACGACTTTGGTGGTCCCACCACGGGACCGCCAAAGCTGCGGGGAGGATGTCACCGCTATGCCGGTGACATCTCCCTGAGTGTATTTTGCAATGTTCCTGCCGGGCTGACCGCCAGGAACATTGCAATACGCATTCCTGTTGGTTTAACGGACGGGAACAGTGCTAGGATATTGGCCTCAGCTCCTTTAAGGGCGCTGAGGCCAATATCCAGCACCCTCAGAATGCGCACTGTCTGCAAAGTCCCAGCCATGAAAAGGCTGGTGGAAAGTGGGGTTGTGATCAGCCAGGCAGCGTTGAGTTCAGTGCAGCCATGGCTGTTTACAATCCTGACAACCGTCACCGTGTTGGGATCTTTGATCCTGGCGGGGACGGCTGTCTTTAGGCAGGTCTGCCCCCCTAAGTCATAATTGGGCGATCGGACCACCCAGAGTGCAGTGGTCCGAGCGTCAATGCGAGTGTGGTGGTCTTTGGACTACCACACTCATAATGAGGCCCGTAGTTTTATTTAGCTGTACCCAGGAATGTATATATTTAGAAAGATATTGACTGAACATAGACTGAAACGTTTGTTTAGCTGAATGATTCTCATGGAAAAGGAGGAAGAAGGCATATGCGCTAAGAAGGAACGTGATTTGCAACAAATGATGTACAAAATTGTTATATTGCTGGAGTCACATGGAAAGGAGAGAAGTCTTCGCACCATGTCATGAGAATATGTTTGGATGTTTCAATTTTGGATTTGTGCTAATATTCTAATTGGACATTGCACATTTACGTGGGGTGGACTCATGCAACTATCCAATTAAATGGATAAAATGACTTTTGATTAGGGATGGGCTGACTACATTTGATGCAGACCCCTTTCTGTTTCCATTCTGAAAGCAGACCTTTTTTCTGAAGCCCATGTAGTCCCTTTCTGAGCTGCTTGCTGTTAACGTGTCCCGCAGACTTCCCTGATTTCCATGTGTAGCTTGTGTTCTGCACTTTCTTTCCCCTGATGCTGTTTCCAATTAATCTTGATGTGTGGTTTACTGAGGAAAACTGAAGCTGACTGCTGTCCTAAGAGAGGTATATCTTAATGCAATGATATTTTGGCCCCTTAACCCAATTGTTTAGAAGATAACGTGCTGACACTTGCCTATTTTTATTTTCCATAGTTAGAATTTGCCCGAGATAGATGATTTTCCAAATTATTTTTGACTAATGTTTTTGATTTGCCCGCTTGTGTTAGTCCGTTCCCACACATGCATATCCTGATTTGGTTAGATAAAGAGAGAACCTATGTCTAAAATTCTTGATTATAATTCTGTGCATTTTAACTTGATTAATGAATTCTAAGATTGAACTAAACTTTATTACTGATGGTCAAGTACTTATTTTATTAATATATGTTGTTTTTCTCGAATGTCTAAGTATGTTGATGTTAAGTAGATTAAACTTGTTTCAGAGATCTGGTCAGCCAATGGTTTTCATTTATCTTTTTAGTTTAGTTTTGCACACTATTTCCATGACTTTGGCTTTGTGGTTATGAAAAATAAAGCTTTGAACTTTATTTGACAGGAGTTTTCATTCAGTGGTAAATTCTGGTCACAGTGTCGAAATAGTTAATAGAAATATTGAAGTAATTTGCTGATGTATATGATTTCACACATAACACAAAGGAGGGGAGAGAGATACTTCTCCTTATCTGTCCTCCCTACGTAATGAAGCCAAACACACACTAAATAGGATAAGGAGGAAAGGCAGATGCTCCTAAAAATACAAGAGTACGCTTAAAGGGTAAACAACACTAGGGCAGTCATTATGAACACGGCGGTTCAGCCCGCCATGCCGGCATGGCGGGCCGAACCGCCACATAATGATATGGATGACGGCTGCCAGCACAGCCGTCACCCACCGCCATGCTCCGCCACCAGGCAGCCTGGCGGCGGGATGAAACACCATCCGCCAGGGTAGCTGCGCTACCCTGCGGATAATGCATGGGCAGTTCAGGGGCCCCCGTGCAGGCCCCTGTCGTGCATGTCACTGCCCGAGACATGGGCGACGGGTGCTGCTGCACCCGCCGCACACCAACATTGGCGGTGGCTCCTCATGGAGCCACCCTCAATGTTGCGGCTGTGTTCCCCGCCAGGCCGGTGGGCGGAGACACTGTCTTCGCCCGCCGGCCTGGCGTGGAAACATTAGACAGCCGGCGGGTTTTCCAGGAGGCTGGCGGTTGATGGAAAGAATGACCGCCTAGGTTCTTAAAACTGCCCTCACCCACCAGTCTTGGCATGCTTCATCATCGGGCTTGCTACAACATCTCTGCAAGAGGAAAAGGGAGGGGTAAAGACAATACAAAACATAAACCTAGGGATCTACTCTGCAGAACACATGTGCCAATTAATGAGTGTCCAGTGATAATTTGATTCATGGCCTCTGGATAGGATTAAAAACTCATATCATGGTGGTGATGTTGGGAAATTACTGCCAATTCACCCCTATTATCTGCTCTTCTGTCGACATGTTTCGGCCATTCAATATCGCCCATAGGGGTCGGAGGACCTTCTTCAGGACTTTGGATTCCTTCCACAATTCCCTGTACCTGTTTTCTTAGTTTTATGGAATTGGGATATGCTGGTGTAGGAAGTTGGCTCTGTATGTGCTATTTCAAAGTAAGGAATAGCATGCACAGAGTCCAAGGGTTCCCCTTAGAGGTAAAATAGTGGTAAAAAGAGATAATACTAATGCTCTATTTTGTGGTAGTGTGGTCGAGCAGTAGGCTTATCCAAGGAGTAGTGTTAAGCATTTGTTGTACATACACATAGACAATAAATGAGGTACACACACTCAGAGACAAATCCAGCCAATAGGTTTTTATATAGAAAAATATCTTTTCTTAGTTTATTTTAAGAACCACAGGTTCAAATTCTACATGTAATATCTCATTCGAAAGGTATTGCAGGTAAGTACTTTAGGAACTTCAAATCATCAAAATTGCATGTATACTTTTCAAGTTATTCACAAATAGCTGCTTTAAAAGTGGACACAGTGCAATTTTCACAGTTCCTATGGGAGGTAAGTATTTGTTAGGTTAACCAGGTAAGTTAGACACTTACAGGGCTTAGTTCTTGGTCCAAGGTAGCCCACCGTTGGGGGTTCAGAGCAACCCCAAAGTCACCACACCAGCAGCTCAGGGCCGGTCAGGTGCAGAGTTCAAAGTGGTGCCCAAAACACATAGGCTAGAATGGAGAGAAGGGGGTGCCCCGGTTCCGGTCTGCTTGCAGGTAAGTACCCGCGTCTTCGGAGGGCAGACCAGGGGGGTTTTGTAGGGCACCGGGGGGGACACAGGTCCACACAGAAATTTCACCCTCAGCGGCGCGGGGGCGGCCGGGTGCAGTGTAGAAACAAGCGTCGGGTTCGCAATGTTAGTCTATGAGAGATCTCGGGATCTCTTCAACGCTGCAGGCAGGCAAGGGGGGGATTCCTCGGGGAAACCTCCACTTGGGCAAGGGAGAGGGACTCCTGGGGGTCACTTCTCCAGTGAAAGTCCGGTCCTTCAGGTCCTGGGGGCTGCGGGTGCAGGGTCTCTCCCAGGCGTCGGGACTTTAGGTTCAAAGAGTCGCGGTCAGGGGAAGCCTCGGGATTCCCTCTGCAGGCGGCGCTGTGGGGGCTCAGGGGGGACAGGTTTTGGTACTCACAGTATCAGAGTAGTCCTGGGGTCCCTCCTGAGGTGTTGGATCGCCACCAGCCGAGTCGGGGTCGCCGGGTGCAGTGTTGCAAGTCTCACGCTTCTTGCGGGGAGCTTGCAGGGTTCTTTAAAGCTGCTGGAAACAAAGTTGCAGCTTTTCTTGGAGCAGGTCCGCTGTCCTCGGGAGTTTCTTGTCTTTTCGAAGCAGGGGCAGTCCTCAGAGGATGTCGAGGTCGCTGGTCCCTTTGGAAGGCGTCGCTGGAGCAGGATCTTTGGAAGGCAGGAGACAGGCCGGTGAGTTTCTGGAGCCAAGGCAGTTGTCGTCTTCTGGTCTTCCTCTGCAGGGGTTTTCAGCTAGGCAGTCCTTCTTCTTGTAGTTGCAGGAATCTAATTTTCTAGGGTTCAGGGTAGCCCTTAAATACTAAATTTAAGGGCGTGTTTAGGTCTGGGGGGTTAGTAGCCAATGGCTACTAGCCCTGAGGGTGGGTACACCCTCTTTGTGCCTCCTCCCAAGGGGAGGGGGTCACAATCCTAACCCTATTGGGGGAATCCTCCATCTGCAAGATGGAGGATTTCTAAAAGTCAGAGTCACCTCAGCTCAGGACACCTTAGGGGCTGTCCTGACTGGCCAGTGACTCCTCCTTGTTTTTCTCATTATTTTCTCCGGCCTTGCCGCCAAAAGTGGGGCCTGGCCGGAGGGGGCGGGCAACTCCACTAGCTGGAGTGTCCTGCTGGGTTGGCACAAAGGAGGTGAGCCTTTGAGGCTCACCGCCAGGTGTGACAATTCCTGCCTGGGGGAGGTGTTAGCATCTCCACCCAGTGCAGGCTTTGTTACGGGCCTCAGAGTGACAAAGGCACTCTCCCCATGGGGCCAGCAACATGTCTCGGTTTGTGGCAGGCTGCTGGAACTAGTCAGCCTACACAGACAGTCGGTTAAGTTTCAGGGGGCACCTCTAAGGTGCCCTCTGTGGTGTATTTTACAATAAAATGTACACTGGCATCAGTGTGCATTTATTGTGCTGAGAAGTTTGATACCAAACTTCCCAGTTTTCAGTGTAGCCATTATGGTGCTGTGGAGTTCGTGTTTGACAGACTCCCAGACCATATACTCTTATGGCTACCCTGCACTTACAATGTCTAAGGTTTTGTTTAGACATTGTAGGGGTACCATGCTCATGCACTGGTACCCTCACCTATGGTATAGTGCACCCTGCCTTAGGGCTGTAAGGCCTGCTAGAGGGGTGTCTTACCTATACTGCATAGGCAGTGAGAGGCTGGCATGGCACCCTGAGGGGAGTGTCATGTCGACTTACTCGTTTTGTCCTCACTAGCACACACAAGCTGGCAAGCAGTGTGTCTGTGCTGAGTGAGAGGTCTCCAGGGTGGCATAAGACATGCTGCAGCCCTTAGAGACCTTCCTTGGCATCAGGGCCCTTGGTACTAGAAGTACCAGTTACAAGGGACTTATCTGGATGCCAGGGTCTGCCAATTGTGGATACAAAAGTACAGGTTAGGGAAAGAACACTGGTGCTGGGGCCTGGTTAGCAGGCCTCAGCACACTTTCAATTGTAAACATAGCATCAGCAAAGGCAAAAAGTCAGGGGGCAACCATGCCAAGGAGGCATTTCCTTACACAACCCCCCCCCAAACGAAAGAGGATGAGACTAACCTTTCCCAAGAGAGTCTTCATTTTCTAAGTGGAAGAACCTGGAAAGGCCATCTGCATTGGCATGGGCAGTCCCAGGTCTGTGTTCCACTATAAAGTCCATTCCCTGTAGGGAGATGGACCACCTCAACAGTTTAGGATTTTCACCTTTCATTTGCATCAGCCATTTGAGAGGTCTGTGGTCAGTTTGAACTAGGAAGTGAGTCCCAAAGAGGTATGGTCTCAGCTTCTTCAGGGACCAAACCACAGCAAAGGCCTCCCTCTCAATGGCACTCCAACGCTGCTCCCTGGGGAGTAACCTCCTGCTAATGAAAGCAACAGGCTGGTCAAGGCCATCATCATTTGTTTGGGACAAAACTGCCCCTATCCCATGTTCAGAGGCATCAGTCTGCACAATGAACTGCTTAGAATAATCTGGAGCTTTTAGAACTGGTGCTGAGCACATTGCTTGTTTCAGGGTGTCAAAGGCCTGTTGGCATTCCACAGTCCAGTTCACTTTCTTGGGCATTTTCTTGGAGGTGAGTTCAGTGAGGGCTGTCACAATGGATCCATATCCCTTCACAAACCTCCTGTAATACCCAGTCAAGCCAAGGAATGCCCTGACTTGAGTCTGGGTTTTTGGAGCTACCCAGTCCAGAATAGTCTGGATCTTGGGTTGGAGTGGCTGAACTTGGCCTCCACCTACAAGGTGTCCCAAGTAAACCACAGTTCCCTGCCCTATCTGGCATTTGGATGCCTTGATAGAGAGGCCTGCAGATTGCAGAGCCTTCAAAACCTTCTTCAGGTGGACCAGGTGATCCTGCCAGGTGGAGCTAAAGACAGCAATATCATCAAGATAAGCTGTGCTAAAGGACTCCAAGCCAGCAAGGACTTGATTCACCAACCTTTGGAAGGTGGCAGGGGCATTCTTTAAACCAAAGGGCATAACAGTAAACTGATAATGCCCATCAGGTGTGGAGAATGCTGTTTTCTCTTTTGCTCCAGGTGCCATTTTTATTTGCCAGTACCCTGCTGTCAAGTCAAAGGTACTTAAGAATTTGGCAGCACCTAATTTGTCTATGAGCTCATCAGCTCTTGGAATTGGATGAGCATCTGTCTTGGTGACAGAATTGAGCCCTCTGTAGTCCACACAAAACCTCATCTCTTTCTTTCCATCTTTGGTGTGAGGTTTGGGGACTAAGACCACTGGGCTAGCCCAGGGGCTGTCAGAGCGCTCAATTACTCCCAATTCCAGCATCTTGTGGACTTCCACCTTGATGCTTTCCTTAACATGGTCAGATTGTCTAAAGATTTTGTTCTTGACAGGCATGCTGTCTCCTGTGTCCACATCATGGGTACACAGGTGTGTCTGACCAGGGGTTAAGGAGAAGAGTTCAGGAAACTGTTGTAGGACTCTCCTACAATCAGCTTGCTGTTGGCCAGAGAGGGTGTCTGAGTAGATCACTCCATCTACTGTGCCATCTTTTGGGTCTGATGACAGAAGATCAGGGAGAGGTTCACTCTCTGCCTCCTGATCCTCATCTGTTACCATCAACAGATTCACATCAGCCCTGTCATGGAAGAGCTTAAGGCGGTTCACATGGATCACCCTCTTGGGGCTCCTGCTTGTGCCCAGGTCCACCAGGTAGGTGACCTGACTCTTCCTTTCTAGTACTGGGTAAGGGCCACTCCATTTGTCCTGGAGTGCCCTGGGAGCCACAGGCTCCAGAACCCAGACTTTCTGCCCTGGTTGGAACTCAACCAGTGCAGCCTTTTGGTCATACCAAAACTTCTGGAGCTGTTGGCTGGCCTCAAGGTTTTTGGTTGCCTTTTCCATGTACTCTGCCATTCTAGAGCGAAGGCCAAGTACATAGTCCACTATGTCTTGCTTAGGCTCATGGAGAGGTCTCTCCCAGCCTTCTTTAACAAGAGCAAGTGGTCCTCTTACAGGATGACCAAACAGAAGTTCAAAGGGTGAGAATCCTACTCCCTTCTGTGGCACCTCTCTGTAAGCGAAAAGCAGACATGGCAAGAGGACATCCCATCTCCTTTTGAGTTTTTCTGGGAGCCCCATGATCATGCCTTTTAATGTCTTGTTGAATCTCTCAACCAAGCCATTAGTTTGTGGATGGTATGGTGTAGTGAATTTATAAGTCACTCCACACTCATTCCACATGTGCTTTAGGTATGCTGACATGAAGTTGGTACCTCTGTCAGACACCACCTCCTTAGGGAAACCCACTCTGGTAAAGATACCAATGAGGGCCTTGGCTACTGCAGGGGCAGTAGTCGACCTAAGGGGAATAGCTTCAGGATACCTGGTAGCATGATCCACTACTACCAGGATATACATATTTCCTGAGGCTGTGGGAGGTTCTAGTGGACCAACTATGTCCACACCCACTCTTTCAAAGGGCACCCCCACCACTGGAAGTGGAATGAGGGGGGCCTTTGGATGCCCACCTGTCTTACCACTGGCTTGACAGGTGGGGCAGGAGAGGCAAAACTCCTTAACCATGTTGGACATATTGGGCCAGTAGAAGTGGTTGACTAACCTCTCCCACGTCTTGGTTTGTCCCAAATGTCCAGCAAGGGGAATGTCATGGGCCAATGTTAGGATGAACTTCCTGAACAGCTGAGGCACTACCACTCTCCTAGTGGCACCAGGTTTGGGGTCTCTGGCCTCAGTGTACAGGAGTCCATCTTCCCAATAGACCCTATGCGTTCCATTTTTCTTGCCTTTGGACTCTTCAGCAGCTTGCTGCCTAAGGCCTTCAAGAGAGGGACAGGTTTCTTGTCCCTTACACAGCTCCTCCCTTGAGGGTCCCCCTGGGCCTAAGAGCTCAACCTGATAAGGTTCAAGCTCCAAAGGCTCAGTTCCCTCAGAGGGCAGAACTTCTTCCTGAGAAGAGAGGTTCCCTTTCTTTTGCTGTGTTGCAGTTGGTTTCCCAACTGACTTTCCTGTTCTCTTGGTAGGCTGGGCCATTCTTCCAGACTCCAGCTCTACTTGTTCACCCTGTGCCTTGCATTGTGCTCTTGTTTTCACACACACCAGTTCAGGGATACCCAGCGTTGCTGCATGGGTTTTTAGTTCTACCTCAGCCCATGCTGAGGACTCCAGGTCATTTCCAAGCAGACAGTCCACTGGGATATTTGAGGAGACCACCACCTGTTTCAGGCCATTGACCCCTCCCCATTCTAAAGTAACCATTGCCATGGGATGTACTTTTCTCTGATTGTCAGCGTTGGTGACTGTGTAAGTTTTTCCAGTCAGGTATTGGCCAGGGGAAACCAGTTTCTCTGTCACCATGGTGACACTGGCACCTGTATCCCTCAGGCCCTCTATTCTAGTCCCATTAATTAAGAGTTGCTGTCTGTATTTTTGCATGTTAGGCGGCCAGACAGCTAGTGTGGCTAAATCCACCCCACCCTCAGAAACTAGAGTAGCTTCAGTGTGGACCCTGATTTGCTCTGGGCACACTGTTGATCCCACTTGGAGACTAGCCATACCAGTGTTACCTGGATGGGAGTTTGGAGTGGAACCTTTCTTGGGACAGGCCTTGTCTCCAGTTTGGTGTCCATGCTGTTTACAGCTATGACACCAGGCCTTTTTGGGATCAAAGTTTTTACCCTTGTACCCATTGTTTTGTGAAGAGGCTCTGGGCCCACCCTCCTGTGCAGGTTTTTGGGGGCCTGTAGAAGACTCTTTACTATTTTTAGTTTTGGTTGTCTCATCACCCTTCCCCTGGGGAGTCTTTGTGACCCCTTTCTTTTGGTCACCCTCTGTTGAAGTCTTGGACACCCTTGTCTTGACCCAATGGTCCGCCTTCTTTCCCAATTCTTGGGGAGAAATTGGTCCTAGGTCTACCAGATGCTGATGCAGTTTATCATTGAAACAATTACTTAACAGGTGTTCTTTCACAAATAAATTGTACAGCCCATCATAATTACTTACACCACTGCCTTGAATCCAACCATCTAGTGTTTTCACTGAGTAGTCAACAAAGTCAACCCAGGTCTGGCTCGAGGATTTTTGAGCCCCCCTGAACCTAATCCTATACTCCTCAGTGGAGAATCCAAAGCCCTCAATCAGGGTACCCTTCATGAGGTCATAAGATTCTGCATCTTGTCCAGAGAGTGTGAGGAGTCTATCCCTACACCTTCCTGTGAACATTTCCCAAAGGAGAGCACCCCAGTGAGATCTGTTCACTTTTCTGGTTACACAAGCCCTCTCAAAAGCTGTGAACCATTTGGTGATGTCATCACCATCTTCATATTTAGTTACAATCCCTTTAGGGATTTTCAACATGTCAGGAGAATCTCTGACCCTATTTATGTTGCTGCCACCATTGATGGGTCCTAGGCCCATCTCTTGTCTT
This sequence comes from Pleurodeles waltl, assembly GCF_031143425.1. Classification (NCBI taxonomy): domain Eukaryota; kingdom Metazoa; phylum Chordata; class Amphibia; order Caudata; family Salamandridae; genus Pleurodeles; species Pleurodeles waltl. The sequence goes on along the minus strand of NC_090437.1, from coordinate 1,304,262,415 downwards.
TCCCTCTCTATGGCTAGGATCTGTCTTTCCAAAGCCAATCTTTTGGCCATCCTGGCTAACTGGATGTCCTCTTCACTGGGGCTATCCTCAGTGATTTCAGAGGTGTTGGTCTCTCCTGTGAGGGAACCAGCATCTCTGACTATTATTTTAGGAGTCAGGGTTTGAGGGACCCTGTCCTCCCTAGATAGGACTGGTAGGGGGGAATTGTCCTCCAAGTCACTATCCTCTTCCTCTGAGTTGCCACCCTCAGAGGGGTTGGCCTTTTCAAACTCTGCCAAAAGCTCCTGGAGCTGTATTTTGGTAGGTTTGGGGCCCATTGTTATTTTCTTTATTTTACAGAGTGACCTTAGCTCCCTCATCTTAAGATGGAGGTAAGGTGTGGTGTCGAGTTCCACCACAGTCACATCTGTGCTAGACATTTTGCTTCTAAAAGTTGGAATACTTTTTAAGAATCTACAACTGGTTCTAGAATCTAATTCAAACTTTTACAAACTTTTAAACTCTAAAAGAAATGCTAAACAGGATCTAACACAAGGCCCTAGCAGGTCTTTTAAGAATTTAGAAAACTTTTCAAATTGCAAAAATCAATTTCTAATGACAATTTTGGAATTTGTCGTGTGATCAGGTATTGGCTGAGTAGTCCAGCAAATGCAAAGTCTTGTACCCCACCGCTGATCCACCAATGTAGGAAGTTGGCTCTGTATGTGCTATTTCAAAGTAAGGAATAGCATGCACAGAGTCCAAGGGTTCCCCTTAGAGGTAAAATAGTGGTAAAAAGAGATAATACTAATGCTCTATTTTGTGGTAGTGTGGTCGAGCAGTAGGCTTATCCAAGGAGTAGTGTTAAGCATTTGTTGTACATACACATAGACAATAAATGAGGTACACACACTCAGAGACAAATCCAGCCAATAGGTTTTTATATAGAAAAATATCTTTTCTTAGTTTATTTTAAGAACCACAGGTTCAAATTCTACATGTAATATCTCATTCGAAAGGTATTGCAGGTAAGTACTTTAGGAACTTCAAATCATCAAAATTGCATGTATACTTTTCAAGTTATTCACAAATAGCTGCTTTAAAAGTGGACACAGTGCAATTTTCACAGTTCCTAGGGGAGGTAAGTATTTGTTAGGTTAACCAGGTAAGTTAGACACTTACAGGGCTTAGTTCTTGGTCCAAGGTAGCCCACCGTTGGGGGTTCAGAGCAACCCCAAAGTCACCACACCAGCAGCTCAGGGCCGGTCAGGTGCAGAGTTCAAAGTGGTGCCCAAAACACATAGGCTAGAATGGAGAGAAGGGGGTGCCCCGGTTCCGGTCTGCTTGCAGGTAAGTACCCGCGTCTTCGGAGGGCAGACCAGGGGGGTTTTGTAGGGCACCGGGGGGGACACAGGTCCACACAGAAATTTCACCCTCAGCGGCGCGGGGGCGGCCGGGTGCAGTGTAGAAACAAGCGTCGGGTTCGCAATGTTAGTCTATGAGAGATCTCGGGATCTCTTCAACGCTGCAGGCAGGCAAGGGGGGGATTCCTCGGGGAAACCTCCACTTGGGCAAGGGAGAGGGACTCCTGGGGGTCACTTCTCCAGTGAAAGTCCGGTCCTTCAGGTCCTGGGGGCTGCGGGTGCAGGGTCTCTTCCAGGCGTCGGGACTTTAGGTTCAAAGAGTCGCGGTCAGGGGAAGCCTCGGGATTCCCTCTGCAGGCGGCGCTGTGGGGGCTCAGGGGGGACAGGTTTTGGTACTCACAGTATCAGAGTAGTCCTGGGGTCCCTCCTGAGGTGTTGGATCGCCACCAGCCGAGTCGGGGTCGCCGGGTGCAGTGTTGCAAGTCTCACGCTTCTTGCGGGGAGCTTGCAGGGTTCTTTAAAGCTGCTGGAAACAAAGTTGCAGCTTTTCTTGGAGCAGGTCCGCTGTCCTCGGGAGTTTCTTGTCTTTTCGAAGCAGGGGCAGTCCTCAGAGGATGTCGAGGTCGCTGGTCCCTTTGGAAGGCGTCGCTGGAGCAGGATCTTTGGAAGGCAGGAGACAGGCCGGTGAGTTTCTGGAGCCAAGGCAGTTGTCGTCTTCTGGTCTTCCTCTGCAGGGGTTTTCAGCTAGGCAGTCCTTCTTCTTGTAGTTGCAGGAATCAAATTTTCTAGGGTTCAGGGTAGCCCTTAAATACTAAATTTAATGGCGTGTTTAGGTCTGGGGGGTTAGTAGCCAATGGCTACTAGCCCTGAGGGTGGGTACACCCTCTTTGTGCCTCCTCCCAAGGGGAGGGGGTCACAATCCTAACCCTATTGGGGGAATCCTCCATCTGCAAGATGGAGGATTTCTAAAAGTCAGAGTCACCTCAGCTCAGGACACCTTAGGGGCTGTCCTGACTGGCCAGTGACTCCTCCTTGTTTTTCTCATTATTTTCTCCGGCCTTGCCGCCAAAAGTGGGGCCTGGCCGGAGGGGGCGGGCAACTCCACTAGCTGGAGTGTCCTGCTGGGTTGGCACAAAGGAGGTGAGCCTTTGAGGCTCACCGCCAGGTGTGACAATTCCTGCCTGGGGGAGGTGTTAGCATCTCCACCCAGTGCAGGCTTTGTTACGGGCCTCAGAGTGACAAAGGCACTCTCCCCATGGGGCCAGCAACATGTCTCGGTTTGTGGCAGGCTGCTGGAACTAGTCAGCCTACACAGACAGTCGGTTAAGTTTCAGGGGGCACCTCTAAGGTGCCCTCTGTGGTGTATTTTACAATAAAATGTACACTGGCATCAGTGTGCATTTATTGTGCTGAGAAGTTTGATACCAAACTTCCCAGTTTTCAGTGTAGCCATTATGGTGCTGTGGAGTTCGTGTTTGACAGACTCCCAGACCATATACTCTTATGGCTACCCTGCACTTACAATGTCTAAGGTTTTGTTTAGACATTGTAGGGGTACCATGCTCATGCACTGGTACCCTCACCTATGGTATAGTGCACCCTGCCTTAGGGCTGTAAGGCCTGCTAGAGGGGTGTCTTACCTATACTGCATAGGCAGTGAGAGGCTGGCATGGCACCCTGAGGGGAGTGTCATGTCGACTTACTCGTTTTGTCCTCACTAGCACACACAAGCTGGCAAGCAGTGTGTCTGTGCTGAGTGAGAGGTCTCCAGGGTGGCATAAGACATGCTGCAGCCCTTAGAGACCTTCCTTGGCATCAGGGCCCTTGGTACTAGAAGTACCAGTTACAAGGGACTTATCTGGATGCCAGGGTCTGCCAATTGTGGATACAAAAGTACAGGTTAGGGAAAGAACACTGGTGCTGGGGCCTGGTTAGCAGGCCTCAGCACACTTTCAATTGTAAACATAGCATCAGCAAAGGCAAAAAGTCAGGGGGCAACCATGCCAAGGAGGCATTTCCTTACAGCTGGACTCAATGGTTTCATACCAGTAAACACACACGGAAACTCCTAGAATAAGCACAAGAAGACAAACTAATGAATGTAGACAAACAACAAAAACCTAGTGTTTTCCACTTGTGTATTAATTGTACACCAATCATGTGATCATTGGCTGTAATTCATTCTCAATGGTCATGCAACAAAAAAAAGATCCCAAATCCGGAATCTCCTAGCTCCATCCCGCTATTTACTGCATCAAGGGTAAGCGCCACTTCTCTCTGCCACTCCCAACTCCGTGAAGACACCTGTACGCGTTCTTCCTTTATTCTCATGCCTCCAAGCTAGCGTGACGTTCACTACGTCACGTGTTCCCTAGAGGACTGCATCCATCGCATCTTAAATCTAGCTGGAGAAACAGTATCACCATCTTTGGGTTGGCTCCCTCTTATTATTTATTTGCCTCAAAATGACTCTTATCCTTCACAGAGTGTGTAATCTCTGCGTAAAATGTATTACACTCATTCTCTCCTTTGCCAGAACTGGTGTGATACATGTTCAAAATGCTGTTTCTAAATGGGGAACCACTGTGTACAAAGTTTCCAAATGTAAGATGTTTTACTGATGCTATGTTAGGTAAAAGCCAGTTGAAGGTTGAGGGGTTTGATGTGTACAACTATGGGATCCATTGCAAAAGTGCATATGTACAAGGGAGGGGCGGTTGTCCCGGAATGGAGAGAAACTTAATTCTCCCAGTCTTGTTCCTGATACCCATCCCAGGTGTTGAGCCACTCCCATCTTTCTCATAAAGTATGGTCATTAGAGTGTTAGTCTGTTCTTCGATGATGGCAATGTTTTAATAAATCACAGAGAGGAGGGAGTGTAAATCCCGGGATATCCCTACTCTACATTGGTATTTTAGAGGCAATTCAACTAGAGTCAAGGGATGTCATCATTCAGTCCTATCTTGTGGCTCCGGATACAATATATCCACTTTTGTTCTTGCTTAAATAGTAACCCCTTCACATCTTTAATGTTGTGTGGGATCTTTGGCTTGGCTAATACTGTCCATGCAAAATCCTCCACTCCATCGGGGTCTTTACGAGTTCGGTGGTCTCATGACCACAGGTTGGCGGTCTTACCGCCAGCAGGCTGGCGGAGAAGACCGCCAAATTATGACCATGGCGGTATTTCCAACAGAATACAGCTAATCCACGGATGGCACCACCAGTGCGGTCATGGCGCCACGGACGACGGTAGCCACCTCTAGGCCAGCGGAGACCATGTTCCCGCTGGACATATTACGAGGCTTCACACCATCAAGGTTTCTGCCCCGGTCGCACCATCACATAAACCCTGGTGGAAACCAGCTCTATAAAAGGAGACACTCACCTTCAGGAACACGTACCCGTCTTGAGCCACCATGTAACCTGAGCTACACATCTTCCCACTGCTCCTGCTCGCCCAGCGACTCTGGAACCAGCACCGACGACAGCAACCATGAGTACGCACACTTACCTGTCACTGTTGCACAATGCCAATGTGTCTACGTACACACAACATACACATCCCGAACGGGTGGTGATGACAACACACACACGTACCCTCACACTGACACGCACACTCACACACAGCCACATACACACACGCACATACATAGTACACACACTACGGCAAACACACACACACTTCTAAAACTAAACACCAACCCGCAGATACACAGCACCGGCACAGTCAAACACAACAACACACAACACTACCAAATGACACAACTACACCACAGCAACACCTCAAAAGCACTGTTAAACATCCACAATACACATATCCACTTGACACATCATACATACAACACTACGTAACAACACCAGAGAACCAACAGACACAATCACACATCCATACAACGAGGCATACGTCATACCCCTCACACACTACACGATGGATCAGACATACCAATCACCACACACACTCACAGTACAGTCACACAAAGGCACACAACAATCCAAATAACATATGTCAAACCTATCATCACACACAATTTCAATATAAATCCTTATCCCAGACTCATACATGCCCATCACAAAATACACAGCCATCACTGCAGGACCAATGCAATGCACATACCCACACATGCTGCCCAGATGCAACTGGCAGCACAACCACCACACACACACAGAACGTACTCACACACAAACTAAAGCAGCCAAGACCAAAACAGCCATAAGGAATGAAAGATAGGACAAAAATTTAAATTTAACCTTGGAACAAACAACTGGTTGGTCCAGATGTATGTCAATAAATAAATAAATATATATACAGAACTATGTACAAAAGAATAAGGCCATAGGCCAGTCCAAACACATATGTGCATCATGCACATATGGCACTTCCAAGTACCCCTATGTGACTCCCGACTGCCATATAACCTCCACAGGTAAGGGCATCAAGGGGGCAGGCGGGGTGGTTTGGCTTCGGCTTGGTAGGGGAATCTTTTGGCTTGGGCTTGGGAGGGGGGCTTAGGTCGAGGCTTAGGGGAGGGCTGGGAACTCTTGGGAGGGGTTGTCTTCTTGGCGGGGGAGGGGCATGGCTTCCTGCAGGGGGCCCAGGGGAGGACTTGGAGGTGGAAGGGCTGGACTTGGGGAGGGACACAGATCTTTTGGGGCTCACACGGGGTGGGAGAGGAGTAGGGAAAAGGGACAACTCCAAGAGGAAAAAGTTATCCGACACACGGGGACGGTCATGCAAAAGGGTTTGGGAGTGGAGGGAGAAGGAGTGGTTGTAAGAGGTGGAGGTGCTTTGGTGAATGTCTTGGGTGCATGTGTGTGTGATGTATGCTTGTATGTGGTGGGTGTCTGTTGGGTGGTTGAGTGTGGGTGTTTATGTGTCTTGGGGGGGTGGAGGTGCTGGGAGATGCTGTGGTGGAGGAGTGACTGTCTGTTGGGGTGGTGACTGCAGGTATGGTGAATGTGCTGCATGTAGGTATGTCTGTGGTTGTGGTGTCTGTGGATGCGGTGACAGGGGGGATGTCTGTGGTTCTGCTATTGTGGTGACTGTGGGTAGGATAGGAGCTCTGGCTGTATCGGTGAATGTTGGTGTGGTGTCTGCAGGTGTGTCCAGTGTAGTGTCTGTGAAGGTGGGGGTGTTTGTACTCCCTTCATATAAGTGGGATTGTGACTGCTTAGTCCTTTCCTACCACCAGTGGGTTTGGGGGGGATGTGAAATTGTGTATTACATGTCACTTGAAGTTTGTGGCTCATGTGTGAAGATAGGATCATGTCCTCCGGCTACACAACTGTGTTTTATTTTGACGTTGCTGTCCAAGGTGCAGATAACTGTATAGTGACAAAGGTGTGTAAAACTCCTACTGGTATAGGCCCTATGTTAGTGTATGATTAATGTACTGGGTCCTCAGTGATAACATATGTGTGTTCCAAGGGATATGTGATCATGTAGCTATGGTATGTGTATGTGAAGAGTCTGTACCTGGTTATATATGGGTCCTTTCTGGGTACCCCTGCTTTGTAGGTGGTTACCATAGGCATGGCGTCTCTTACCTGTATTTGTGAATTGTTTGCCACCATGCCTTGCATCCTGATAGTACTCTCTGTCATGCTCTTTTTGCAGATTGGAATACTGACTCTGCTATGGTGTTGGCCTGGATTGCAACCTCTCTGACATCTGTCTTGTGACAATTCTGTTGTAGTGTGTCTCATGCTGAGGGACCCTTTGTCTGATGATCATTACACTCGCTGTTCGATGCAGGAGGGCATAACCTGACCACAGTTGGCAAGCAAGGCAATTGTTGATGTATTATAAAAGACACATATACAGTAGCTGTGTTCAATTGTGATTTATTGTACATAGCAGGATGCTAAAGGTCAAAATCAAAATGCTTAAATGAAAAATAGGGTGATGAGTTAGATTGTGGTAGATGGCTTCATCAGAGTAGCAGCTACAGCAGCTGGCTACACAGGTCCAGTGTCCTTGTACCATGGGAACATTAAGTCATGTCTCAGAACAGTGTACAGGGCGTCTCTGTGACACACAAGAGTGACATAGCAGGAGAGGTTCACTTCCTGGCAGTGGGTTTGGGCTTGGCATCTGCTCCAGCTGGATGTCTGGGTGGACGTCCATGTTTGCGGTGGGTTCCTCAGCTACAGAGAGAGGGGTGTCTGAGGCACGTGGTTCCCCTGGCAGGGCCTCCATTCCACTAGCTGCCGCAGATGTACATGGGGCAGACGTTAGGTTGCTAACGGAAATGGCCTGATGGTGTGTTGTGGAACCAATAAGTGTGGTATTGGTGTCCCTCACCACCCCTGCAATGGTAGCCAAGGTGTCATTATGTGCCTGCTACTGCTGCATGACTTCCTGGTGGTATTCCCTCTGCAGCCTTTGATTCTCCCCCAAACATGGTGATTATTTGGCCCATCCTATCCTGGGAACTTTGGTATGCTTCCAGGACTTGAGAGATGGTTTTCTTGTCAGTGGTGTCCTTGTGAGGCCCCATACTCTGGCCCAGAGCATCCCTCCCACGCACCCTATCCCCAGCTCCATGTGCCCCTGGCGCGGTGTGCCCACTCCCAGTGGTAGCAGGGCCTTCATTGTCAGGGATGTCAAGATTTGACTCAGGTCCCTGTGCCGTGGGGCACACAGTAGATTGAACAGGCCTTGGGACACAGGATGGGGGGTGAAAGGTTGCTTGTGATGTGGTTGCACCAGGGATGGGGAGGTGTTGATGTAGGCAGCGTGAGACAGGGAGTCGTTGACTGACCAGGTGTCCCAGATGGGCCAGGTGTTCCTCATTGTCCAGACATCCTGGCGTGTTGTCCTCACTGGGGCCTTCATCCTAAGGGGGACTGGCAGTCTCAGGTATCCTCTCCATGGTGGCAATGGCTGGGTTACCTGTGGAGGGAGTGAGACACAGAGTTCAGGTTGGAATGTGTGTCTGATTACCTCTTTATGAGTAGCAGACAGTGGCTTTACATGATTCCCTGCAATGACATTGACAGACCTGCACAGCATACCTTTGTTGTACATACTACTCTGAGACTTGATTACCATGCTCCATGTTGGGAGCTGTCATACAAGGTTGGTACATATTGCAATGCAGATGGTTTCTGTTTTTGTCTGATTCTTGACATGACTATTCACCTCTGTTACCTAGTGAATAGTGAGGCTTGCTAGATGTTACAAATTGGAACTGTACAATGCACAAGTGTGTCCTAGTGGGAACACAGTATGTGAGTATGCAAGGGTAGTAGTCCTGTATCTAGATGTTGTGCATGTGCATCTACTCAGCCATCTTACTTTCCAACCCAGGTCAGTCAGGTTAGGAATGGTCACCCAGCTGTAGCTGTATGTTCTTTTGTATGCTATTATGAGTGTACCATTGCACTGCTCTCATTGCCACCTACTGGTCCTCACTAGGACAATCCAGATAGTGTAACTAATACTTTAGTTGTACATGCATGAAATGTGATGTGTTGTGCACATGTCAGGTTTTCAAAATATTGGGTTAGTGCATTCTGGGAGTTGTAGGCATGCAGGAGAGGGGCATTAGGTGGTAGGTGTAGTGGGACATTTAGTTAATTATGGAGTATTTAGGTGGTGAGGAAGTATGCAGGACAATATAGTTGTGTGACTTGACTGTTGTGGGTACTTACCAGACTCCAGTCCCCCAGGTATTCCAGTCAGGCCCTCAGGATGCAGTATATCCATGAACTTCTCCTCCCATGATGTGAACTGTGGGAGAGGAGTTGGGGGTCTTGTACATGGCTATCTGGTGGCGTGATGCCATGGAACGCATCTTCCCCGGTAGATCATCCCACCTCTTCCTGATGTCACCCCTTGTGCGTGAATGGCTGCCTACTGAGTTGACCCTGTTGACTATCCTTTGCCATAACTCCATTTTCCTGGCAATCAATGTTTGTTGGACCTGTGCTCCAGACAGTTGTGGCTCTACCCTGACAATTTCATCCACCATAAACCTCAACTCATCATCAGTGAAACGTGGGTGTTTTTGTGGGGACATGGTAGTGTTTGTGTCGACGGTGTGTGGGGGTGTTGTGAGTATAAGGGTGTAGTGTTAAGTAATTGGTGATGTGTGGGTGTTGCATTGTGAGGGTGTAACGGTTGTCGCAATTTGTGTGTGCTTGTGATGTGTGTATTGTGTTAGTTGTGCTGATGTGGGGTGTGTGCGGAGTGTGATATGTATGTGTGCCTATTGTGTGAAGGTGCTATTTCAATTATTTTCTCATACTCTCTGGGTATCTGAATGGTGTTTTTGTTGCAAAGGATTGTGGGTTGGGTGGGGGTGTGGTATATAGTGCAGTGAGTAGGTGTGTCGGGTGTGTGGATGTGTGTCAGGTTTGGGGTATTCAAGCTATCCAACATGGTGTGGTGTTCTGCATGATGTGAGTTTTGACCGCAGCAGTACGCACTGCAAATGGTTTTCCACCATGGAAAAACCGCTGTGGTGATTTGTGGCTCATAATCTGATGGGTGGAATTGTGTCGGGATGGTGGTGCTGGTGGTAGGACGGCCTCCTTCCCGCCCTCCAGTGTCCTGGCAGTTTCAGATTTTTGGCTGTCTTTTGGTGGTCTTCACAGTGTGACTCTTAATAAGGCGGTTGGATTACCACCAACATGGCGGTCTTTTGGTGGTCAAAAAGACCATCAAAGCCATAATAAGACACTATGGGGGTCATTATGAACATGGCGGTAAACACCGTTCCCCGCCGTGGTGACGCTGAACAGAATCCTGCCATTGGCGGTGAACAGAAACCCGCCATATAAAGATGCAAAAATCTGAATCATTCAACAATTTGCCAGCCACCGCCATGACCTTGTGGGTGAAAATGCAAGACATCCCACCCCGCCACCACCAAGCACACAAACTCCCTGCCCTCCAAATTATGATGCACAAATAACTGCGGTGGTCAGTGAAAGTCGAACGACCATTGAAGGTACAGACCACCACGGCCAGCAATGGGACCCAACAGTAAGAATTGCATACATTGGCAAGTTCGAAACCCACACACCTGACACACATCCACAACACTATAAAACACTCACAGACACACCCCACAATCCTTTGCATCGCCAATAGGACAACTGAGATTGAGAACTCCACAAGCAGACACTGAACGCCACAACAGACGAATCACACACCCAACCACACAACAGCACCTTCACCTAGATCCATACAACACACCACTCACAACACACACCATGGCACCCTCCAAGCACCCACGCTTCACAGAAAGGGAGCTAAGAACCTTGGTGGATGAGATACTGAATGTCGAGCCACAACTATTCGGGGCACAGGTCCAGCACACACCCATCGCCAGGAAGATGGAGTTATGGCAGACCATTGTCAACAAGGTCAATGCAGTGGGACACCATCCACGCACGAGGGACGACATCCGCAAGAGATGAAATGACCTGCGCGGGAAGGTGAGGACCATGGCATCCCAGCACAAGGTTGCAGTCCAGAGGACCTCCACCAACACCACCCGACTACACTGACTGGGAGGAAAAGGTACTGGCCATCCTGCATCCTGAGAGCCTCACTGGACTCACTGGAGGAATGGACTCAGGTAAGTCGTCCACAATTACCCCATGTCCATTACACCTGTAATGCTTGCACCACCCTACCCTTCCAACATCCACCAGGACCACTACCCCACCCAGGCCACAATCACAACATCCAGTCATCCTGCATGCCCACAATCCCACCAACAGGCCCACATACCTCCCCCTGTGCACAGCCACCGACCCCTGCAAGTAATCACAAAGGCACTACACCACCTACAGTGCACCTCCACATGATAAGCAAAATGCAATGGCAACCTCACAAAGGCACCCTGCATGGCCCAAAAGGGTAAAACCTGCACTAAACAGCCCAACACTGTGTACCCCATCCGATTATGCAATTTTAACAAACATGTCCATTCCCCTCAACAGGCACCACCACCCACGCCACCCTGACGGACAGGACAAGGAGTGGCAGTGCCCCACATAGAGACAGAGGCACCACCCAGGACACTGGAGAGGGAACCCTGTACAGTGAGGAATACCCTGGCCCCTCACACAGTCCTGGACTGTCACCATCCAGCAGCCCCAACCAGGACACCACTGACACCCCTACCACACACCCACCAACATCAGGCCAGGGCAACCGGACCCACACCTGTGTATCCAGGCCACAGACTGATGGAAAACAAGGACAGAGGCCACAGTCACCACCTACCAACAGGCAGGAAGAAAGTGGCCCCATTACAAGTGGTACTGCCAGACCTGTGCAGGGGACACAGGCACAGGGGGCTAGCCCCAGTAGGAGGGCATCAGTGGCCCAGGGGGAAAGCCACAGGATGGATGCTGCAGCCCGGGATGTGATCTCTGAGGTCCTGGGAGCATACCACCATACCCAGCACTGATTCGCCCAGATTTTGGGCACCCTGGAGCAGAGTCAGAGGCTGCAGAGAGCCCAACACCCAGAGATCATGGAGCAGTTGAAACTGCACAATACCACCATGGCCACCATAGCAGGTGCGCTGCTGCACCTTATCCCAACCCAGCCTCAGACCCCCATAGACCAGGAAGCCCCTACTACAGGCCAATATACAGACAAGCCAACAACAGCAGCAGAAGCAACTGGACTTGTGCCACCATCTGACGGCACACAGGAGACCTGCACCTCAATCTGTACAGGCCAAAACCAGGCACTCAAACGGTCTCTCAGGCCCAGTTATGGCACTGGAACACCTGCCAAGACCAAGGCCCCCTCTAAGAAGTGAATCTGACAAGAACTGTCCTCCACGTGTGCCACTGAACCACCATCCACACTGTGCAATAACAACCCCAAAAACTGTAAATAACAGATGTACATATCACCACTGCCAACAGTTGCTGAGACCATGTAGCCAATTTGGACATCCACCAGCAGCCAACTCCCATCACTGTAAAGAGCACCATGGCATCCCTGACACCAAATAAAACACCTGTTCACCAATGTAAATGTCCCCTGCCATTATGTTGAATCAAATGGAAGTGTGCATGCAATTGTCATTGAAATCATTTATTCATATCTTCATTGCAGGAATGGCACCCCACGCATAACATGGGGTTGTGCCAACAGAAATGTCAAACAAGTTGTCCATAATGTCACATGTCCCATGCAAACCTGGTCACAGTGACAATGTCTATAGTCCCAACACCCCAATAGAGGATAAGGCATATCGACAGTATGCTGCACAGACAGCAACAGCATCAAATAGTACCACTTAGCTACTGGAAGTACAGTTGGATCACTTGGTTCCTGGAGTGTACATCTTCCCCCTCCTCATCATCACCATCACTCTGATCCCCTCTCTGAGGAAGCTGGTCTGGATATACAGCCCCCCCTCCTCCAAGAGGAGGATAGATTTCTCACAGCCTCACTGTGCAGCATGCAGCAGGCCACCACTATTCTACATACCTTTTCAGGCTCATAGGCCAGGGATCCCCAGAGATATGGAGGCAACGGAATCTAGCCTTCAGGAGACCTATTGTGCGCTCTATCACCCTCCTAGTACGTCCATGGGCCTCATTGTAATTCCTCTCTGTATCTGTCCTAGGATTCCTCACTGGTGTCAGGAGCCAACGCATGTTGGGGTAACCTGAATCACCTGCAAAAGGGGGCAAAACAGGACTGTCACTGACAACCCTCAGTTGCAGACAGCCTGGCTGTCTGCTTTGTGCCAAAAAGTGTCAGACACACTTATCTATGATCCATCCTCTGTAACCCTCTGTACACCGATGGGGCCCTCCTTCGCCACATGGGTCTGTATCTGTGAGGAGTTGAGAACACATGTGTGGAACACACATACATCTGCCCAACATGTTAAATATGTTAAATATTCAGCACTGCTGGAATACAAATCGATGCCACATATACATAGTAGGATGTTAATCTGGAGTGACATATCCTCACTGATACATCTGGACTGTTGTGGTGAGTAAATGTATATTTGTTCATGCCTATGGGGGTTGGGGACAATAGGGCCTGCATGGGGCAAATGAGAAATTAATAAATGCGTAGTAATGGCCAAAATGTCTGCCCCCTGTAATCCAGAAATGTTGTAGTGGAAGTGAGCTCATACTGCTGCGGTTGTCGTAATAGCGTTAGGCGGTGATCACCGCCGTTCGACCATTCATTGGTTAACATGTTTGTCAATGGGGAATATTAGCGTATCATGATCACTGCCGGCGGTGACGGTGTACACTGCCGTGGAGCGTACGCCTTCTCGTCACCCAAACTTCACTTGACTCCCAGATTACGTGCATGCAGGTACTCCGCTAAGTGTGCTGCTGTGTCCTGACTCCACTCCTGGAAATGGCACGAGTGGCAGGGGAAAGGGCCCCGGCCCTCACCACCAAGGAACTGGAAAAGCTTGGGGACGGGGTGCTACCCCTGTACACCAAGCTCTATGGTCGACCAGAGGTACAGGTGAGTAGGCGTAATGGAGGCATGGATGTGTGTAATGGTGGTAGATGGCTGTAAACATGTGTGCACGTTTGACACTGTACAGTCATGGGATTCATCACACGCTGCATGTGTGAGGTCCTGTTATGCTGTTGTGAGTGTCTGTCCCATAGGGGACGTATAGCCAACTGTATTTAATGGGCATTGTCTGACCTCTGTGTTACTTTTTCTGTGTGTCCCATATAGATCAGCGCCCATCAGAAGAGGGGACTCTGGCATGCCATCGCCAGGGAGGTGCGGACCCTGGGGGTCTACAACCGGCGGAGTCACCCACTGCAGGAAGCAGTGGGAGGACCTGCTGCACTGGGAGGCCTGTGAGGCCCAGCTGGGGGAGTCCTCCTAACGAGGAAGGGATGCCCGTCGGGCCTGACCCCCCTAATGCGGCGCATTCTGGCAGTGGCGTATCCGGACCTGGATGGGCGCTTGAAGGCTGCACAGCAAACACAAGGGGGTGAGTACAGAAACCATCGTATACCCCCATGGGAAGTTAGTAAGGGTCAGGTCTGCAGTACTTCAGGTCCTTCTGTGATGTTGGAAATGGCTGGAGAGCAGGGTTGTGGCCACTAGTCAGGGGCATAGCCATGTGTATAGCAATAGGTGCTTCATGGTGGAATATTTGCAGGGTGGGTGTTTGTGTGAACCAGTTATGCACCTCCTTTCAGCTATTTACAAGTGTCTCTCCTGTCTTGTCTCCCCATCCCTCTTCTCTTGTGTTGTCTGTGTACATCAGCATCATCTGGCGAGGGAGCTGAGGCACCAGAGAGTGGGGATGCAGCGTTCTACGGTTGCACGGAGGCAGATTTGAGCGACGCAAAGGGGACCAGTGGGTTGGAGGGCGAGGGGAGTACCACGGGGGAGGCAACTACCACTGGAGGTAGTGACTCTGATACCTCCTCCGATGGGAGCTCCCTGGTGGTGGCGTACCCTAGTGGGCTCACCCATTCTGTGTCATCTTCTGCCACCCCCCATACCATCACCGCCCTCCCATTGGATCCCCAAAGAATTGCCCGTGCCCACTCACCCAGAAGGGTGGGCGTCTCTTTCGCCCCAGGCACCTCATCCTCTGCCCCAGTCAGCCCTGCTGCCATCACGGAGGAGGCTATTGACCCTTAGGACCATCTCTGTAGGGCAGACAATCATCGTCAATGACATCCAGGGGCTAGCATCAGAGGTGAAGCAGACCAATGCCTACCTGGATGGCATTCACGGTGCCGTGACTGGCCTACAGAGATCTTTTCAGACTCTGCCCTCCTCTTTGATGGCAGCCAGTGTCCCTGGTCATTCCGTCCCCCCTCCAACCACCTCTACCCCTTCCAGCATCCCACTCCCTTCACCCGTCCCAAGCACACATTCTGACAGCCATGCACACACCTCAACACACAAGAAGCACACTGAAAAACACAAGCTCCACACTTCCCACTACAGGCATACACACAGCCAACATACAAAGGCACACACACCAACATCCACTTCCCCCAGTGTGTCCACCTCTTCCTCCTCCCTGTCTGTCACCTCTACATGCACACTCACAGACACTGCACCCTCATTCACTGTTGCTGACCCCATTCTGGCAGACCCCACAAAATCAGACATCCATTCATGCACCCCAGACACCACACCTGCACTCACCACAACGACTTTGGTTGACAAATGCAGCAAACTCACCAAACTTGCAGACACACAGACAACATACATTTACACTGGCAGCCTGTCTTGTCCCACTGTGTCCACCCCCCTCCTCCCAAGACACTCAAACGTTCCAAAACACCCACCCAACACACATCCACCACACCTCAGCATACTGTACAGTCACCTGCACCCATGTCACGCACACTTACACCTGTCACGACAACTCCCTCTACCTCCACTCCCACGCCTTCCTCCAGGTCCACCCAGATTGCCCCTAAAAACTTTTCCTGTTGACCTATTCGAACCCATTGGCCCATCCCATCTCGTCCCTAAACGTGCCCACCTCCTTGCCCTGTCCACTCCTCCCACATCACAGCCCGCCCCCGTCCGCCCTTCCCATTTCTGTGCTACCTCCCCTGTGAGCAAGAGGCCCTGTGCTGGCCTAGGTACATCTGCTGCACCCCAGTCCAAGCCCACTCCACCAGTTTCAAACACCAGACCCAAGCCCCCTCCACCTCCCAAACATAAAGCCAAGCCACCCTCCCAGTCGTAAGTACCCATCCCACTACCCCCTGCCCCTGTTCCCTGAGGTGCCTGGATGCCCCATTGTTGCCACTTTAAGGTGGAGTACCATTTGCACTTGTGGGAGTCAAGTTGGGGCCATTTGGGCCTATCGGACTTTGGACTATGGACTGGCCATTGGCCTTCTGTTAGACTTCTGTTGCTCCTGGAGCTAATAAAAAGTTTGTGTGATCAGTGTTGGTTTTGGCACACGCTGGCTCCGTGGTTCATCGTTTCTTTGTGGGGGAGTGTTGTGCACATGTGTGTACTTTGGGCAGGTTGTCTTGGCCTTGTGTTGGGTAGGTACCTCTTGCTCTGGGGTTTATGGCTTGTGCTGTTGTGAGGGGTTGTGGGTGCTTTGCGGGGTGGGTGGAGTCAGTGGGTATGTAACTGTGCCATTTCTTCCCTTGTTTAGTAGGTTGCGGTACTTACCGTTGTCGTCTTCGTCAGCGGTCTCCGTCGTGGAGGTATATGGCAAGGAGCAGGGTTGGCACGATTTGCGACTCTCTATCCATGTCTGCTTCGGCGTGTTGTGTGAGCCTCCGGTGAGTGTTTCCTTATATTTGGTTAGTTTCCGCCTGGCTTTGCGTGGCGTGGTTCCCGTCCCGGAACTGACGGGAGTCTAGTGCTTCATTATTTAATGGGCGGGTAAGGCCTTTCCGTCGGCCAGTGGGCGGCCTCTGCTGTTGTTGTCGGCACTCATCTGCTGGCGGTGAGAGGTTTTCAGGCTGCCTGTTTTTCAGGTGGTTCATAATTTGGTGGGCCAAACCGCCTGACTGTTGGCGGTATTTACCACCACTGCTGGCGGAGCGGTGTTTACCGCCATGTTCATTATGAGGGCCTATGTCTTGATTGCAGGTAGTGGGATAGTAATTTAGTTGACGCTTTCTTGCATTTGATGTAACTCCTGTGTTCCATAATTCTGATCTTGATTTTACATGTTATAGGAGGTTACATGGGTATCCCATCAAATAAATGACATTCTCTGAATTGCAGTTCATATGTTTAGTTCCAACGTCAGGATAGTCTTTGTACTTTTCGTGAGTGGACGCACACTACATGAACCACACGCAGTGTGTCCCACAACTGGGGGAAAGTCCCACATCCTGGGTTCCTGACATTGAACTCTTTCTTGAGGCCTTGTGTGTACAAGCATACCACGAAGACTGGCACTCTTCCTAAAAGACAACATGGGTGTCTTCAGATCCAAACCATTGTAATTTAGAATAGGCCAGTATCTTGTGATTATCCGTTTCACGTAATTGGAGGCCGTGCTGAATGTTGTTACACAAATTGGTCAATCTACTTTAAGTATCTCCCTCTTTTCCAGTAGAGCATCTCAGTCACAATTCCTTGCTGTCTTCTGTGCCTAGTGAACCACTTGGGGCAAATAATCAGGATCCCTCAACTTCCTTTCTAATCACAATCTTCACTGGATCAAAAGATCCGTCAGCCTCAATGAAGTATTCTAGACCTGCGAAGGATGAAAAACATGCCTGCATACGTGTTTGCTTCTGAGAAGTGCTGATAATCTCTCACTTTAAGTATTGCACTCCTGATGAGAAGGATATGCATAATTATTCTTCTTTTACAGTCCTATTTATTCGTGTTCCAAAGATAGATGACAAATAGCATCACTTCCTCTTCTGTAGGGTCATGATCAGAGAAACTCTTATTTTTTGTCCTGAAAATATGCAACCAAAAGCAAGCTCCCCTGGGAGTTCAACCACCCTGACTTAAAAAGGGTCATCCAGTCTACAGAAAAGAGTTCTCTTAGTTGTGTATTGCATCACAATTCATCACAAATAATAGGAATTCTAGAATGTTGCTTTGTTTGACAAAGTCAGCTTGGGTTTTGAGATCTAATGTAACATGACACATTGGATGGACCCTTTAAATGAGGCTACAAGCGCTATTTGTACACATCATTGTTTGCAAAGTACTAGATCCTCCCCTATAGTAGTGATAACCGATTATGGTTTTCCATCAGTAGTTCATACACAGGTTTGCTCTCAGGTGTTCTTCAAGCACATAAATGTTCACAGTGATCACATGAATCTGTTCTCCAATGAACCTCCTGAGTATACACTCAGTCATCCTTCACTTGTATTGACTTAGTTGGCCATCTTCCAACATTTTTCAGTTGACAAATGTCTTTTTCCACATGTTGTTCCTGACACTGAATGCAGAGCTCCAGCTGTGGCCACAGGGTTTTGTACAAAGTTGAAATTATGTGACTTTTCATGGCAGTGATAGGATGATGGATATATCTTTTAAAACTTCAGCCTGACATTATGCCCTCATTTTCAAGCTCTCTAGTTTGTCATGATAGTTTGTCAGTATTGTGCTTGGAAGGAAGGGCCAAATCTTTTAAGACTTTGCACATGAATCATGTCACAAAAAGTACACAAACCAGCACAAAGGCTAGAATTGGAGTTACTTTTGGGCAGATTTTCATTTGCCCTGCAAAGTAGCCATAAAGTAATGCTTTGAGTCGCTTCGTGCTACCTTGTGCCATGGGGACGTTCCATGGGTGCTACATGAGCATGCCCATGGATTTTGATGAAAAACCCTATCTATTAAAAAAGGCAGTCTAATCTTTGTGTCAGAAAGGAACGCATGCTAGAGACAGGCGTAAAGTTTAAAAAAGTTTTCTTTTCTCAAACGTTTCTAACTTTGCATGTATGTATAATATAATGTACAACATTCCTACAAAAGTAAAAAAGTTGTAAACTATTTCTAAGCATATTATTTTGTTCTGGAAGAGTACCCTTCCAGTATCCAACCTTCCAGTATAAAACCTATGCTAGACTTCACAAACACACCCTTGCTTTTGGCTGCAAGAGTGTGTGCATGAAGCAAGGCAGCATAAAGGGCTCCAGTGCAGGGAATAACATTCTCCTTTTCACACAATGCAGAGCTGCAATGTTAGTTGCTGGACTTCATGAAAGCAATATTAAATTTGGCCCTAAGGCCCTCATTCCGACTTCGGCGGGCGGCGGGAGCCGCCTGCCGGTCGGAAACCGCCGAAAGACCGCACCGCGGTCATAAGACCGCGGGGGTCATTTTGACTTTCCCGCTGGGCCGGCGGGCGATCGCCAGAAGATCGCCCGCCGGCCCAGCGGGAAAGCCCCTGCAACGAGGAAGCCGGCTCCGAATGGAGCTGGCGGAGTTGCAGGGGTGCGACGGGTGCAGTGGAGCCCGTTGCAATTTTCACTGTCTGCAAAGCAGACAGTGAAAATCTGTATGGGGCCCTGTTAGGGGGCCCCTGCACTGCCCATGGCATGCCAGTGGCATGGGCAGTGCAGGGGCCCCCAGGGGCCCCACGACACCCGTTCCCGCCCTCCTGGTTCTGGCGGTGAAAACCGCCAGAAACAGGCTGGCGGGAAGGGGGTCGGAATCCCCATGGCGGCGCTGCAAGCAGCGCCGCCATGGAGGATTCCCTGGGCCAGGGGAAAACCGTCGGGAAACCGTTGGTTCCCCTTTTCTGACTGCAGCTTTACCGCCGCGGTCAGAATAGCCCTGGAAGCACCGCCAGCCTGTTGGCGGTGCTTCCGCTGCCCTCCGCCCTGGCGGTCAGAGACCGCCAGGGTTGGAATGAGGGCCTAAATGTGTAAAACCAATCATTATTGATAAGCAGTCTCCTGGTAAATATTCAAATGGGCCAGTTATTGGAAGCTCAGTTCGCCGACCAACACATTCCACAAGGCACCCCTTGGCATAATATGTGAATAAAACAAAATTAATTAAGTAGTGTTCGCTCTTGATGTAATTCTGCAGTAACATACATTGTTGATAATAAGGGCCAGCTATCCTGAAATTGGCAGATAATTTGTAAAAAAAAAAGTGCCATGGCCCAAGGTAGTCCTTAGGATTCTATTGTAGTTGGCATCACCCATAACCCCTGCCAGTACTAGCATTACCTACTAATCAACACCCTCATAGAAGAAGTGTTATACCATGGACTATTCTAGGTCCCCAAACTGTAGAGATGACCTCAAAGTGCTAGTTTTTTTTAAGCCTACCGGTCCATATCCACAAAGGCAAGTTTACATGTGTAGATTTAGGGCCAGATGTAGGAAGCCTTTTGCGCCTCGCAAACGGCGAAAAACGCAGTTTGCGAGGCGCAAAAGGCCAAACGCGATGCACAACAGCAAATTGCGAGTCGGTAGCGACTCGCAATTTGAGGCTGCGACTCGCAAATAGGAAGGGGTGTTCCCTTCCTATTTGCGACCGCATCACCATGCAGAGTTGCTTTGGGACCGCGAATGCGGTCGCAAACCAACTCGCAGTTACCATCCACTTGAAGTGGATGGTAACTCATTTGCAAAAGGGAAGGGGTCCCCATGGGACCCCTTCCCCTTTGTGAATGCCAATAAAAATGATTTTCAGATTTCCTATGGACCACTGCCTACTCTGAAAAAAACGAAACCAAATGGTTTCGGAATTTTTTCTTTTTGCAGCTCATTTTCCTTTAAGGAAAACGGGCTGCAAAAAGAAAAGAAAAAACTGCTTTATTCAAAAAGCAGTCACGGACATGGTGGTCTGCTGTCTCCAGCAGGCCACCATCCCTGTGAGTGCCTAGACTCGCTATGGGGTCGCAAACTGCGACCCACCTCATTAATATTCATGAGGTGGGTCTTTGCGACCCCATAGCGAGTCGCAGAAGGTGTCTCAGACACCTTTCTGCATTACATTTTGCGAGTTGCAAATTGCGAGTCGCTATTACTCGCAATTTGCAACTCGCAAAATGTTTTTTTCTACATCTGGCCCTTACTTGTGTAAATGTACTCTTAGATTTGTAGTAACTTTACTACTTTTGTCTAGTCACCATTTCTGAGTTCAAATGTCACCACAAAGGGTAGCCTTATGTATCCCCAACCGTTGAAAGCAGAGGATCAAACCAAATTTACAAGTGCAAAGTACTACTAGGAACATTTCTTGCATAGGCGGACCTCTGGGGTGTAGATCTTCCTATGGTAAAGAAAAAATGTAAATAAATTAGTAAAATACTTTATTATTAACTGTTAATATAAATCATTTTAAGCCAAGAATAAACAAAATATTACAGCACTGTTATCTTAAAGGTATATAAAAATACTGAATTTAAATATTTATAATTAATATATACATATCTATTAAAAGATTGATCAGAAAGGATCTTACCTGCCGTAAAATATTTTTTGTTTAATCTGTATTAAAAATATTAAAGGTTATGCATACATATTAGTTTTAAATAATTGAATTGTGACTGAATTGGTAAAGCTCAATATATATTTACATTTTAAAAGGTTTAAACATGTATGATAAAATATTATTCGTGTTTTAATTATATATATCTTTTAACATTAAAAATGTTGATATATATTTTTAAAAGTTGAAATAAGGTAATAAGCATTATTTCCCATGGGGTTTTATCTTAAGTCCCTGTGTCCATTATTGTATATGGGAGGTTGTTTCAGTACCTGTGAGTGGCTATGTATGGTGCTGGACATTTACAGCTTTACAGTTTTAGGACATTTGTGTCTGTACTAACTATGGTAGGGCAGTTTGGGCTTGCAATTTTGTGAGTGGGTGTTTGTTCTTCTTTTAACCATTTCTTATCCTTCCCTTAAACACTCCTTACTCCTCCCTAAAGCCCTCCCATATTGTACGAGGTATAACCCATTTTCCAGCCACTCCCCCCGACCCTCCCGCATTTCTACATAAACACTGGCATTTTTGTGGAGGTTTTCTGCAACAGAAACAAAAAGACATTTGTAGGTCTTTACAGGTCATTCTGCAAATCCCATCTGCCTGTGACATTGTCTGATATTGCCAAAAGAGGTTAGCCAAACAGTCAATCTGCAGTCTGTAATTGACAAACATAAGGTATAGGCCACATTGATACACATACATTACACTGCCAAATCATATGTACAAATGTGACTTTGATTGTGCATTTTGAAAACATTAGACTATGTACATAACAGTTCTGTACACAACACCAAGTAACAGTCTGAGTCATGGGCTTAGCCACTTCTGAGTTCTCTGATGGTGGTAAAAAGAACATTATATGGCATATTCCCTGCTACTATGATCTCCCTAACCCTTCCACAGACTCTTCCCTCCTCCATCCCCCTTTACTCATCCCAAGCCTTTGGGTTGAGTAAATGAAGGATATACTCCCAATTAACACTTCTGTATTTCTTTCCTCCTCCACCCCTCCATTACTCCAGTCAATCTAACTTACAAACTCTCATATCCGCGGCTCACATTAACTCATAATAATACTAAAACTGTACTAATATTTCCTGATACTAATCCATCACTAATTCTTGTTGGGTTCCAGATTAGCGCGCTACTCGCCGAAAAGCGTTTCGACGCCTCGTCAGGCGTAGTAAGCGCTATATAAATACTATTCCAATACAATACAATACAATATATAATATATGTATAACCTCACCAATACCCCAATTAATCATTTTTGTAACATCACATCGCATACCTTGTGTCAGGTGAAGTACTGATTGATGAGATCAGCCCGGATGTCTCCAGCTTCATCCTCATCATGCTCATCCTCACTTGGCAAATCTGTATTTCCACCCACGCGCTCCGCAGGCTCCCCCTCATCTGGTATGAATGGTATCTGACGTCTCAGGGCAAGGTTGTGGAGGATGCAGCAGGCAACAATATTTTGACATACCTTGGGAGGTGAGTAGACGAGGGCTCCTCCAGGCTTGTCAATGCTGCGAAATCTTGCCTTCAGGAGCCCAAAAGCCCGCTCTACGGCACGCCTTGTCCTTCCGTGGTCCTCATTGAAGCGGACTTCCCCTGGCGTGGTTGGGTACCTCACTGGTGTCAATAACCAAGGACGGTTTGGGTAGCCAGAGCCCCCTGTAAGGTATAGTTACACCAATCCAAACATTAATCTTGGACATCCTCATATATAGTAGCAGGAAAAAAGGTACAAACACACCTGACATATATGACTTACCAACCAGCCAGGCCCTCTCTGTGTATAGTCGTGTCATTAGCAGTGGGATATTGCTGTTCCACATGATGAAGGAATCATGGACTGACCCAGGATACTTTGCACAAACTTGTGAAATGTAGAGGTCAGCCAACCAGATCACTTGGACGTTGGGTAATTATGTGGGACAACACCAGAATGTATGTGAATGACTATACATCATAAGTATGATCACACCAACGTCACACATAAATCTACATCATGTCACATGAAACAGTGAAAAAGTGGTACTCAGCACATTGCTAGGCAACTTATGACTTTTTACTGTATTCAGATCGGCCAACCCCTTTGCATGTTCTTTAAATGGAGAAGCATGTCACTGGCAGTAAAAGTGACATCAAGCTAGTTAACATGTGACACATATTTTTTGCACTTGTCCTATGTACAGATTGTCATTACTCTGCTGACAATACTGCTTCATGTACATAACCCAGAATATATTATTTTCACATCCTCTACATATGACATCCACATTGCTACATGTTAGCATAAAGCCAGCAATTAACACATTATCTTAGATATGATTTTTACTAAATGACGCACCTTTCATAACCTTATCGTACATAATTAAGCCTTAAAATGGCAGCTGCCTCACTTATTGTCGTGGCCATCAGGAAGTGACCTAAGTCAGCCGCCGGAGGTTGTCATGAAAGGAGGCGGTTACAACTGCAGTGGACATTGCCATTGGAACATATTGCTGCCTTTGGCGGACTGGGGCCAATGGCGACGGCTGCCAGTGGTGACGGTCCTGTACGTCGTAGACGTGACCCCCATCTTCTGCAGAATCACTCACTTGAATCCTGACATGCTGTCAGCAAGACCTCCATGACCTGAGCTGCTGTGTAATGCCTCTGGGAGCTATCATGCCACATCCTACAGGCGACAGGGCCCCTGCCTTCTTTCTGGAAGACTTGGATAAGGCTGTGGAGGAGGCTCTCCCCCTGTATATATGGTGCACCAGAGGAGCAGGTTAGTCCAATGCAATGTAGGTCGAGTGTATGATGATGTAGATGAAATGTGCAGGAATGAAGGATTGAGCTATATGTGGGAGACGGGCATGTGCACATGTGCATAGAAATATTTTGAGCCCTGATACATAGTAGGTAGTGTGCGATGTATATACCCTGATCCAAAAAATACTTCACAGCATTAACATTGCTGGTGGTGTCATAAATATTTGTTTACCTATAGCTTTTTAAGAACATGCTTGTGGTCTGGTCATATGTTGCTGACCCAAACCTGGTAGTGGTTATGCATGTTGTATGGCTGTCTCCACTTCATACATGGCCTGACTGCAGTTGGTAATTTGACAAACGGGGATGTTGGATGAAGGTTATGTTTGGCTACTTGCATTAACTTAAGTTTTCACCCTACTTGTTTTGGTGTGGTGCATGTGAACATGACTTTGTCCTCTTGTCTGTGTCATCTATGCAGATCAACGCCCATCTGAAAAAGGGGATCTGGTGTGCCCTCGCCAAGAAAGTGCGAACCCTGGGGGTCCACAGCTGGCAGAGAACCCACTGTAGGAAGTGGTGGGAGGACCTGAGATGCTACGCCCTGAAGACCGCAAAGGCCCAGTTGGGGATGTCCTCCCAAGGAGGAAGGGGTGCCCATCGGACATCGACCGCCCTCATTGCCCGCATATTGGTGGTGACCTTCCCTGAGTTGGATCAGCGCTTGAGGGCAGCACAGCAGCCACAAGGGGGTAAGTACTGACTAAACACATTTACATCCCTCTGCCAGGTCAGTTTATGATGTGAAAGAATCTAATCTGTGACAATGTGGTAAGTGCAAAGGGTGAAAGATCTCCTAGGAACACCTAGATGTACAGTCTTCAACATTGGTACACAAGTGTGCAGATTATATTGTGTATAGGGACATATTGCTCACCTATGTTAACCCTTCTGTACAAAAGCATATGTTGATGCACATGTGACTGTGTCATATGCGTACCACTATTCTGCTTTATGTACCCTGCTGGTTGTTCCTTGCCACCTACAGATCCATTCTCCCAATATCATGATGGTAAGTTGTCCAGGTCTTTGTCCTCTGTCCATTCCAATCCCCCTTGAGCCATGTCTATGTGCAACATAGAGTCTGACAAGTTTAAGACAGCCCTACTATTCCTGAGGTCTTAAATGAGTGACAACTTAATGTGAGGCTGTGATCTCAATCTGACATTTCAACTGCCATACTTGCTAAACTTACTCAGAGCTGTTAGGAGGTGTCCCTGTTGGTAAGTGAGGACTAGACATTGGCACCTGTAATGTCTTATCAGAATGGACATCCTAGATGTTGGAAACCATGGTGGTATTACTAGACTCCTATTGCAAAACATACATTAATATCAGAACTCAGAATGTTGGTACCATGTACATGTTCCTTTGGATGGTAAGCGGCTACACAGCTATTTCCTTAGCCAATGTGTTGTGGACATGCTAAATAGGCCAAAACATCTTATGAAAAGGTAAAAGGTCACTGGTTTTTGCCAACAGCATGTATCCATTGTTAGTTTCTGCCATAAATCAACATTGTGATGCAACTTAAACATACTTACTTTTTCCATTTTGAATATGGTTTGAATGCGTTTTATGTGGAAAATTTGTGGTGCAGGTGTGGTACTTCACATTAACATGTGGGTGGAATGTTATGTATAATCAGTCATTTGGCTTGCATCAAGGTGTATGTCTCCATCATGGTAACCACAGATGTGGTTTGTGGCCTTGACAAGTTCCTATACAGATGTAAAATTACTCATATATGAAGTATGGGTAGTTATTGCCACTTAAACATTGGCCTATTGAAGTTGCCACTCATCATGATACGTTGAACTGTATGTGGCATTCATGCACGTGACTGGTGTCCATTGTATTTAAGGAGTAAGTATGCTACCTGTGGTTGTCTGTGGATAAATGCTGTGGGCTAAGTAGGCCCCTATAAGTGTACAATACTTTGTTTACAGGTGGAGAATGAATAAGATGAGCAGGTCCACAAAGTCTGTCTCTTCCTTTTCTACAACACTATTGGTACATGTGTTGGTGATATTTATTTATACTCTATCATACTCCAAATTTGGATATGCCAAATATAGTAGGTGTATATTGGCAATTTTCAATTGTGAAGGTTATGAACTTTGTGACTTGAAATGGTTTTGACTTGTATGCAACATGCTGTCTTGTGTTTAGCATATGATAATGTTCTTTTCCTGGAACAAAACATCAGGTCAAATTGTAAGTATGTGTAAATTTGGTGTATGTGTTATGTGGAAATCAATGTTACCACTATTTCCCAAAGCTTGGTTGCTGGATGACAATGTTGCTGTGGATAAGGACCCCAAATCATGTTGCAAAGTCACCTTGTGGTGGAATGGTTAGTGTGATAGCTGTGCTTATAGGATGATATAGTTGTTGTGAGATAGGTGCTTATGTGGAGTGTGACATTGTTGGTATGTAGAGGTGGGGATTCTATGTTGTTGTGACATGATGTTGGCACTAACCTGGCTCTACCTGGCTCTACCTGGGGGTGTAGTACACCTAGATGTAATGTTACTGATGTGTATAGTGTGATGTAAGTGTATGAAAAGAATGTGATGACCCTACCTCTCTCCCTGTTTTCCAGCATCAGCATCGGCAGGCAAAGGAGACGGGGTACAGCCTTGTGGAGAAGCTGCAGGCCACGGGACCCCAAGTCATGATACCACAGACACCGAGGGAACCATTGGCCCGGAGGGGGTGCCACAAG
Organism: Pleurodeles waltl; assembly: GCF_031143425.1. NCBI lineage: Eukaryota > Metazoa > Chordata > Amphibia > Caudata > Salamandridae > Pleurodeles > Pleurodeles waltl. Next base: position 1,304,235,612 of record NC_090437.1, on the reverse strand, counting down.
GGAGACAGGATTCACCTCATCTTCTTTGGAATCCACCTCCAGTGGACACTCCCTGGCGGTGGCGGACCCCTCTGGGACCACCCCAGCACCATCTTTATTCACCACCTCCCTTTCTACCACCGCCCTCCCTGTAGCTCCCCACCCAGTTGGCCATGTCCACTCACCCAAGAGGGTGGGCGTATCCTTTGCCGCAGGCACCTCTGCCCCAGCCCCTGTCAGCCTTGCTGCCCTAAGTGAAGAGGCTATTGACCTCCATCTCTGTGGGTCAGTCGACCATCGTGAATGCCATTAAGGGACTGGCAACTCAAATCCAACAGAGTAATGTGTTCCTCGAGGGCATTCATGGTGTACTGGCTGGCTTACAGAGATCCTTTCAGGCTTTGGCCTCCAAACTGCCAGCAGCCAGTCACCCTTTGTTTACCGTCCCCCCTCTTCCCAGACCCAGCCAAAGCACACAAACAGACAGGCGTGAATCCACCTCAACATCCAAGAGTATGGCAGACAAACATAAGCACCACAAGACACACCACCAGCTTGCACATAAGCAATGTTGAGATTCACAACAGTCACAGCCTGCCCTGACACCCCCACCACCCCAGCATCACAGACAGCACACCTGACACACCTGCAGACACCACACCAACATTCACAGATACAGCCACTACACCTATTCTACCCAGGCAGAGCACCTCAGCAGACCCTCAGACATCTACCCCAGTCACCACTCGCGCAGACATCACAACCACAGACATGCCTACATGCTGCACATCCACCATACCTGCAGTCACCACCCTAACAGACTGTCACCAACCCACCACGGCATTCCCTAGCACCTCCACCCCGCTCAGCCCAAAACCCATAAACGCCCTTACTCACCCACCCAACAGGCACCAACAACCCACAAGCATACCTCCCACAAACATGCACCCAAGACATCCACACCAACACCAGAGACAACAACTCCCTGTCCCTCCACACCCAAACCCTTTTGCTATGACCATCCCAGTGTGTATAAGAAATCTTCCCTTTTGGAGTTTGCCCTTTTCCCTAATCCTCTCCCCTGCATGACCCCCGAAACATTCTGTTTCCCTCCCCAAGTCCGTCCCTTCTTCCTCCAAGGTCTCCCCTATCCCCATGCAAGTACCCATGCCCCTCCCCCCCCCAAGAAGTCTACCCCTTCCAAGAAGAGCCAACCCTCACCCAGCCTAACCTAAACCCCCCTCCCAAACCAAAGCCCTCTCTCCCAAGCCTAAGGCCAAACGCCCCTCTTCTCCCATCCCGCAGATGATCTCTGAGTTGCCTGCCTACCCCCTTGATGCCCTTACCTGCGGAGGTTACATGGCAGTCAGGAGTCAAGTTTGGGGCACCAATCTGTGCCTTTGGTGCACAAACCTTAAACTATGGACTGGCCTATGGCCTTTGACTTTAAAGTGAATTCTTACAAAATATATTGAAATCAACCAGTTGTTGGTTTCCTGGTTACATCTTTGTCCTGCGTTTCTTTTCCTAGGTTAGATTTGTTACTGGCTAACATTGGTTGTGTGTGTGTATTTGTGTGTGTGTGGTGATTGTGCTTCCTGTATTGTTTGGGCAGTATCGGAGGGTGTATGTAGTGCTTTTGTCCCCCAGAAATAGGGTGTGTGTTGTGTCATGGGCATGTGCATGTAGGAAACATGTTGCCATGGTACTGAGTGGTGTTTGTGTTGACATGTGTTTGTTGCTATGCTGTGTGGCTTTATGTATTTTGACTGTGTGCGTGTTTTGTGCGTGGTATGTTAGGTACGATGTGCTGTGTGTCTGACGTGTTTGGCGATTGGTAAGTTGTATGGTTGTGTGATTGTGTGTGTTCATTCCCTGTTGGTTGTATGTTGCGTTGTATGTGTGATGTGTCCCTCGGTAGGGTCTATTGTGAATGCTTGCCAATGTGTTGATGATGGTGCAGTTGTGGTGTTGTTGTGACATGTTGTGTGCTGTGTGATATTATGTGAGACTTGGCTTGTGCTGTTTTTCTGTGCAGAAGTGTGTGTTTTGGATGTGTGTGTGTGTGTTTGTGTGTGTGTGGTGGCTGTAGTGTGTGTACTGTGTATGTGCGGTTGTGTGTGTGACTGCATATGAGTATGCGTGTCAGCGTACAGTTACGTGTGAGCCTCACCCTCGCACCCCCTTCCCGATGGCATGTTGTGTAAGTGTACAAAAATGAAAAATATACAACAGTAACAGGTAAGTGTGTGTACTTATGGTTTCTGTCGTCATCGAAGATTCCGAAGTCTTTGGGCGAGCAGGAGCAGCGGGATGACGTCTAGTTGTGGTTCCATGGCGGCTCTGGACGAGTATGGCTTCTTGAAGGTGAGTGTCTCCTTTTATAGAGTTTGTTTCCGCGCGGGTTTCCCTGGTTGTGCGACCGAAGCAGAAATCTTGGTGGTAGGCAGTCTTGTAATCTGTCCGGTGGAAACATGGCCTGAGTGTCTCCTTTTATAGAGTATGTTTCCGCCTGGGTTTCTGTGGTGGTGCGACCGCAACGGAAATCTTGGTGGTATGCAGTCTTGTAATCTGTCCGGTGGAAACATGGTCTCCGCCGGCCTGCAGGTGCCTTCCGTTGTCCGTGGTGGTCTGACCACAGTAGTGGTGTGGGTAGAGCTTTGGCTGTATTCTGTAGGGAACACCGCCATTGTCATAATTTGGTGGTCTTCTCTGTCAGCCTGTTGGCGGTATGACTGCCACCGCCAACATGGTGGTCTTGAGACCTCCAAACTCGTAATGAGGCCTGAAGTGTCAAATGTGAACACTTTTTTAATCAGTATGGTTCCAGAATAGGAACAAGAAGCATGGGAGATCAGTGGCTTAGAGAAGGGATTTATCTTCTGCAAGAGAACTTTCTGTAGGCTCTCTGACAATGGATGCCACTTGGGTAATTGCCACTGTGAATGACCGAGTATTGTCTCCCGTCAACAGTAGTTACCATGGTATTCTCTAATGTTACTGTGTTGAATCAAAGTGTTGCGTATGCCACAGTTCTAATGGGTAATGTACAATCTCGTACTGATGCCTCTAATGAGACCAGATAAGTGCATATCTTATCTGTCACGTAGCTTCACATTAACATATTGGAGCTGTAAAAGCTGATAATATGAACTCGGACCACAGAAATCCTGTAGTATCCTAGGCCCATTCCATTTTCCTAGCTGGTTGACCTGATTTCTCCTTAAATCCCTCCTCAGATTTTCTACATTTTTTCATTCTCCTGGTTTCTTCCAGACATATCAGACTCATGTCCTTTAACCAGACTCATAGATAAGAGTGGTGGTACTGGCTTCATGCAAAAGATGGAATTCATGGGCAGGGTTCTCCAACGTAGTTAGGGTTTGCACACACTGAGGCCACTAGTTGCCCACTTTCACAAAAATGCACTTTTAGTGGCAATTGGATGGTTCTAACTGTGGGAGCTCAGACATCGCTCGTTCCTTCTTAATTTAACAATCTGGTTTCCTAAAAGAAGAAAGTGATTACTTTAGAGACCCAATCGTGGCTTGCAGTGCTAAAAAGGGGCAGGGCCGGTGATGCGGAAGGGGGTCAGGGGGATGAACAAGGGGATGTACATTTAATTATTTAAAAAAAAAAAAAAAACTTACCTGATCTGCCGACTCGCGCCGCGCTGCTCTCGTTTCCAGTAGCGCTGCAGGCATAGGCTCCCAGCCTGCCCTACGGCCAATCCTGACACTGCTCAGAGCAGCATCAGGATTGGCTGGGAGCGCCAAGCCAGGGCCCACCCAGGCAGACTGGGAGCCTATGCAGTTGCCGGGCTGGAGAGAGCCTACTGCACGTGTGTGTTTGGCCGGCCCATTTTCGGCTGACCAAAAACATAGTTTATTATCTTTCTTTCTGAAAGGTTTACAGCTTCTGCTGCTGGCGGGGGGGGGAGGGTCTGACGCTCCTGCGCCCTAACGGAGGAGCTGCCCTTGCAGAGACCAGATCTTTGCTGGCTGCAGATAGATAAGGAACCGCTGCCTTATTACACACTGTTAAGTGACCGACATCACTATCAAAGACAAAGCCAACACTCTTTAACATTAGTTAAGTGATCAAAGAATTATTTTCTCTGCAGTGAGCTTCCTAACCCTCTCCCTTGGCCAGTGTGAGATGGACACTATTGTGTCAGAGGTGCAACCAGACCTGCAGGGGGATGGTGGGAACTGGCAACCCATCGTGCGCTCTTCCAGGTGGCGTGTGCTGCGTAACTTACCTGGCGAAGGTATACCTCGCTCTTGCATCTGATAGAACCATAAGCTTTGCAAACTCCCTCAGTGGCTGCTGCCCAGCTTCACTTTCTGAAGTTGGTCCTATACTTGCAATGCTCTCTATTGTTTTGCCTAAAAGTCTACAATTCACTGTTATTTGTAATTTTGGAAAGAAGACAAAGGCCTGAGTCAAATGATTTTATTAAGAGGTCATCTCCAGTGCTGCCTAATGCCACCACCTGTATTGCCCCTTGGTCTGGTGCATTGCTCTGGCCTGTAGTATCCATATTGCTATGTGCAGCAATCCTTTGATCCCAAGCCTGCTGTCTATTGTGCCATAGAAATACTAATCAATACATTCAAAATAAATGTAGCAGATTTTGCCATGTGTTGAATATAAAAATCATTCATCATTTTTCCATAGATAGATTAATTCCATGTTGCTCCATTCCTGGCATGCTTAACTTGTCCAGTGCTGAATTATTTTTGCATTTGGTGTTTCCCATACTGACATTATAATGGAAAACGAAAAACAAATTAAAATTTTAAATATTAAAAAAAGCAATTGGAGAGTTTAAATGCTGGGATAAATAAGAGCTGCCCCACACAGAAACATAATAGGGTAAGGAGAGGCAGCTGTGGCGGTTTTTAAAAACTGTATTTCTCATTAGAAATTAGCAATGGTGTTTCCACACCAGTGGATCTTTATTGCACAATGTATTGCCACTGGACTGTTGAAGCAGCGTGACTGCATGCTATGAAGAGTTGCGGCTATAATAAAATTCAGGTGCTAAGCACTGCCAAACACCTGCTCAAGTAAAGCACTGACAGGCAAGCTGTACAGAGTTAAATTTGTTTGTGTGCCCTTCTCTTCTCATTTAGTGTGTTGTAGTCCAAGCTACCCTCTTAATGCCCGTTTCTTCCCTTACTACTTTATCCAGGTTTCCACATTACCCTGAATGCTGGTGCCAGACAACCTCCTCAGAGTGGTCATGCAGGACAAGGGGGGTGTTTTGCAGCAGTGGCCGCCGCAAAAAAAAGTACTTGTCCTGACGCTGCCGCCTTCTGACTCGCTCCTCTGCTCTTCTGGTGTCCCAGCCGTCCCTGGGACAGGCTCCCCATGCAATCCTGAGGCTGCTCTCATGCTATACCTAGTGCAGTTTCTCCAACCCTTGGAGAAACCCAAGTGCGCATGTGTGTTTGGCCAGCCTAGGACCACCGGCCAAATGCATATGCGCACTTAAGTGCACTTCACTCCCCCTCCATTCTCCCTCCTCTCATATCCAAGACCCTCCCTTCACACGCTGACTCAGCCAGCAGCTGAAAAATAAAATGATAGTAAACTTTTGTTTTATTTCTCAGCTGCTGCTTCGCCGGGGGGGGTGACACTCCTTTGCCATTGCGAAGGAGCCGCACCTGCGTTTTGCATCCACCCCTACAATATCCTCAATATCCACACGCACCTGTGATTAGTTTCTGCACCATGACCTTCCCTCACTGAGCCTCTTTACCCAGTGATGACCTCTTTTGAACAAACCCTGTCCCCGACCCCCAGTTGACCCCTGGCCAATGTAGCCCCCACTCACGCTCATTGCTCATTACTCCACTCAATAGGCGTACAACATGGAAGCTTTCATGCCACAGATGCTCAATCCATCTACCAGGTCATCCCCTACATCTCTCACACCAGGAGCCCACTCTCCTCCCCACGATCAGCACCCTCCACCCCAGATCCAGTGCCCTTTACCCTTTGTACAAGGCAATACCTTTTGCATTCCACCAGTCAGCCCTTCCACCTGTACTTACCAGTACCTGGCCAGATAGCGACATACGACATCTCACCTTATGCACATATTTGAGCGCTGCCTCCTGTGCACTTCTTGCCCCTGCGCAATAACTCCTATAGTCCCACTACTTGACGCCTACAGGTGCTCCCTACAACAACAACAAAAAAAAAGAATTAGTACCTGTGCCGGGCTGCCCTTTGGCGCCACCTGGCGGTCATCATCTTCACCTGCAGCCCATCCTTTCCAGAACTCTGCACACTAACCTACACTAGTTCACCACTACAGCCACTATACTGAGAGCAAAGAGGCCCCCTGATGGAGGCCACGTGAACTAAACCCATTTGTCCCTTTTCATTAAAAGACAAACCAAATGCCTTTGGCCAGTTCAGCAGTTTTCTCTGCTTTCTTTAAACATCTCAAGAGGGTCCAAGGGAGTCCAAAAGTTATATTAACTGCTTCCTGAACAAAAGCAAACCTTGTGTTTTGATTGCTTCCTTTCTGCTTGTATTTCATGACAAATGTGTTTGTTTCTTTTGGCTGCTGGTGCAATGTGAGCAGGATTACAATAGAAGCTCTGTCCTTCCTGGTTACAGACTGTAGCCCCTGCCAGCTGCACTCTCGCTCGGGCCTTCGCTCTCACTTTTTCTTTGAAACCTACTTTTAGGCTGGCCCGTGAGGCCTACTGCTCAGATACAATTTCCACCATAAAACAAGGCTGTGATTTTGGCTCGGAAGGTGTGTTTTTTGTTAGAGCCTTTTTTTTCCCTTTCGTGGCAATATCTGACCTGTGCTGAAAGTCACGGTCCAGCACACGTCCCCCTAAACTCCTGGCAATACGAAGAAAACGAATAATCTTGTTGGCAAGCTGAATCTTTCAATCAAATGGCAACTAAAAAGTCACCTAAAAATGTAAAATTAAAGGAACAAAACGGTTAGATGGAGAGATAGGGACTGGTGAAGTTTCATAATAATAGGGCGCAACTGTGGGGTCAGTGCAACTTTTCGGGGTAAAGGTAGTCACACATCGAGGAGCAGAAATGGTAACACCGGAAACGCCATTTAATCAGTGTCATCTCCTCCAATATTGCGTCCTCCCCCCTCCCGCCTCCGCCTGCAGCAGCTGCGGCAAAAACTGAAAAATAAAACAATAATAATCTGTATTTATTTTTCGCGGGGGCATGGGGATGACAGTCATGGAGGGGGAGTAGTGTGCACTCCCCTCAGTGCGCATGTGTGTTTGTCCGGTCATCTCAGGACGGCCAAACGCACATGCACACCGAGCGTTTCCAACCTGAGCTGCGTTGCTGGGGTGGAGACAGGAGGCCCAGTCTGCCTGGGAGCGCAAAGCCAGGGCGCTCAGCCCAATCCTGATGCTGCTCTCATGCTGCAGCAGCATGGGAGAAGTGTTAGGATCCGCCGCACCGCAGGTTGGGAGCCTGTGCCTTCAGTGGAGCCGGAAGACCAAAGTTGTGGCAATTCTGCAATGCGGCGAGGATTCAGGTAAGTATATTTTTGAATCTTTTTGTTTGTTTTGTCCACCACCCCCTGTGCTGCCCCGCTGCTTTACACCGTCACCAGGTGCGACTGCATTTCGGGATCTTTGGTCCAATTCTATGTTCGAAGGGGCAGCATGTGACTCAACCTTGGGTAACCAGATTTTGAAAACCCAAGATAAAGCATTGGCAAACCCAATAGGTCTGGCGTTGACTGCCAGCCGTTTGGCAATTATTGATTCTTTTGTCATAGTTTTTCCAAAACTTTTTTGCTTGGGAAGCGGCAGGGCATTTGTCAATCAAAGAAAACATTGACTAAAGGCTGAAAGGTTTTAGGTCTCAAAAAAGCCCACATTACCATGGTACTTCTTGGCACTGAAAGGAAGTATAGTATTTGTGGATGTGCTCCTTGTGAAACAGCACATGCTGTAACTCATACTGAAGTTATCCCCTTGCTGAAGTGGGGTGAGGCATTGCCCCTTGTTGCATAATCGAGTGAGTGGAGACAAATGTGAATGACACAACTACAGACAAATGGAGTGCATCTGAAAACCCCTATTGCTAAGTCATAGAGTTAATGTTAGTAAAATCAAACAATCTTGCCTAACACAGACCTAAAAAAGCTAATTGTTCTGCCATTGGCTGCCAGCCTCTTGCCTGACGGAAAGCAAGACTAATAGAAGGAAGAAGGAAAGAAGGAATGAAAGCAAAAAATAAGGAAAAAAGAAAAGCAAGAAGAAGGAAAAAAGTAATGAAAGAAAGAAGTAAAGAAGAATAAAAGAAAAAAGAAAGAAGGAAATAAGGAAAGAAATAAGGAAAGAAAGAAAGAGAAAGAGAAAGAAAAAGAAAGAAAGAAAGAAAGAAAGTAAGAAAGAAAGAAAAGAAAAGAAAAGAAAGAAAGACAGAAAGAAAGAAATGATAAAAAGAAGAATTGCAGGAAATAAGTAAAGAAAAGAGGAAAGAAGGAAAGACAGCAAGAAAGAAGGAAAGAAAGAACGGCAACAAGAAGGAAAAAAGGAATGTAAGAAAGAATTAAAGAAAAATGAAAGAAAAAACAAAGAAGGAAATAAGGAAAGAAAGAAAGAAAGAAAGAGAAGGAGAAAGAAAGGAAGATAGAAAGAAAGAAAGAAAGAAAGAAAGAAAGAAAGAAAGAAAGAAAGAAAGAAAGAAAGAAAGAAATGATGAAAAGAAGAATTGCAGGAAAGAAGTAAAGAAAAGAGGAAAGAGGGAAGACAGCAAGAAAGAAGGAAAGAATGGCAAGAACGAACAAAGGATAGAAAGACGGGAAGAAAGCATAATAGAAGGAAGAAGGAAAGAAGGAATGAAAGCAAGAAATAAGGAAAAAGAAAGGCAACAAGAAGGAAATAAGGAATGAAACAAAGAAGTAAAGAAGAATGAAAGAAAAAAGAAAGAAGGAAATAAGGAAAGAAAGGAAGAGAAGGAAAGAGAAAGAAAGAAATGATGAAAGAAAGAAAGAAAGAAAGAAAGAAAGAAAGAAGTTAAAAAAGGAGGAAAGAAGGAAAGAAAGAAAGGCAAGAAAGAACAAAGGATAGAAAGATGGAAAGAAAGAAGACTAGAAGGAAGAAGGAAAGATGGAGTGAAAGCAAGAAATAAGGAAAAAAGAAAAGGAAGAAGGAAAGAAGGAGTGAAAGCAAGAAATAAGGAAAAAAGAAAAGCAAGAAGAAGAAAGGGAATTACAAGAAAAAAAAAGAAAGAGAGAAAGAAAGAAAAAAAGAAAGAGAGAAAGAAAGAAAGAAAGAAAGAAAGAAAGAAAGAAAGAAAGAAAGAAAGAAAGAAAGAAAGGAAGAAAGGAAGAAAGAAAGGAAAAATGTAAGGAAGATCGAAATCAATGAAGAAGGAAGGAAACAAAGAAATAAAGAAGGAAGAAGGAAGGAAGTAAGGGAGGAAAGAAGGAAAAACTGTTATTTAGTTTTCTTCCCGGACAAAGTTTATTAAAGAACCATAAGTGAAACTGAGTCCAGAATAAATGTGTTTTGGAGAATTGTCTGCATATGATTTCACAAGTATAATACTGAAGCTTTCGGTTTGTGTACTGAATAAAAGGAGGACAACTAAATGAAGATCAATGTTAAATAGACGCAATGTGATATGCTGTGAGCTGTTGGCAGTCAGACACTCCAAAAGGAATTTACAACAGCACAGGCAGAAGATAGGAACTGATAAAGCATGGAATGTGGCCTGTGCATGGTATAAAGCATCCTTCTTTGATCTTAGATTCTAAAAACAAAGGCAATGCTAAAGTAATAATAAAGTAAAAACAAAAATATTGGCACTAAAGGGAACTACCTTGTGTGTGGATATGATCATTGAGAGAGAGAGAGCAAAATGCAGCCATTCAAAGTGAGGTTAAGCAGTGACTGAAGTAGGCTGACCCATTGCCCCAGGCTGTCTGCTGTAGTGGGCGAAAGCAATATTTGAGTGACACAGTACTAGAGCAATAGATGAAGAAAAGTGGCTGAAAGCCCCTTTAAGTAATTAAATTATACATTTAATTTTAATAAAATCAAAAGGTCTCAGCTAACACCAGACCTATAAACACAGATTAAATAATACTATGAGAAATTAAATGGAATGTTTGATTCACAGTATCATCTGTGTTAACTACACTGATTTCTGATAAAGACTGCTAATTAACCATGCACTGGTACCAGTGCGCAATATGCAAACAAACGAGTGCCACGGTGCAAAGTATTTATCCTGGAGGACACTGCAGGTTGCACTACCGACGGGAACGGCCATCACTGCTACATGCCTGCATAAACTCCCCCTACTAAACATCACACTCCTATAAATGTAATAGTTTGGACAATGCCATTCTGCCCAAAGCACTAAAAATGGCCTGGACACTCCAGAATTATTTTTTAAATCAGCATTTAATTGTAAAAATTGTGTTCTCCAAACAGTATTAATCAAACAGCGCCACCATGTGACAGACTGTCATAAGTTTGTGCCGGTTTAACAATTAAGTGCTGGTGCGGAGAGATACACAAGAAATCCAGCCTCCCTCTTTGTTCAGTTGACCCTCAAACCTGGGATGTGCTAAGTATATTGAAATGTGCTGGGACAGATGGTGAAAAAGCACAGGACTGGCCTGGCAAATCTGGGATGTCTGGTCATCCTAACTCAAACCTGAGACCCTATTCCCACCACCCACTTTCCCATCTGCAGTTCTGCCACTTTCCTAGATTCTCCAATCATCCCTGTAAACCTCAACCAAGCACCATTTTGAGTCCAGTGCAAATGTCCACCTACTGATTCTGTGTTGCCACTAACTGCTGACTTCGCCTTTTCTGTAAACCCCCCATTGTGTATAATGCTCCTTGGCTTTCTAGATGGGTTAGATCAAAGAAAGGCACTATTATGCCACAATGGCCTCCATAACATACTCAATGTGATGATGTCCTTGATAGAGCTGTATGGTCAAAAGATGCACTTTTCACTATGCTGCTGAATTGTGAATTCACCTTGAAGATAGACATGTTCTCTTTTTTTAATCATGGGGTGGAAATGCTTAGAAAGACCAGATTCGGTCTAGATAGTAGAACAAGATGAAGATGTCAACCCAGTATCCATTATTCAGCTCACTGTGTCCTGGTCTTCCAAGGAGCACACAGTGTGTAACCTATATGATTTGGTCATGCCTAGAACAGGGTGAAGCAAGGCAGCTGCCCTTGTTTCCACAAGCAAGAAAAGCCAGTTGTAAGCCAGAATATTGGGTAGAACAATACTTTTTTAAGTTTTAATTTATTTAAGAATAACAAAAAGAAAAGTGACACAATAGTACAAATTCTGTTAACAATAAAAATTGATGGAACTAATAAACATATAATGTAATACGCATGAAAAAAGAATCAAACATTTACATAAGTATGAATAATATATATATCACACTGCTCAGAAACTATAAGTAAAAATAGCATATGGGGAGGGAGGATTAGGGAGTCAAAGAACAATCTATGAGTACATTTTGTAGTTTTAGAAAATGATAGAAGTAAACTTTATAGTTAGAAAAAATGATAAATGGAAACTGTAGACATAAAAGGAAGAAAAATAAACATCATACTTAAAGGTTCATAAAACTATATACATTATCTAATAGTATAACAAAGACAATAGGGTGAGATTCAAGGTGGCTTCTGCACTTCATCTGATATAGTTATAATTTTATTGGTCGATGAGGTGGAATAGGATAGATACATAGTTAATGGAAGCCATTAAAGGTCCCTCTTTATAGCTAGAGATTCATGAGAGACATATTTAGTATCTAATCTGTGATTAAAGCAAATGGCGTTCCATCAGGGCTTAATGGTAACATTTTGGGCTTGTTTCCAGTTTGAAAACAGTCAATAAAAGATCCATCAATTTATATTTTAGGCTTGTGCAAGGCCACTGAGTTGACAAATGACCTAAAAACATGTTGATTTAGGAAAAAGGGATAGTTACTTTAAAAATCTTGTTAATTTGCATCTAGACTAGTTTCCAAAATTGATTTAATAGGAGGGCATTCAAATAACATGCGTTTTAAATTGGCAGTTAAGCATGAACAGGACCAACAAGAAGAGGTTGCATTTGGAGAAAAGGATTTCAGAGTCACTGAGGTAAATAATAGACAATGGTAGACAAGGTAGAGGGTCTGTGTTGTATTTGCAGCACTCACTAGGTGCAATAATGGCAGCCATTCAAGATCTTAAGGGTTCGCTAGAGCCAAAACTGGATGCGGTAGCAGTGGATTTTACCCTTCTTCGCACAGACCTTAAGAAAGTTACAGAAAAGGTCACAACCACTGAAATTGATATTGCTCGTCTACACTCCACATCCAAGGGACTCGAGAACCAGGTACAATTCCTCACCAAAGAGCACGAAAGAATTATGATGCGCTTGGAAGACCAAGAGGGGAGGGCACAGCGGCATAATATTAGGCTTGTCGGTTTGCCAAAGGGGTGGGGGCCCCAGTATCATTACCAAGACTCATTGTCCAAAGAGATTATCCATGTTTTTTAACATGAAAAGGGCATACAGGGCATCGGTCCCTCCTCCACAACAGGGACCCCCGAGGACAATCATTGCAAGGGTATTTCATTTCTGGGACAGAGACACAATCCTGCAGGCTGTCAGATCCCAAGGTGACCTCCAGTACGAAAACACCACACTCTGGTTCTTCCCGGATTTCAACCTCAAAGTCCAATGACATAGCTCCCAGGATGTCAAAAAAGCCCTGTGTGTGCTTAAATATATGATGCTGTTTCCGGTGTGCCTTCATGTGATTGCAGAGGGCAAGTCATGGCACTTTGCCACGCTGGAGGAGGCCTAGGAGTGGTTCAAGGGGTCGAAGCGGCGGGCCGTGGTGGTCAGCGAAGGGACAGCGGCGGATCAGGTGGTGGAGTGAAGGCTAACCACCTACCGCACAAGCAGGATCTCTGACCAGCGGCAGCACGGTCACCGCTGCCGTAGACGCCCATGGTGACCGCTGAGTCTGGGTAATGAATGTCCTCGTTGCCCTGTATGGAGAATGGTCAGCCGTCGAGACCTCCGGACTGCACAACCAGATGAACACCATGTGGGTGTTGCCTGTTGGTTGTGGGTGGCAGACCCTCAGACATCTGGAGAGGGGACGGGTTCAATAATCAATGACTGGCTAGACCAAGCTGACGATGCAGGACATCAATATTATTGAGGATTTGAGTTAATCATTTTTGTTAACGGATGGTGTGGATTGAAAACGGTGGAGCAAGTTCACCCACGCATGAGTTTGTATTGCTAAGGGCGACAAGCCCTCTGCAATTTGGGGGGGTGGAGGGGGCAGTTCAAAGCCTGCTTTGCGGGGTAGCAGGATGGGGTTAGTTCATAGTCTGTGATTGTTAAATTCCAGTTTCTTGTTTTACATTGTTCTTTTGCTATTAAACAGCCATACACCGACCGGTTGCACAGCTTGGGGATAGGAGGTACACTGGAGGGGAAGAGTGGGGGGTAGGTGTAGCATGCCCCTCATGTACAGATGTATTCCCACATTAGCACGTACCCTTAGAGTGATGATGTGGAATGTGAATGGGCTGGGTAGCAGAATTAAGCGCACCATAGTACTCCAATATTTGCGCCAACACGGCCCAGGCCTAATTGTGCTACAGGAAACGCATCTAAAGGGGAACCACTACAAAGCATTGGACAGGTTTGGGTATCAGCTTGTGGCACACGCAGGCTACACAACAGACTGTAGCGGAGTGGGTATTCTCCTTAAAAAGTCAGTACCATTTATTCTGACCCACACTTGGTGGGACACATTTGGACGATATGTGGCAATCTCCAGAACCTGGAAGTGACACATGCTCAACATTTGCTCAGACTATGCCCCACAAGGCTCCATGGGCCTGTACCTACAGACCTCGGTACCCTGCCATTGGACCTGCCACCGGGATCCTCGTTTTAGGGGGTGGCCTGAACCTTTTAGCCGACCCAGGGCGCCACGGACTACTGACGATTAGCAACAAAGGCCTGTCCCAATGTCACCACTTTGAGGTCATGAAGCATGTGGGTTGATCTGCACAGTTGACAGATGTCTATATGGTCTTGGGTGGTGCTGGCTACTTAGCCCTGGTGACAGATCAGCTGGTGGCCTAGACATCTACTGGTATGGGGGTCGGCCCATTCCTTGAGTCAGGACCCTAGAGTGGCAGAAGCTGTTACCACAGACCATCCATGTCATGCGTGCCACAGTTGATTTTTTTCTTTTTCAGTCCTTATATTCAGGGGTCTGTGATATTTAAGTAGGGGTCAAAGCATGGATTACCCAAGCAGCCAGGGTCTAGTTCACACTATCCTTCGCCCCCTGGAGGTAAAAAGTCCATTAGAGAACAGATTGTGTGAGATGCTGCAAGATTCAAATTGGATGCAGCAGCTGGTAATATGATGGCCACTAAAACCACCCATTATTCAAACACATGGGGACAATACAGTCTGTGATGTGTGGCCTCCAAAAGTTCATTATTACTTTTGTCATCCAGTTTTCTGCTTCATTTCCTGTTTGTGCAAACGAACAGCCATTTATCACACCCTGTTTTTAAAAATAAAATGCAGAGCCTTTACCTTTGTAAAAACATGACAATTACAAGTGCTCACTTGGTTTTAAATGTTTGTCTAGCTTACAGTATTTCCACAGGATTCCAAAGTATGACAGCCACTCTAGATTTGTTGTGACAAGTAGTGCTTTCTATACAACCAACAAAACATATACATTCTCAAAGTCTGCCCTGGGTGGTGCAAACAGGTGTTAACTTTAAACATTTTTCTTTTCACAGTCATATCATAAATCATTTTACCACCTGGTTGACAAGTTCTCACTATTTGCATTCACTTGTGTTGGTGGAAAAGGCAAGTTGACATATAGACACAACCTACATATTTCTTTTAGTAGACGTCAAGAAGCAGACAAAAATCAGAAATTTCCCTGCCATTTATTCAAAATGAAACAACATATTGTATGAACTCTACCTGTAAAAACAAATGTATCTGTGTGACACAGAAGATATATTATGGGAACTAGCAGCAGAGAGCTGTCGCGTTGTAGTAACAACATTGCACCATAAGGGACGACTGAAGGGAAGGCACATTCGAGATGCAACTTAACTAGCTAAACGAAAATAAAAATAAATAAAGAAGTGCTGTTGACAAAAGCTCCAAATTCTTTAACTCTAAAGAGACTCAATGAAATAATTTTCACAATATTTAAATCGAAGTCAGTGCACAGATCTGATTGAAAAGTGAGGACTAATTACAAAAAGAAGAATGGGAAATGTCATTATAGAGAATAGGAAAATAGCCAGAAAGGACTTCCACTAACACAGTTTGTGGAGATACCCTCCATGGACACTCAAAAGGTGATCAAGACTCCTGAAAGGATGCAAAAAATGACAAGTTTGTGGCCTGTATAACCAAAATAACTGACTGAATGAAGACCAGCTGTCTGAAGCTGACCACCTCCCCGTGGGACTCCTCCTGGAGGCCCACAGAGCTAGGATCAACACGCACCACCAGCACCCAAGTCAAAAATCTCAAGATCGTCATTGACAGCAAATTCGACATGATCGCCCAAGTCAATGCCATCCATGCCTCATGCTTCAACACACTGAAGATGCAGAAGAATATTTTCAAATAGCTACCAAGTAGCACCCAGAAAACCATCATGCACACCCTCATTAATAGCAAACTGGAATACAGGAACAGCCTCAATGTTGGAACCAACAAACAACTCATCAAAAGGCTGCAAACTATTTAGAATTTACTTCACAGCTATAGTCACTCTCAAGCTCCCCAGCTGGTCCCACATCACTCACATCACACAACACCTCAAGGAGCTCCACGAGCTACCCATATACAATCCAGCACAATATAAACTCCTTACCCACACTTTTAAGACACTACATAGCACTGGCTTGGCATGCCTCAGTATCCGCACCTGCTTCCACAAACCACCTGTGCTCGGCTGGACTCCTGCTGGCACACATCTCACACATACAGAGAACCAGCGCCTGTGGGTGAGCCTTCTTCTACATCACTCCTAAAGCGTGGAACAACCTGCTGCTACACATCTGAGCCTCCCCCTCACTTTCTAAATTCTGCAAGAAGCTAAAGACCTGGGTTTCCAAATAGCACTACTGGGCTCAGGTGGGGCTGGAGATACACCTGCAAAGTGCCAGGATACCCTTCTAGGTGATAATGCGTTTTACAAATCAACATAACTTAACATAACCTTAAAAAATTAAAACATGGAAAAAGAGAGGAAACAAAGAAAATGAAAGTGACAATGTTAAAACAGGTTGAAAAGTGTAACATAATGAAGAATGTCTAATATACTTCCTGCAGAGAGAGTTGATTGGCTCAGTTTATAAAAGCAATCTATTGGCAGGCTGCAAATCAGTCAACCTAGAGCATTTCAATCAAAAGGCTGGTCAATGATTTGCTTTATTTCAGATATAAATCATGATAGAATGAGTCATTGCAGTAGAACTGGCATCAATTCTTTATAGAGTCATGAAACTTGTGAAATAGGGATGCCAAGTATAAACGTGGAGTTAACATCGCTATCCAGTAAGAAAGACTGCATATTTAAGGCACTGATTTCATGAGAAATCACTGATGTATCCAAGCAAGGAACCAGTGGCTTGGGCCTCTCCAGCAAGTACTGAAAGTGCAGAGGAATGATTAGCCCATGCAATAATGCCAGTGCTCCATCAGGAAGTGACATCTGGGCTTCTGTTTCAAGACACCATACTAAATGAAGTTACTGCTTTGCCCTTACTCACACAGGGATTGAGCCTTCAGGCTCACATATGATCTCACCACAGGTGTGTATTGCTTCTGGTAACTTCAGCTGGGTTTTCTGTTCACAGTGATCCTTTTTAGGGTCGAGCCTGCGTTGCATGCGCTCGCGCATGCGTATCGCAGCGAGACTCTTTAGTGTTCAGAAAAGGGCTCGGAGCCCTGTCAACTTCACGTCAGTGTTTTTCATTGGTTCGTGGGCTTGCCTAATAAAATCTGCTTGCTTTCATTAGTGGAAGGCACGCATAAGTCATGCCTTTTCCGGTGGCTAGCCCTCCTCGAGCGCATCGACCAAGTACAGAAAACATGCGAGGCTCGCTGTTTTCCATCGGGCTCGTGGACTTCTTTTTCTCTAATTTACGAGCCCGATCTCGCTTGACAGAAGTCGAGCGCCTTACATAGTTAATTGCACTTTTTCGGGTTACATATATAAATGCACTTTTGCCCGATAGGTGAAAAGTCGGGTTAGGAGTTTACAACGCTATCAGCTCTAACATGAGCAAACGCGCGACCCGTTGCATTGCAAATGCTTGTTTCAATTGTAATGAGGCCAGTATCTAAGATCCTATTAGCCAATGAGCTGAAGTTCCCACCTCTATTCGATGATGTGACACAGTTGCTCAGCCTAACTTTGGCCCAGCTCATGCTAAAAGTATGCATGGAAAAAACTCTTAAATTTTCTGTTTTTTGTGTCCTTTCTCAACTGGATATCATTGTCTTCCATTTACTTCCATGTAAATGGGTATTCTCATTGAATTCCACTAAAACACAGAGCTATTTGCTCCAATTTCATTTTGTTGGATGTTTTTCAAATAAAGCATAGTAAAAGAAATGCATTATATACAGGGACTTTAGGTCAGCCCTCATCATCCATTGGCTGTCATGCACTGAGTCATGCCATTTTGCAGAATCAGGGGCTGGTGTTCCTGTGTTGCTGGGCCATTCATTGAATTTAATATTGTTTTATGTTTTTCCATATGGTTTTGCATATTGCATAGGTTTACAAAAACAAAAATCCCTTTGCACTCTAGTCAAGGCAAGAACTATAGACTTTGCCAATTCTAGTTATAAGCTTGTTTGGACCTCTTATGTGTTGTTCTCTTGACTCTCTCATTTTACGAGTAATTGACATAACTACTTTGACTGATGAGTTATTGATATCTTTGTAAAATACCCTTGAGTGAGTTATACATTCTCTGAATGAGTTCTTTGTTTTCCTCAGTAAGGTCTACAGGCATGGATGCTGTGGGAGGTAGCAAGTACCTATATAAAGGTCTTTGGCTCCTGTATCCTATAGCCTTCCAGGTGGGTTTCTTAAACTATGTTGAATTTCAGTGCCTGTGCATTTTGCTTTATGGTACAGAACAACAAGGTATCATAAGTAACTGTGCAAAGTCTCTAGGTACACACACCACATCAATGGGACATGTTAAGTGATAAAAATGGGCTCAGCAAAAATGAATATTAGATCTTTACCACAAACCAGAAATTACTACAGATCATAGTTTTTATATGTCAGGGTTGACAAAAGAGAAAGAAAATGGCACAGCTGGAGAAAAAATGAATTTAGGGTATGTTGAAGCACTGGGGAAACGAATCAACATTTCAGTCTAAAGGCTTGTCAATAATCTGCTTTCTCCCAGATGTAAATCATGACAGAACGAGTACACCGCAGTAGAGTTGGAATCAATTCTTTACGGATGCATGGGATGTGTTAAATGGGAATTCTAAGTATAAATGTGGAATTTACATCATTATCCAGTAAGAACAGTGTCGGACTGGCCTATAGGGTAATCAGGCATTGCTCAATGGGCTGGTCTTCAGTGTGTGGGCTGCTTTTTTTAGCAGTTTGTTGGCCTTGTCTGGTGTGACAGGTTTTACTGTTAATCTTCCTGATATTACTACAAATATAGCCTGGAACAAACACAAGTGCACGCAGTCTCCATGCCTTGCAAAATACCCATAGAGCATGTGTAGGAAGTTGGCTCTGTATGTACTATTTCAAAGTAAGAAATAGCATGCACAGAGTCCAAGGGTTCCCCTTAGAGGTAAGACAGTGGCAAAAAGAGATAATTCTAATGCTCTATTTTGTGGTAGTGTGGTCGAGCAGTAGGCTTACCAGAGGGTAGTGTTAAGCATTTGTTGTACACACACAGGCAATAAATGAGGAACACACACTCAAAGACAATTCCAGGCCAATAGGTTTTTATATAGAAAAATATATTTTCTTAGTTTATTTTAAGAATCACAGGTTCAATATTTACAAACAATACTTTAAATGAAAGGTATTTCACTTAGGAACTTTAGGAACTTTGAATTAGCAAAATAGCATATACAGTTTTCACTCAAATGGCAATAAGCTATTTTAAAACTGGACACAGTGCAATTTTCAACAGTTCCTGGGGGAGGTAAGTGTTTGTTAGTTTTGCAGGTAAGTAAACCACCTACAGGGTTCAAAGTTGGGTCCAAGGTAGCCCACCATTGGGGTTTCAGGGCAACCCCAAAGTTACCACACCAGCAGCTCAGGGCCGGTCAGGTGCAGAGGTCAAAGTGGTGCCCAAAACGCAAAGGCTTCAATGGAGAAGGGGGTGCCCCGGTTCCAGTCTGCCAGCAGGTAAGTACCCGCGTCTTCGGAGGGCAGACCAGGGGGGTTTTGATGGGCACCGGGGGGGACACAAGTCAGCACAAAAAGTACACCCTCAGCGGCACGGGGTCGGCAGGGTGCAGTGTGCAAACAGGCGTCGGGTTTGCAATGGAGTTCAATGGGAGACCCAGGGGTCTCTTCAGTGATGCAGGCAGGCAAGGGGGGGCTCCTCGGGGTAGCCACCACCTGGGCAAGGGAGAGGGCCACCTGGGGGTCGCTCCTGCACTGGAGGTCGGATCCTTCAGGTCCTGGGGGCTGCGGGTGCAGTGTCCTTACCAGGCATCGGGTTCTTAGAAGCAGGCAGTCGCGGTCAGTGGGAGCCTCTGGATTCCCTCTGCAGGCGTCGCTGTGGAGGGTCAGGGGGGTCAACTCTGGCTACTCACGGGCTCGTAGTTGCCGGGGAGTCCTCCCTGTAGTGTTGGTTCTCCACAAGTCGAGCCGGGGGCGTCGGGTGCAGAGTGCAAAGTCTCACGCCTCCGGCGGGAAACGTGTATTCTTTCAAAGTTGTTTCTTTGTTGCAAAGATGTTTCTTCTTTGGAGCAGAGCCGCTGTCCTCGGGAGTTCTTGGTCCTTTTTAGATGCAGGGTAGTCCTCTGAGGCTTCAGAGGTCGCTGGACCCTGTGGAACGCGTTGCTGTAGCAGTTCTTTTGAAGTGGGGAGACAGGCCGGTAGAGCTGGGGCCAAGGCAGTTGGTGTCTCCGTCTTCTCTGCAGGTTTTTCAGCTCAGCAGTCCTTCTTCATCTTAGGTTGCAGGAATCTATCTTGCTAGGTTCTGGGAGCCCCTAAATACTCGATTTAGAGGTGTGTTTAGGTCTGGGGGGTTAGTAGCCAATGGCTACTAGCCCTGAGGGTGGCTACACCCTCTTTGTGCCTCCTCCCTGAGGGGAGGGGGGCACATCCCTAATCCTATTGGGGGAATCCTCCATCTGCAAGATAGAGGATTTCTAAAAGTCAGAGTCACCTCAGCTCAGGACACCTTAGGGGCTGTCCTGACTGGCCCGTGACTCCTCCTTGTTTTTCTCATTATCTCCTCCGGCCTTGCCGCCAAAAGTGGGGCCGTGGCCGGAGAGGGCGGGCAACTCCACTAGCTGGAGTGCCCTGGGGTGCTGTAACAAAGGGGGTGAGCCTTTGAGGCTCACCGCCAGGTGTTACAGTTCCTGCAGGGGGAGGTGAGAAGCACCTCCACCCAGTACAGGCTTTGTTACTAGCCACGGAGTGACAAAGGCACTTTCCCCATGTGGCCAGCAACATGTCTGGTGTGTGGCAGGCTGCTAAAACTAGTCAGCCCACACTGGTAGTCGGGTATGGTTTCAGGGGGCATCTCTAAGATGCCCTCTGGGGTGTATTTCACAATAAAATGTACACTGGCATCAGTGTGCATTTATTGTGGTGAGAAGTTTGATACCAAACTTCCCAGTTTTCAGTGTAGCCATTATGGTGCTGTGGAGTTCGTGCATGACAGACTCCCAGACCATATACTCTTATGGCTACCCTGCACTTACAATGTCTAAGGTTTTGCTTAGACACTGTAGGGGCATAGTGCTCATGCACTTATGCCCTCACCTATGGTATAGTGCACCCTGCCTTAGGGCTGTAAGGCCTACTAGAGGGGTGACTTATCTATGCCATAGGCAGTGTGAGGTTGGCATGGCACCCTGAGGGGAGTGCCATGTCGACTTAGTCATTTTATCCCCACCAGCACACACAAGCTGGCAAGCAGTGTGTCTGTGCTGAGTGAGGGGTCTCCAGGTTGGCATAAGACATGCTGCAGCCCTTAGAGACCTTCCCTGGCATCAGGGCCCTTGGTACCAGGGGTACCAGTTACAAGGGACTTACCTGGATGCCAGGGTGTGCCAATTGTGGAAACAAAGGTACAGGTTAGGGAAAGAACACTGGTGCTGGGGCCTGGTTAGCAGTCCTCAGCACACTTTCAAATCATAACTTGGCATCAGCAAAGGCAAAAAGTCAGGGGGTAACCATGCCAAGGAGGCATTTCCTTACAGCATGTCTTTACAAGTTCAAAACTGTCCTGATTTGCAGATGTGGGCCTCATTTTAGGTCAAGTGCGCAAGCGCTCTGACGTGTTTTATTCTATTTGAGGGCTTTAAACCACGCCCACCGCAGGCCCATCACTATCACTGGTTAATGGGCTTGCCTTTCAAAAATACTTTGTTATCATTGGTAAATGCTTCATGTTGGTCCCTCCTTGGGGCAGTTTTGTTACCACCTTGGCCATCGACCCTGTGCATGGATAATTGCACGTTTGCGGATATGTTTGACTGCAAGCAAACTTCTTTTTCCTTTTCTGTCTCTCCTTCATCCTCATG
This sequence comes from Pleurodeles waltl, assembly GCF_031143425.1. Classification (NCBI taxonomy): domain Eukaryota; kingdom Metazoa; phylum Chordata; class Amphibia; order Caudata; family Salamandridae; genus Pleurodeles; species Pleurodeles waltl. Next base: position 1,304,213,793 of record NC_090437.1, on the reverse strand, counting down.
CTCATGGCGGCCGTGGCGCTTTGAATTTTCTTGCTTATGTCAACTGTTTTACTTTTCATTTTCAATTTTTGTGGCAAGAAAAGTCCAGTTAGGAATTTACAACGGTAATAGTCCTAATAGCTCTAACTCGTTTGTTATATGGTTCGCTAATGGGAGGCACTTTTATTTTGGTGCCCCGGCCTATTTTGGGTCCCAGTCCTGCCCTGAGTAAGAAATATGGCAGATTTAAGGCACTGATTTCATGATGAATCACTGATATATCCAAGCAAGAAACCAGTGGCTTGGGCTAGTTGAGGAAGTATTTTGAAGTGCGGAGGGATGATTAGCCCATGCAATAATGCTAGTTCTCCATCAGGAAGTGACCTTTGGGCTTCTATTTCAAGAACCTATACTAAATTAAATTACTTCTTAACCTCTTAGCCTTGATTGGATATGAAAAAACTTGGTGTGCAGTGGGCACCAGGCCCCCTGGGCCCAGGTGTCACCACACCGGCTGCACGATTGATAGCTATCCCACTGGGTAAGCTTAGCTTTCAAAATGTAATTTCTAAAATCACACTGGAATATAATATTCATATAGTTTCTATTTTAGGTATCCCTTTTGGATTACACATGCTCATGTATTTAGGTGTATGCTTCAAATATAAATGCACAATTCTTATTAGTAATATATTTGTTACATTACAACACCATAATTCAGCCTGTTGAAATATATTCACGTTCATTTTAACATAGTTTGAATTGCTTTTCTAGTTATTATTTTTCATAATGAACAAGGCTTCACAAAAATTAATATCTTGAATTTTCAATTGTTGTTTTTAAATAGTAAGCACTGTTTCGCAGGAACATTGAGTCCCCTCAACACGTTTATCTGCCTGTTCAAGGACAATGTAGTCACCAAGATGCAGAGACCAGGACATCAGTGGATATCTGTTTCTGGAACACTGCTCCTGTTGTTCCGAAAAGGTATGCGGGTGTTGACAGTCTATGAGACTTTAGTAGATGCATTTCTACTTATCAGATCAGCTTAGATAACAAGTAAAGCGAGATGCTAGAGCTATCTATGTAGAGAAATCCTAAAATAATGAAATATTATTTTCTCTTCTTCTGCCTTTTGACAAATATCATCACCACTATCTTGTTTCATTTTATAATAGTTACTATTCATATTGTGTTCATTAGAATGGGATTTTAGTTTTAATAAATCTTGCAAATATGTCCTTAGTTTCCTAGTGTTCTTGATTGTGCCTATTCATGCGGAAAGAGGGTCTGGGTTCAACAAACAATTTCTGTGAATCGCACATCACTGTTACCGAATACACATCTGACTCACATAATGCCAGTGGGGTGCAGGTGGAGGAGCCGCAGTGCTTTGGGTTCACTGTCTCAAACCGGTGCTTAGTGCCACGAGGCCTTTGTAAACCTTAGGCGGATCTGGAGAGAACTTCCAGAAACAAATCAGGACCACGTGCAGAGGGACAAATTCTCTAACATCTCAACTCAAATGTGTGCAAAGATGTGAAATTAAGTATTTCCCATCAAAATGGGAAACCCATCTCAAGTTTCTGGATACCTGTCTTGGAGAAGGAAAACAAAATGATGTTGGGGCTATTTCTTGCCCATTTGACACACTGGATACACAACGAACACTGACTGGTTTATACCACTGGTCCTCTACAATAGATTTTGAAACCCCTAACGCCACTGTCCTTCCATGTGGTGGGAATTTGTAGTGCTTAATTTGTGCTTGTTGTTTCCGGTGCTGAGCACCGGCACTTATTTTTGAGGGCCGGGGCTTATTCTTCTGCCCCAAGCATTTGCTGCGACCAAAAGACACTTATGGCAAAGACGGATGAAGGGAAAAACAAAAAAGCATCACAAAGGGAGAAAACAGCTGCAAGAGTGAGCTGAGGGGGGCAGGGAGTGGCTTTATATGGATTGAAGAGGCCCGCGATGGCTTCAGGATTACGCTGGCTCAGTATTCTGTGTTCACAAGTTTAATTGCAGCAGCCGCGTGTTTAAGAGGAGGGCTTTGGGCACCGGCACCTCTTTATTTACAAATTAAGCACTGGGAATTTGGGACTTGAAATTTAGAGTGCTAAAAGAAAACTAAACATTTTTGGAAATAACACTACGGTTTTCCAAGGTGCCTCATTCACATGAGACAGTGTCATTTCAAAGCAGCCTATCAACGAGACAGTGTTCTTTTTTTCTGTAACAATTTAAGTTCCCATTGCTCGTCTGGGAAATGAAAATAAACGCAGCTACTGCCAGCCTTTCAGTAATACAATCAAAGCAGAACAGGGTTCTGCGCCAGTACTGAACTGGAGGATATTGTGATGTCACTAGTCAACTATAATAAATTGTTACAGGCGACTAGTGAATTTTTTCTTATTACAAGTGACTTCGGATGTTAGAAATTATTTCTATAAGAAAATAAAGGCCCTGCATTTAGCAGGTTATTACTGTGTTCCGTGTATTATATCTTAATTTTTATAGCACGTTTCTTTACATGTTTTAGGTTTGATTCACAAAGTATTATTCAATTGAACCAAAATCATTGTGAAGTGGACTCAGTTATATTTATATATTCCCTTGAAAGGGTTACAGGGACGTTATAGTTAGGTTCTGAATTTACACACATAAAACTATAGAAATTCAGCAGATATAGTTATGATTATCTCAAGTAACTAACTCATGCCCCGGCCTTGCACAGTTTTCTCATCAATAACTTTACTGCAACTGTTACAGTGATATTATCAATGATGTCAAAGAAGATGCCACAAGTGACGTAATATCTGTGATAATTAGCAGTGCATGGCGAGGGCACGAGTTATAGTTACCTGAGATAACTATAACAGCTTAATTTCTCTGGTTTTCTGCGTGTACAATCTGAACCTAACTATAGCGCCCATGTGACCTTTGTTTTTTTAGTGAATTTCAAAGGTTTTTTAAATTCTATTTCCTAACTATAACGACCCTGTAACATTTGTTTTTTTCAGTGAATTTCTAGGTTTTTTTTAACATTAAGTAAGATACCTTTAACAGGAGGTGGTAAATGGTGGGTTCTCTGTACGGCCTGACCTGGCATTGTGCTGCTTCCCTCCCCCAAGATTGCAGCTCCTGCCCCCCTCCTCCTTCTCATCCATTGTCCAAGCCCATGCCCCTGCTCCCTCATCACAGTCCAGTATGTTCAGTGTCTGACACTGCCCTTCCCTTCTGCTCGGAACAATTATCTAGCTGTCCCATCCACCTCCTCCCTATCCTCTGTTGTCCGAGTCCATGCAACAGCCCCCTCCCCATCAGTGCCCTCCTACTTAGCCTCTGTGCTTAGCTTGCTGCCCCTACCCTTCTTCCCCCGCCCTCTGATGTCTGTGTGCATGCCCCTGCTCACTCCTTTTTGCCCACCATGATCCAAGGACCTGCAGTGCCCCTCCTACTCTGAGTGTTCCATTGAGCTGCCACTGCCCCTCCCACCTACCTTGCATGGTCAGATGGGTGCCGCCTATCCCTGGCACCTCCACCCTGCCTGTCCGAGTTTCATGCACTTAACCCCTCCCTCCTGTCCTCCATGGTCCATTTTACTGCCACTCCCTTCTGCCCTCCATGTTCTGTTGTGCTGCAACTGCTCCTCCTGCCTTCCCAGCATGCTCTATTGTGAAGCCCCTTCCCCTGCCCTCTCTTGCCTATGTCCAGCCCCTAAATCTTCATTACGTCCTCCATGGTCATTTGTGGATGCCCCTGCCCCCTTCCTCTTACCGATCATGGTTGTTGTGCTGCCACTAACGCTCCCGCTTGCATGGTCTTCTGTGCTTTCACAGCCCCTCCCACCTGCCCTGTGTGGTCAGCTTGCTGCCCCTGACCCCTTCCCACTGATAGCGCGTCAGAGTCTTAATAAGTAAACTTACAAGGAGACATGCTTAGGTCGACGAACCTTTGGACCACGTTCGGGGACTTCCCAGTACGAGGGGTCCTTTTGGCATCACAAATCAATAGATCAATAGCCCAATCAATATTCACAGTAACTAATCAACAAGTTAATCAATAACGTTTAATAAGACTCAATAGTTGAACACACCATGACCTTTCAGTCACGAATAACCACAACAAACTAGTTAAGTGTTAGGATATTTTTTTCCCTATTTGTTACAATCTAATATCATCTCTGTTAATCTCATTAGCAATCAATCTCATTAGAAACTCATCTAATTAGCAATTAGAACACAATTTAATCAATGCATAGAGAATAGTCATTCAGCATTTAGACACATCATTAATATGAAGTAACTAACTTGGCAAAGTCTCAGTAGTACATGATTCAAAAAAGAAAGAAATCAGTCATTTGTCTATTTGCACCAGATAATTGTGAATGCCTTAACTAACCTCAAATTAGCATTAGCATGTTGGGCTTCATGCAAAACATTTTTGCAGACACAAATTTGGAAACCATCTAACTATGGCCTCTATCAAAAGAGCAGTTGGTACCTAGAAAGAAAAGGCAAACAGACAATTACAATTTTGCATCAGATAGTTACCAATCCGACAGACCAGCAAACAGCATCAGTCTTCGTCCTCAGGACATCAGTCAATTCGCCATCAGCAGAGATAGGACGGGGCAAAGTCTCAATATAGAATAGATAAGGAATAGGACTCTTCCCTCATATGGAGGAGAAGTAAGTATAAGTAAGAAACGGGTAGAGGATGATTTAAAGTATCAGGAAGAATAAATGACAAAAGTCTCAAAAGAATGGCCTAATTTCTTCTTGGGTCGTGCGGTTAAATCTAAACTGTCTAATCTGCCCTTAATTACTCATTGGATAATAATTGGTGCATCGTTATCTCTGTCCAATAATTCTCCACGCACTTTGCCAGAATTTCCCACAAACCACAGTTCTCATGTCGCTGATTGGTCCATGTTATTGACTGGAATGAATGAAATGTCAGGTAAGAAAAGTTACACTTTACGCTCCAGTCAGTGTCCCCATTGTTTTCTAGTACTCCAGACAGCCTTGCACCTGTTACAAATTACACTGTTGCATTCAGCAAGAATGTCTCCTTGAGCAAGTCAGTTCTCAAGAGACAGAATTTACTACGGCTACACACATCCAACTTCTGGAAAAGTACAGCTTCTTGTCCTTCAGGAAAACAGCACATTACACGTTTAGAAAAATACAGTTTAATACAAGACCAGGCAGCTAGGCCCAGACCCTCGCTAAGTTAAGGCCTAATGATTAATGAGCAAACTCCTAATACATGACTCTAATTATGATATGCTAATACAAATTCAAAGCATTAGTACATAATTAATTCAGCATTAATAACTTTCATTAGTCTTCGTATACATTGGTAGCCACTCCCCGTGGGCACATTTCAAACGCGTGCATTATTTTCTAAGTTAACACATTTCTATGCGGCTTCATTACACAATATATTGCAAGCGTTTCATGTTAATATTGCTTTTGAAAAACACACTCTAACACCACCTTCCTTCTGTTGTCTGTGTGTATGCCATTATAGCTTCACTGTTGCCTTCCATGGTGTGATGTGCTTCCAGTGCCCATCCCGCCTGCCCTCCATAGTCTGCTTGCTGCTCCTGCCCTGCTCCCTTGCTGCCTACCATCGGTTTTCCATGTGCAGGCCCCTATCCCCTCCCTCCTGCCTTGTCGGCTCCATTATAGTGCCCTTGCACCCTCCCTCCTGCCCTTCCTGGCCCATTATGCTGCAACTGTCCCTCCTGTCTGGCAGGCATGGTCAATTTGCTGCTCATGCCTCTTTCCCCTCTGCTCCCTGATGATCCGTTGTGCTACACTGCTGTCCCGCTGGACCTGTGTGATGTGTTGTGCTTCTGCACCCCCTGACACCTGCCCTTTAAGGGAAGTTTGGTGCCCCTGCCCATCTCCCTCCTGCCCTCTGTTATCCAAGTCCATGTCCCAACTCCATTCCTCCTGCCCTCCGTGATCCAATGTACCGTACTTGCCAACATTTTGAACTTGGTAAGAGGAAGATTAAAAAAACAAACTGGTAAATTGATTTCCCCCCATTGAGTCACATTGAAAAACATGAGATTTTAGGCAGGAGACAGATAAAATAATGCCCTTTTTGTCTTAAAAACATCAGGGTCTGTTGGCATGTATGGTTGTACTGCCACTGCCTCTTCCTTCTGCCCTCGATCGTCTGTTCGAGTGCCACAGCCTCTCTTGACTGTCCTGCATGGTTAATTTGTTGCCCTGCCACGTTTTCCCCTGCCCTCCATGGTCCGTTGGGCTGCCACTGCCCCTCTAACCTGCCCAGAGTGTGCAACCTGTTGCCTATGCACCCTTCTTCCTGCCCTCAATTATCTAAGTCGTGCCCTTGACCTCTGCCTCCCCACAGTAGTCTAATGAACAACTAGATTGCTAACATTCTATAGTTGTTACAAAAGTGTGGCACGCCTGATATCATCTTGATGTAATCAAAATTGTCGTACCTGAACCATTTTACTTTAGAAATTATAACAATGAGAGGGTCTTATTCCCATAGAAATGATGGTTAGTGCTCTAAAAACTAGAATGAGGACATATTTTCTGAGTTACCAAATAGCCACAAAGCACTTTAAATGATTTGCTATTTTTATGTTTTGTTATCCAGTTGATCACTTGATTATATGTTACATTTAGGGGAGAGGATGTGGTGTTACGGCCAGAGATGCAGACTTTGCAAGTGGGGAACCAGGTTTGAGTTTTGGTGTCAGCTCAACAGCCTGTGATTCTGGGCAAATCACGTAATCTCCCAACGTCTAAAACCAAAATGAATGCATCCTTGTGTAATGTAAGTGATGCTCATGTAAGCCATTCTAATACCTTTGGGTTAAGTCTGCACTATATAAAACTGCAAAAAGACAAAACAATTAAGTGTTTTGCACATTTGTCATTGGGCTATACTTGGGCTACTTTTGGGTGATATTTGTGCTACATCTGGGCTCTTTTTTCTCTGCTGGCCATCTTGGGAGACTTATTTGTTATCAAGCTCCCTAATTTCCTCATTCTATGTCAGGATCGGAGGCTCAGATTATGCTTCTCTTTCTATGCTTTATTTCTCAGCAGCCAACAAAGTGAAAGTATTTTAAACACTACACTTCCCAGTAAAACCATCATAGTCACATGACCAACCATAGAGTATCTCCCTATAAAACCTTACGACTTCAAAACACTTCCTCTTTCTTTGCTGCTCTGCAGCCAATTAAGTACATCTCTTTTCCTGTGTTTTACAATATTGCCTTCCATGATACTGATATGATGATGTATTTATTGCAAATCTGTGTGTGTGCGTCTACTCGCTAACTTCGGACAGTCGCACTAATTACATCTAGCTGCTGATCCGATAACGCAAACTTATAGTGTGTGTTTTTTCTTCTATTGCGTTAAAGATTGTTGGAGCGGTTGACACCCTCCAAGTGAAGCGGCCTGGAGCTTTAGCTTATTTTTGTGGAACGGGAGTATTGGGGAGCAAGGACTACACGGCCTTCGGCCACACAGTCCTCTTTCTATTGCCTCCATTAATATACGGCATGCATGCCCAACGAGCTTCTCTTCGCAGGTCTTTCCCCACCAGAGAAGCGTTTTGGAGGAACTGTTGAGCGCTCCTGAGGCAATATTGCTTCCGTTGACACCCTGGTTCGACTGAGTTCCTCAGGGCAGTAAAATTATATCAGATTCATTGCCCAGGGCACTTTCCACAGGTCCTCCCTCCACTTTCTAAAGACTTCACTCCACTTCTTGACCTGTGCTAGGGTGTGATTCACTACTTTAGTGACCACTTGCTCCCCCTTGATACCTCTCCTGGGGCTCTAATACACACTTATTGCCTCCTGCTGGGCCATTTGTTTCAGATTCTTCTACGTGAATCTGTGAAGTTGCATAATGTTTGACGAATACCAACAAGGCGAGGTGAGTTACTATTATAAGGGAAGGACAGTCCAGTTCCTTTGAACAGAATTTATTCCACACCATAGAGGCAGGTGTAAGCCAGCCGGTCAATGGGGCCCTTGCAAAGGCTATTGCTCCTCTGAAGCAACACCTCTATGGCTTCACCCAGCACCAGGACAGACTACCTCCCCCGTCAGGTATTATTGATGAAAGTGAGGGCAAACCCAAGAGCAAACAAAATAAAGAGCCCCATTCAGAGGCATTTGAATGAATGGCCGCCTCTCTGGCTAGTGAGCATACCTATAGTATCCCACTTGGCTCTCGTGCAGACACCATATCAGATGACTCAGATTCTGTATCCCCTCGGACTTCTTCTCAGGAAGACAACCAAGGACCACACAAGTGCAAAGCTAAGTCTCACCACATGGCCCCTAGCAAGCAGCCCAAGGTCCGGACTTTTGAGGCGGGTGACATTATGCATCCTAGATCTACTGCATGGGTCCCCCCTCCAGAAGTAGTAGACTATGTCAAGGCTCACATAAGACAAGATTTTGTTAAGGAGGTATGGGCTTGTCTCCATTGTGAGTGTCCTAGGCTCGGGTTTCCAGACAAGGTAGTGGACACCCCTGAGGTGGACCCCACCATGGTGACGTACCTCAAGAAGTATACAGAAAATCTCAAGAAGGGCCAGTATAGGGCATGGAAATCATGCCTGGATAATCTTCTGGATATGACAGGCCTGCTGACAAAGATACTAGAAATGGCCTATCGCTCCAAAGAGTCAAACTTACCTATAGATGCTGAGGTCCTGGTCGGCTGGGCCCAGCGGGCCGTGTGCCATTTTGGTAATACCAATTGCGCTGTATCTAGTAAATGCAGCCAATCCATATTAATGAAATTAGACCTCAAACTGGCAGACCTAGACACTTCAGAGTCAGGCATTGCGGCACAGGGTCTCTTATTCAGAACTGCTTTCTTAAAGGAGTTGTCCAAATTTGTCACAACTTATTCCAACTTAGATGAGGCACAAGGTTCTATTAACAAAGTTCTCAGGCCACTCTTTGGAAGGACCGGGCGCTTCCGGGGTCGAGCGTTTGGCCGAGGCTATCAACAAGCTTCCCATGAGACAATTTCCAAAGCGGCAGAGGTGGCTACCAGGACCAAACTTCAACCTTCTACTACACCAGATCGCGTGCCTCCAGGGGACAATTCTGGAAAGGAAGATTTAGGGGCTCTTCGAGTTCCTTCCAGGTCTCTAACACCTTAGGTGAGAATTATTTTGTGTTCAGAGGCAACTTTGGGGGGGGGGGAGAACTCAACTGTTTGTACACAATATGTGCAAGATTTCACAGGACCCATGGGTTCTCAAAACTATCCAGGGTTTCAGGCTAGAATTGTACAAAACTCCTATTCAATCAAGTCTTCCACGCCTGATGTTTTTACCTAACTACGTCAGACTTTTATAGATTCAGAACTCCAAATGCTTTTGCTGAAAGAAGCAAAAGAAGAATCCGAGCATCAGCCACTGGGTTTTATAAGTTCCATTTTCCTTGTTGAAAAGAAAGAGGGTGGCTCAAGGTTAGCTCTCAATCTTCAAGATGGATGGGATTCATTTGTTGAGGGACATACTTCAGGAAGGGGATTGCATAGGACAGCCCACTTGGGTCTTACGAGTGGACCTTGATTTCCTTCACATGCCTGTACACATATTTAATGCTGATTATAGAAGATTGTTTGACATTTTTATATTAATTAACAGTATTGTTGTTACCTTTTAAACAACAACCCACATGAGCTTCATGATTGTACTCTGGATTTCCAAGGCATGCCTGAATACGTGCATTAGTATATCTTGATTATGGGGTCCCTTGACTACAATTATGTTGCACATGATCGTTCACTCGGGCCTGACCATTGTGTCTCAAATTTCCAAGGAGGTTTGACTGTTTTGTATTTAACACCCATAATAGGGTACAATCGTAAAATTAAGGGATACCTCGATGAACTCCTATACTATTTAGATACTACTCACACTTACTAGTTACATGCACCGACTCCACTGTCCACTTGGGCTATGACTCTTCATCAATGTCTGATTTATTAATTACTATGAAAATTGCAGTTGCAGTAATTATTTGTTTGCATGGGAATGTGTGCATTATGTGAATTATTATCACATTGTTTAAGGCCGTCCTCATTTCCAATGCCACAGTTGAAGACTCTTTGATTTATATGAAACAAAATGTTTTGCTATCATGAATATATTATTTCATTTTGACATTACTTGTTAATTTATCATTTGTATTTTGTTTGACATATTTCCTCTAGTAATTCTGGCTTGCTGTGAATGCCATGCAACCAAGGTCAGTGTTGTTAAGTATGTAATGGCATAGGCCCATATGTACTAACACATTTTCCCATAGACACAGAATGGATAAAACCCTTTGGTACATCTGGCCCATAGTCTTTTGACTATGCCTTTTAAAAGATGATTGGATTGCTCTACTTATTCTCTATGGGTGAGTGGATTTTCACTTGAGAAAGGCTGTAAACTAAAGCGTTGTCATTGACATTGTTGTAATTACGGATTTTTTCACCTTGAAGGGGTGCCTGGAATCATTTGTATTGTTCGTATACATAAATATATATATATATATGTGCAAGAACCATAGCTGTATATACCGGCGATAACACAGTAGAAGAGGAGGGAGTGATGCAAGAATATCTGAAAGCGAATAAATAAAAACAACTTTTTTCAACACATTTTGTCTCATGCAAAGAGAAAATCAACCACCACCGAGAAGAGGATGGCCCAGAGGTGGTGGAATGAAACATAGGAAACACAAGATGTAGAAATTAAATAAACAAGGTAACACACCCAACCACAATAGGAAAACAAACAAGGGGAGCCTACCAACAGGGAGTAATGGGGAAAGGCCCCAAAGAGTAATCAGTTTAGCTGAGAAACACTTGAGTGACATTGAAACTCAGGTTTTGGGGTTGGAATTATCATTCTGTCCTTCCATGAGTTCAAACTATGCCCAAACCAGGATTGATGTGTTTGCTTTTACCAGGAAATTGAAACTGAGGACATTCTCTAAATTCAATTCTAAATCAACGAAAACTTCTACTGCTGATTCAGGAGATCCAAAATTCAACTTGACAATTGGAGACATTAATGTTTCTTTCTGAACTAGAAGATAATCTAAATGAAAGGGATAAGGGGAAAATTGATCAGTTTATATATTCCTTGGGAGTGCATGTGGACTGTAATGAATGCAGTGGCATATAACTTTAATCAAACTCTATACCACATCCTCTGTATGATTGCATAGACACCCTCCATGACACTGTACTTCAAGAACTCAAGAGAGCGAGATATAAAATAATAACTACAAATAATAATCCTACGTGATGTCAAATACAGGTTCTGAGAAAGCTACAGAATGATATGACCATTATAATCAAACCCTCCAACAAAAGGGGACTTCCTGTGGTAGTGTCCAAAGAAATGTATAAAAGAGAAATTACAAAACAATTATCTAATGTAACATGTTATAGAGAGTTCATTAGGACACAATACTTCAACACAATCAAAAAATGACTCATTGACTGGAGGGATAAAGGGTTAATTGAACATGAGGAACATCAATTATTAAGGCATGACTATGCCAGAAATCCATCCCTGTATATTCTTCCCAAAGTACACAAACACCACACTAATTCACCAGGGAGGCTCATAGTCTTGCCAAGTGACAGTTTATTAGAAAATACATAAACATACATAGATCATCATTTAAGTCAATTTGTGAAAGCCCTCCCATCGTGCCGTAGGAGCAACATTGCTCACCAAACTAGATGGGCTACATTGGGAAGAAAATGTCGTTTGTATAACCTTTGATGTTACTGCAGTATACACAAGCATGAAACACAAAAATGGAATTTCAACTTGCAAACATTTTTTACAAGTATGTACACGCTCTTGCACATGATCAAAGTTTGCTTTTAAAACACTATTTGTTTTCTTTTAGCAATAAGATTTATAGACAAACCCAAGGGACCGCTATGGGCACAATCTACTGGTTGACTGGTGGACGAAGCAGGAGGTTGAGGTAATCTTAATTCGCTAGTTATCATGAACACATCGTTCTGTGGTTAAGATTTACCGATGCCCTTTTCATCTTTTTAGTTCATCTACTTACTGAACAAAAACACCCTTCACTTTCACTTCACCAGCACCATAAGCAAACAATCCATAGAATTTTTGGATATTAGAGTCAATATCCAGGATGGCACAATCCAAACTTCCTATACGGTAAGGAAAGGGCAGGTAACAGTCTGCTTTACACAGATAGTAGCCATCCTAACACTCTAAAATGCAGAGTTCCATTTGGCAAAGTAACTAAGGGCAGGTGCATCTACAGCAATGATCAGGAGCTTGCGGGGTCCACAAAGCAAATATTGTCCAATGATTTGAAGACAGGGGGTTTCCTACGTGGGTCCTAAACAAGGCACTGGAAAAAATAAATACCAGGTCGAGATCTGATATTTTCTATGGTCATAAAATAAACAAAATTTAGAAAGTAAACAAAATCAGACTTATTGCAAGTTTCTCAATTAGCTCTAAAACACTGAGAGCTGACAATACCATAGGAGATTACTTAAACCCATCCCTTTGATTACAAATAGATAAAGCCCAGCGCTCATAGATACTGCATTTTCACCTCAAGGACACCAACAACAGCAACTTCACACCTTGATCGACAACCTCGACAACCTCGGTCTCAAACAATTTGTCATGACGCCCACCCACTCTACCGGTCACACGCTCTACCCCATCTTCTCCGCCAACAGCCACGTCACCTTCAGCCATACCACCAAACTCCACTGGACCGACCACCGCTGCGTCCACTTCACCTTCCAGAAACCCGCCACACACCACCACCCACAACAGATTCCCCGCCGCAGCTGGAACAAGATCACTGAAGACCAGCTGATCTCCACCCTCGCCCGTGCCCTGCCGCCCATCACCACCAACCCCAACACAGCCACCCTCAACCTCAGACAATGGATAGACGACTGCGCCAACACCCCCGCCCCAATCAGGAAACCCTCCACAACCGCACGAGCACTAAGGCCATCTGGTTTACGGCTGACCTACAGGCCTCCAAGCGGGAGTGCCGAAGAATCGAGAAGAAGTGGCGCCACGAACAAACAGAGAGCAACCACACCACCCTCAAGACAGCCATCCGCAAGCACCACCAGCTAATCCGGACCACCAAGAGATCCTCTACAAGGATCGCATCGAAAAAAACGCGCATGACAGCAAAGAGCTCTTCAACATCGTCAAGGAACTTGCCAACCCCAGTCCTGCTCCATCGACCTCCCTCACTCGTTAGACCTCTGCAACTCCCTCTCCAACTTCTTCCACCACAAGATCACGGACGTCCATGACACTTCAACACCTTGACCCCCCACGACCTCCACAAACCCCAACGCACCCAGCCACACCAACCTCCTGCTCTCCTAGACCCACATCAACGACGAGGACACTGTCAAAACCATGAGCACCATCCACTCCGGATCACCCTCCGATCCCTGCCCCTACCACGTCTTCAACAAAGCAAGCCCAATCATTGCCCCCAACTCCGTATGATCGTCAACAGTTCCTTTGAGACCGCCACCTTCCCGGAGAGTTGGAAGCACGCTGAATTCAACGCCCTGCTAAAGAAACCCAAAGCGGACCCTGAAGATCTCAAGAACTACCGACCCATCTACCTCCTCCTTCCTGGCGAAGGTCATCGAGAAGATCGTCAATGGCCAACCAACCAGCTTCCTGGAAGACAACAACACACCTCTCAATCCGGATTCCGTATGAAACACAGCACCGAGACCGCCTTCATCGCCGCAACCGATGATATCAGGACCATGCTCGACAAAGGCGAAACTGTGGCCCTCATCCTCCTAGACCTCTCGGCTGCCTTCAACACGGTCTGTCACCACACCCTCCGCACACGCCTCCACGATGCAGGGATCCGACATAAAGCCCTGGACTAGATCACATCCTTCCTCTCCGGCAGAACCCAGAGAGTCCGCCGCCCTCCCTTCCTCTCTGAAGCCACCAAGACCATCTGCGGCGTTCCCCAAGGATCCTCACTCAGCCCAACCCTTTTCAACATCTACATGTTACCGCTCGCCAACATCGTCCGATCCCACAACCTCAACATCATCTCCTACACCGACGACAAACAGCTGATCCTCTCACTCACCAAGGACCCCGCCACCGCCAAAACCAACCTCCACGACGGAATAAAGGCCATCGCCAAATGGATGGAGAGGAGTCGCCTAAAACTGAACTCAGACAAGACAGAGATCCTCATCCTCGGCTCCAACCGCTCCGCATGGGATGACTCCTGGTGGCCAGCCACCCTTGGAACCGCACCAACACCCACCAACCACGCACGCAACTTAGGTTTCATCCTAGACTCAGAGCTCACCATGACCCAGCAAGTCAACGCCGTCTCATCTTCCTGCTTCAGCACCCTCTGCATGCTCCACAAGATCTTCAGATGGATCCCCACCGAAACCAGAAGGACGGTCACCCACGCCCTCGTCAGCAGCAGACTGGACTACGGCAACGCGCTCTACGCGGGAACCACGGGCAAGCTCCAGAAAAAATTACAGCGCATACAGAACGCCTCCGCACGCCTCATCCTCGATATCCCATGCCGCAACCACATCTCAGCTCACCTGAGAGACCTACACTGGCTCCCCGTCAACAAGAGGATCACCTTTAAACACCTCAACCACGCTCACAAAGCACTCCACAACGCTGGCCCTGCCTACCTCAACGAGCGACTCACCTTCCACACTCCCAACCATCAACTCCACTCCGCCAACCTCACTCTCGCCACCGTCCCTCGCATCCACCGAACTACTGCCGGGGGCAGATATTTCTCCTACCTCACCACCAAGACCTGGAAGTCCCTCCCTGTCCACCTACGACAGACCCAGGACCTGCTGACCTTCAGGAACCGCCTCAAGACCTTGCTGTTTGAGCAGTAGCACTCCCCCCCTCCTTTCAGCTCTTTGAGACCCTAGCGGGTGAGTAGCGCGCTCTACAAATGTTTGATTGATTGATTGATTGATTGATATAGTGGTGAACAGTGAATTTAATGAGAGCAATGATAATGATATTGTGGGAACCAGGGGATTTTTTCCTGTAGGAATTGCAAAGTGTATACTAATGGTGTTGAAAGGACAGAATATCATGTTCCCTACATGGTTACTAAGTAAAATAGAAATATTAAAAACTCCTAACATGCAATTCTGCTTTTGCAGTATTTGTACTTGCCCATCTGGGAAGAAGTATGTTTGTCACACAAGGTACCCAGTGAAGGAAGGCATACTATAATATCTACGAGACATTAGAAACCAAGACAAACCTTACCCTATAGCGAACCAGTATACTGAGGGGCACAATAACAATGAAAAACCTTTAAGGTACATTGCTCTAAAAATAATAGCATGTACTAACAGTGGAGGCAACCACAAAAAACTAGGATGGCTTGATTAAGGAAGAGGATACGAGGGTCCATCTCCAGATGAGGCATTTTCATGAGTGTCAGTTACCTTCAATATGCTAGTGTATCCAATAAGTATAGTTTTTAATCATCATCCTTTAACACATTGGGCAATGCTTCATGATGATATTTACAAAAACAATAAGGTGATGGATGGAATGCTCGAATGAATCTCAGGCACTGGCAATCACTCTAGCAGCACCCCAATCCATCGTTTTTCACCCACCACGCCACCCAGTTTGGAACCAGCTATATTCAAATCAGTCTTGCCCTGCTCCTCATGGGAACAATCCAGCCTGAACTACCAGGCCAGGTCCTTCCTGAACCAGAGCACAAGCAACTTAGGGCCAGTTTTGTCCTGACAAGGGCTCATCAGCTAGGTATAATTTGATTCCAGTGGCGCAGTGAGTACAGGACACACTTCTAGGCATTCCCATTGCATATAGGACATCAACTGCAGCAACAGCATGGTGATGAATGGAATGCTTGATTTAGTCTCAGCCACTGGCAACCGTACAGAGCTGCATCCTAATCCACCCTTTTTTGCCCACCACACCACCCCAGCCATATGCAAATCAGTCTTGACCCTGCTCCTCCTGGGAACAGTCTAGCCTGAACTTCCATCCCAGGTCCTTACTGAACCAGAATACAAGCAACCTAGGGCCGGTTTCATCCTTATAAGGGCTCATCCGCCAGGAATAGCTTGATTCCAGTGGCACAGTGAGCACAGGATCCATACCTGGGTATGCCCATCATACTTAGCATGTCAACTGCAACAACAACTGCTTTTTCAGTGAATTGTGACCATTTTTTAGTCACTCTAGACAGTAATGCAATTTTGGTGAGTGAACAGTCTGGTGTGCAGGCTCTTTGGGTGGGACTCAACAACTCCAAGGCCCATTTAATACCTGCAGTGACCCAGACGCACAGCTGAGTCAGACTGTGGTGCAGATTTGAATTTTTATGTTTTTTAATGTTGGGGGAATTTGGTTGGGGGCTGTGTTTAATTGAAAAACTGTTTTTTTGATTAATTTGTTGTAGGATGTCCAGAATTTTTAAGTAAAAAACCATGACATTTCATAACAATAGAAAAAGGACTACCATTTTACTTCAACCACGTGCCAAGAATGACAGTGCTCATCAGAATAAAATTAAAGCAAAGGCACTAAGAACATATATGAAAGTCAGTATAATGCCTGTTAATTAAATGGCTTTCTTATAGCAGCTGCTAACTATCCCTGCTTTGGAAAATATAAAAAGTAATCTCCGACTGTTTTAAGTCGACCTGCTGTAAAGACCAGGACATGAGCAAAATTTTCTGAAATCTATCGGGACAGCTTGTGAAAAACCAGGACTGTCCCTGCAAATCTGGGATGCGTAGTCACCCTAATTTGTTGGCAACAACGGAAATAATTCTAAATCAGTGAATTGCGGCCATTTTTACTCACATAGACTGTTCCACACCAGATGCCATTTTTGCAGGTGAGCAGTCTAGTGTGCAGGCTTTTTTGGTGGGACTTGACAAATCCCAAGCGCATTTAATGCCTGCAGTGACGCAGACGTGCAGCTAAGTCAGGCAGGGGCATGAATTTGAATCTGAATGTTTTTTAATGTTGTTGTAATTTGGTTGGGGCTGCTCTTACTTGAAAAACTGTTTTTTGATTAATTTGTTGGGCACTACAAGGGCATAATTCTACATTGGTGAATTACGGCCCTTTTTACTCACTTGAACTGTTCACACCAAACACCATTTTTGGAGGTGAGCAGTCTAGTGTGCAGGCACTTTGGGCAGGACTGAGAAATTTCCTAGCTAACGTAAAGGAAAGTTTCAGTTCTATTAAGGACACTGAGGCGAGGAGTATGCAGTCCTTTCTTCAGTTTTATTATTACTGCAAGTTCAAAGTTGAAGTAAGAAAACACCGTAAAACACTACATATCCCAAGAGTCCCATAACATTTCCATAGGAAAAATAAACCAATAGTAACACTGTCCAAATAGCCATATAAATGCTTGATGGGTCCAGTCCTTCCTCTTCTTCACTGTAGGAAGTTCAAGCGGCCTCAATCCGTTTGGGAATCAGGTCCTAGAATACAGAAGAAACATTAATCATCCTCCAGCACATCTGACAAATTTTTAACCATTCAATGCGAGAATCAGAAGAAATGTTAACAATGTTATATTTTAATGATACGGCTCCAAATAAAGAACTTTCCTTTACGTTAGCTAGGAAATGTCTCATTCTATGTCAGGACCAGAGGCGAGGATTATGCATGTTCAAAGCTTACCACCAACGATGCAGCCTCATGAATAGGTTTGAAATTAAATTTCGTAAATGTGGATCCTGAAAACCAATCGGCGGCATTCATTATATCCTCCAGTCTGCCACCTACCTTGATAGGCTTAGACCCATAGCACCTCTGGTAGAGTGAGCACCAACAAGTCGAACATCAATACCTGCCACTGTCATTAGCCATCTTACCCACCTGGCCAGATGGTGAAGAAACCACCTTATATGGCTTCTTGATGGAAATCAATAATTGTTTCTCACCTGGTGGTCTTATTTCCATCATCATCTCCTCGTACGCCTTCAGGCACCTTACTACACCGAGTTTAGGATGGCTTTCAACCTCGTAGTTGTTTTGGTCTGTCTAGATATAAGAAATGTAACCCCTTCTGGTGTAAAAACCTTTGCCGTGATGTCAAGGGCCTGGACATCCAAAACTCTCTTGCATGAAATGAGGCATAATAGCATGGCCAGTTTTGCTGATATTTCCTTCCTGGACAGGTACTGGTTATCCTGCCATTCCGAAAGGAGATGGAGTACCCTATTAACATCCCATAAGCTGGAGTACCTGGGCTCCTTCGGTCTAGACAGTCTGATGCCATTCAGCAATTTACAAACACATGGGTGTTCCCTGGGTTATTGATGGGGAGGTGTCCTGCTGATCTGAAAAATTCAGTGTGTGGTAAGCCAGCCCGCTTTGAATAAGTCCACTAGGAAACGTATTATGTGTAGAATCGGGATCCAGGTGCCTCTCCATAAACCAATGGGACCATCGGTCCCAGGCCGATTTACACCTTTTGGTCGTACCCAGAGCCCACGCTTGCCTGATGAGATTGTCAGCTTCCTCTAAAATTCCGATGTCCTGCCATTGTCCCCTGAAATCCTCCAGGCCATCAGGTTCAGGTGTCCTTGTGTAACTAAAGGATGAGGATGCCCAACAGGATCCCATAGGATCCCTTGCGGCAATGGCAGTCTGAGCGGTTCCATCCACGACAGTTCTCGGAGTGTGGAGAACAAGGCTTGTGTACTCCGAATCGGGGTGAATAGTATTAGGGATGCTCTCTGCCTCCGAACCTGAGCCACCACTCTGGGGATCAGGAGAAAAGGAGGAAACACATAGGCCTTCTCCGGATGTCCAATCTTGCAGGAATGCATCCACTGCTGCCGCTCCCGGGTTCGGTCTCCAACTGAAATACTTGGGGAGTTGTGTGTTCACCCTGGAGGCGAAGAGGTCCACATTGCAAGGTCCCCACTGCTCCATTAGGGCTTGGAATATTAACTGATCCAGTTGCCAGTCGCTGGAATCCCTGAGATGCCTGGAATTCCTTTCTGCCACCATGTTTTGCGACCCCAGAAGATATTCGGCTGTCACTGATATTTGTTTCTGTAGGCAACAGTGCCAAAAGTCCTTGGCCAGTTCCGCTAGTGCTCTGGAGTAAGTGCCTCCCAGTCTGTTAATATACTGTACCGCAGTGGTATTATCCATCCTCAGCAGGATGCAACAAGAAACCCTGTCCTGAATTAGGGATAGGATCGCAAAGGAACCCGCAAGAAGTTCCAGGCAGTTGATATGGAGACTCCACTGCTCCTGCGCCCACTGATCTCCCATGGATATCTCCCCACATCGGGTGCCCCAACTTAGTCTGCTGGCATCGGACTCTATTATCAGGTCCGAAAGGGATCCGAAGATTGCCAGTCCGCTCTATGCCTCCATGTGGTCCATCCACCATTTTATCTCTGTTCTGGCCTCTGTGACAGAGCCACTCATTCTGAATACGTAAGACACTCCTCAGGTAGGATGAGTTTAATCTTTGAAGAACCCTGTAGTGCAGAGGTCCTGGCAAAATAGCTTGGATAAAGGATGACAACAATCCAACTATCCTTGCTGGTTGTCTGAGAGATATCTTGTATCTTCTGAGAACTTTCAGCAGTTCCTTCTTGATCTTGATAATTTTCCTTTCTGGAAGTTTCACTGTGGCTGAAGTGGTATTGATCAAGAATCCCACAAAGGTCATTGTCTGAGCTGGAGTCAGCTCCGATTTCTCTGCTTTGATGACAAACCAGAGGTCCTGCAATAGCGCAGTAGTCGTGTCCAGGTGGGCCACTAACTGTGAGCGAGATTGATCCATTAGCAGAATATCATCCAGATATATAAATCAGTCTGATACCCTGCATCCGTAATATCTCCACGACAGGCTTCAGGAGTTTAGTGAAGCACCATGGAGCCGAAGAGAGGACAAGCGGTAGAGACTGGAATTCGTATGTCTGATGCCTTCATGAACTAGAGGAAACAATGGTGAAGCAGAGAATGGGGACCATCAGATAGGCATCCTTGAGATCCAGTTGGACTAATCAACCATCTTGAAGGAGAAGATCTCTTAGGAGGTGGATTCCGTTCATTTTGAAGTGGCAGTAAACTAGCCGCTTGTTGAACTCCTTGAGGTTTATCACAGGTCGAAACCCCTTGTTGTTATTTTCCATCAGGAAAAGACTGTTCAAGAAGCCCCTCAGATGTGGAAATGTCTTGATGATAGCTGCCTTGGAGAGTAGCTCCTGGACCTCTGCATAGATCAATTCTGACTCCTGCAGGGAAAAACATATTGGACGTGGTCTCATGATTTGAACCGGAGTTCCATAGAACTCTATGTGGAAGCCCTCAACGGTCTCCATCGCCCAAGGGTCAGAAGTGATTTGGGTCCATTTGTGGATGCACAACCTCAGACCCCCTCCTATTTTTTTATGGGAAAAAAGATACTCCTTACCAGTGGAACCTCCTGGGGCAGAAGCCCCTCCTCTGGCTCTGCCTCTACCACCTTGTTGGTTAGGGAAGAAGGTGCCCTGTCGGCCATCGTTCCATCTGGCACATACCTCCTTATCCAGTGGGTGGCAGATTTTACTCACCACGTACTCTGCCACTTTTTGGTCTGGGACCCACTCCAAAGACCTTGGGTGATATATGTCTTCAGGGTCAAACATATCCATGTCTCCTTGATCCCCTTCACAAGAACCTGAGGTGTTTGCAGTTGCTATGTAAGATATGCAATGAATGGGCTACAGCGCACCTGACGTATCGCAAGCGTGGCGCAAAAGTGCACCACCTGGCAAACCCACGAGGAACCAAAAAATGCACTCTGGCCATAGCCTACCACACTCTGTAGAGTTGAAATGCACTGTGAAGCAAGGTAAAATCAGAAGAATGGTATCACAAGACAATGACAATACCACAAGGGAAAAACCCCGTCAGTTCCAACAATGTTAATTAAGCAAGGGACTTAACTGACGGGTCAGCAGTGAAGAAAGAGGAAGGACTGGACCCGTCAAGCATTTATATTTTCATTCGGACATGTATTGGTTTATGGTTACAATGGAAACGTTATGGGACTCTTGGGCTATGTGGTGTTTTACGGTGTTTCTTTACTTGAACTTTGAACTTGAACTGTAATAATGAAAGTGAAGAAAGGACTGCATAATCCTTGCCTCCGGTCCTGACATAGAATCAACAACGCCCAGGCTCATTTAATGCCTGCAGTGACACAGACATAGGAAAGCTTGCCTGCGCCTACCCACGTCAGCCCGCGTCCAGCCCCTGCCATGCTGCATCTCTCCCTAAAAATGGAAAAAGTGAAACTTTTATATTAGATAAAGGAGTTAATGGCTTGCCAGTGGAACTACTGTTGTAACTGTCCCTTTAATTTAGCAGAAGAGGTTAACCTCCTTAGCTGCCCTACTTGCCATTTTACACTCCAACCAGGATATGACCCTCTCTCTGATCCTGCTAGCGAAGATGATGATGATGCTCGCTTGTCTATACTAGCTAAGATAACCTAGTTTAAGGAGAAGAAGGCACTAAGAGCTTGTCCTGTCAACCTCAGATCTTGTCCCTAACATGAGTGGGATATTTGGGTCACTCATGAGGGAGAACTCTTGGGATGTGATATTTTTAATGGAAACCTGGCTTAAGGAAAGGTTGGGACCTGATTTAACGGTAGTCATCCCTGGCGGATACTTGATTTTGCACATTGACCGGGAATGGGTGGGGGGTGGCAATGATTTATTGCACTTTCTTTCACTTATGCAAAACACTGAATCTATTGAGGGGCTTGTATTCTCAGTAAAAGTGTCTGACAATGCTTCTATTTTGAGGGCCTTGGTTTATCTAAGTACTCCCTCTCCTTTGAAGGCCTCCAAGCCAAGGTAGTAGCACCGCATTATATGCAATACTCTAAGTTTGTAGTGCTTGTAGATTTTAATTTGGATATAGACATCGCTGATTGTAAGGAAGGAGAAAGACTAGTGGATGCGATGGCTGGGCTAAATTTCCTGTGAAAAGGCAGTGACTCTACTTATATACAGGGACATCAGTTTGACCTTATTATTTCTAACAACAAAAAAGTCCCATCCACTAACTTGGTCCGACCATTATTTAGTCCCTTTTTTCATAATAACTCACAGCAATTTAAAAAAACACTAGGGCCCTAATTACGAGTTTGGCGGTCCTAGGACTGCCAGGCTCACGTTGGCAGTTGATCGCCGCCAAAGTGGTGGTCTGACCTCCACATTATGACCATGGCGAAAGTGCCACAGTTGGACCGCCAGCACTGCCACTTTTTCACCGGTTGACAGCCTGCCAGTGCCGGCGGTCTTAATCCCTGCCCTGGGGATTACGAGTCCTGTGTCCGCCAGCTTTTATATGGCAGTTCCACTACCATGCAAAGGCTGGCAGAGACGGGATGTCGGGTGTAGGAAGGTAGCTTCTTTCTAGCCTTGTTACCCCCACTTTTGGCCTGTTTGTGAGTATATGTCAGGGTGTTTTTACTGTCTCACTGGGATCCTGCTAGCCAGGGCCCAGTGCTCATAGTGAAAACCCTATGTTGTCAGTATGTTTGATATGTGTCACTGGGATCCTGCTAGCCAGGACCCCAGTGCTCATAAGTTTGTGGCCTATATGTGTTCCCTGTGTGGTGCCTAACTGTATCACTGAGGCTCTGCTAACCAGAACCTCAGTGTTTATGCTCTCTCTGCCTTTCACAATTGTCACTGCAGGCTAGTGACTATCTTCACCAATTCTCATTTGCACACTGGAACACCTTTATAATTCCCTTGTATATGGTACCTAGGTGCCCAGGGTATTGGGGTTCCAGGAGATCCCTATGGGCTGCAGCATTTCTTTTGCCACCCATAGGGAGCTCAGACAATTCTTACACAGGACTGCCACTGCAGCCTGAGTGAAATAACGTCCACGTTAGTTCACAGCCATTTTTCACTGCACATAAGTAATTTATAAGTCACCTATATGTCTAACCCTCACTTGGTGAAGGTTAGGTGCCAAGTTACTTAGTGTGTGGGCACCCTGGCACTAGCCAAGGTGCCCCCACATTGTTCAGGGCAAATTCCCCGGACTTTGTGAGAGCGGGGACACCATTACACGTGTGCACTGCTTATAGGTCACTACCTATATTTAGCGTCACAATGGTAACTCTGAACATGGCCTTGTAACATGTCTAGGATCATGGAATTGTCACCCCAATACCATTCTGGTATTGGGGTGACAATTCCATGCATCCCCGGGTCTCTAGCACAGAACCCGGGTACTGCCAAAATGCCTTTCCGGGGTCTCCACTGTAGCTGCTGCTGCTGCCAACCCCTCAGACAGGTTTCTGCCCCCCTGGGGTCTGGGCAGCCTGGTCCCAGGAAGGCAGAACAAAGGATTTCCTCTGAGAGAGGGTGTTACACCCTCTCCCTTTGGAAATAGGTGTGAAGGTGTTGATAGGGTCTCATTATCCTAATGAGACTATTGGATTTTGAGCAGCAAGATCGTTCACAGTGTGGGGGACTAAGTCTGACCCACGGTGGATGACACTTGTCACTCTCAATTCGTGTTTTGCTCCGGCTAACTAGCAGTGCCTCATCTCTCCCGAATGGTAGAGATGATTGGACAGCCGAGCGCATGACATCTTAATACTTCTCAGGGAAGTCGTGGTCACTCAGGTCCCAACCGGTTCTCTCATACACTGTGCGTTCTCATATATAAATGACAAAGGCAGTTTAAGTTTTGAAGATTGGTTTAATAAAACAACTGCATTTTAGATAGCAAAGCGTGAGCTGCAATAACCAGGACTACACAACACAGTAATATTAAAATAGTGATGATGAGAGTGAAGCACAAGAATAAAGCTATCATAGTGCCACTAGGTTATTCTCTCTCTAGGTTATATTTTCGAGCACAGCATCTTAAGCTCTAAGCCTGCCTTTCAGGTTCCCCCGGGAGGACATAAACCCTCATACCTGAGCAAAGGCCTGTAATCTGAATCAGCATCTGCAACGGGGCATTCAGCATCTAGTTGTCGGTCCCTGGCTGGAATCTCCCTCTTGACGTATACTAGGACTATGAAGTGTTTTTATAACTAACACGCAGATGTTCTAAGAAAATGTCCCTACGTAAGGATGTGTATTTTCTACGAATACTAGAGGCTAAACTTCTACCACGTTTACCGGCAATGTACCAGACTGTAGCATTGGCTGAAGCACAGGGCGATCAAGAATGCATTATTTGAGAACACAGTACTGAACTAAGCTAAACAGTGTGATAGAAGAAATTAAAACAAGACCGTAAAACTGGTTATTGTAAAATAACAGTACGAAGCTGAATAAAATATATCTAGGGCAAAGTGCACAGCGGCCTAGTAAGTTAAACTAACGTGCATGAAGCTATATTAAAAATGGCTACACTACACCCTCCCCTTGTTGGTAGAAAGTGGTTTAAGCCTAAGCTAAAATGCCCTAAGCTAAAATATATTTAAAACCCTTCTTAATTTTACCAAGTCTAGAGGATGCACAAGCATACTATTTGGCAATTTTAAAAATGAGCATGCAGCCAAAAGCCGAATTCAAAGGAAAATGTCAATTTAGGACAGTTCCAAATCAAGCATCAGTCATGGAAAGCAGGAGATTCTCCACCTCGGCAGATGACAAAACCGGTAAATCCACGCCAAAAACTACCAAGGAGCAGGTGTGTTCCATAGCCCCAGTGTCAACCAAGGCGGCATCCCGTGCAGTGCCTATGAACGGGTGAATAGTAACTTCCTCCAGGAAGGGTAGCTCGTAATCAGCTTTTCTGAGCAAATGCAGCCACAGCGCGCATATCTGGTAATGAACCCTCAACGAAAACATTAACAGATCAGCATCAATCACTGAGGGGCGTTGCAGTGAGAGACAAACTTCCAGTGCATGTTCAAAAGAGCACCAACGGCACCGAAACACGGGCCGCACACAATCCAAAACCGGTCTGAATGACAAAGACCAGTCACACCCCAAGTGTTCCAGGAGTGTTGCTCCAAAGTGCTTCATCATGCGTTCATGACACAGCTGCGCTGATGGAAGCGCCTTCATTTGTCCTTGTTGCGGTGGGACAGCCATTGCGGAAAAACAACAGCAACAGCAAAATGCAGGCTAATAAAGCCAAAGTTATTGGAAATCCCCCAAAAATGCTTCCGAAAATTGAATGAATAGCCAAAGGTATTAAACCGAATATAGAGGAGAAGGTGTGAACAAAACCAATACCAACAGCTTTGAAAAAATGTGCTAATCCAGCCGTGCCGGACGCATTAAATATACGTCCCACGAGTTCACCAAAGAGTGTCGGAAAGTTCGTATTTAACAGGGACTGTATTTCTGCCGATGACCTTGCCACCTGAAGTGCGTAGGTCTTGCGTGCAGTTGTAAGGGCCACATGCTTCTAAAACAATAAAGCCATCAGGCTACATAACTTGTCAAAATTCACCTTGGAAGTAGCAATGTGAGGCCAGATATCTGCTACCTCCATAAATTTAGTGGGGGGAAACAACACGTTCCCGCAGCATGTAACGACCTTAGAGACCGAAACAACGTACACTATTCCGACCCGCATGCCACAACAGTCTTCACTAATGAGGAGGACGTAGCTGCCGTTTGAAAGCACCTGGAACGTGCGTTTAATCAAGGGGACTGGAACTCCCTTCAGATAGCAAGCCAAGTTCGCAACAGAGGCATTACACGCCCCATGCAAGGACAGCTTCTTACAAATCATCGAATGGCTGACTGAAGTCTTGCATTCACTACTGCTAAGAAAGACCTCTTTCATGCCATTGAGGCATTTGTACGAGAAGGGAAGCTCCCACACCTCATGGATATAACTATCTCCCAACTTTTCATATCTGCCTACCGGAACATGTTTCAAACAAGAAGTGAATTGTAATGTAGAAATAGGCAGATTAATAACCCCATGTATCAACCACTCTGCTGAAGGAATCTCGGACACGGTAAAAGGCATTCTTTCTATCTTTTCAATGTTAAGCATGACATAAGTTGCCTCCTTTTTAGCCATTAGTTGTTGCGTCAAATTAAAGGAAAAAAATATTTCCCTGGCACTGATGTGCTGCTACGGAACGCGACCCACCTTCAATGTCTGGAGTGTCCAACCCAACTGCATATTGGACCTGGTCTGACTCTGTCCATGATATAAAGAAGACATATCAGATTGTATAATGTCTATAGCAGAAGAAACAATGTTGTTAATTGTATATATCCGGTCGGACAAGGTGTGAATTCCATTATCCACAACAGCTAATGCCTTTTTCAGATTTTACTGATCTATCTGCCTTAACCGGGCTGCAGCCTCTTGTTGGGAAAGTTTCCATATTTCATTGTATACCTCATACAAGAAACGCTTCCTACGTGGTATCTTCAGGCCTGACAAAAAATCTTGTAAGTCAGTGTTGTTAGACAGGAGACTGAGATGTGTCTTAACCGCATCTAGTGAGGATGATTTTAGCCACTGTTGGCACAATTTTCCTACACTATATGATGTAATTATTTCAGCATGTTCTGGTGATATATAGTGAGGGTCTGACCTACTCGTTCGGAAACCTCCCGAGGAGGTGACAAAACCTTGATGACACCCGTTGGTATCTATTGGCCACAATAACCACCTGCCTGGACGTGTCAGTGAAGCATTAAATGTACCATTCTGGACCCACTCATTAAGCTCACTAAATGTTGCATTCGTGTACTTTTGCTAATTATTACATTTTGCAGGGGCAGGTATACTGGGCAATTCTCTAATTGTTGCTAAGCCCAAACAACTTGTCTGTTGTACTGTCTCATTCAAAAAGATCATTTGAACGGGGATGAGACATGCTCTAAATAATGTTTCTCTACCCTTGGTCTGCCAATTTCTTGTTCCCCAAACACTTTTCAAATCAACATTCTTTGACCAATATTCATAACCTTCAATTGATAACCGGGAAACAAAGGAGTCCAAATATATGAATTTTGTGTTGGTCAATAACATATGTTTATCCCTAGTCGGAGTTACCTTAAAATAATATGACTCAGCATTTTTTTGATGATGCCCAGAAAAATACGCAAACATTTCAAAATAAGTTTTTGAACTCCCTTGCAGGGGAGTTGGTCAATGTTCCCATTGTGTATAATCAAATATATCGTTTTTGGACTGCTCGCTTTATGTATGAAGTGGTGCCCATAATAATTATAGCAAAACATGTCACCATAATTTTCTTTAAACTGGTAAACATCTTCATTTTCATAGACAGTATAATATTGCAATTTTGTCATCATTGAATCAACTGTTTCCACATCCCAATCATCAGATACAATGCCTGGCATAACTATATCGTTCATGGATAACTTTAACACATACGGTATTTGAATGATTTCAGTGGGACCATATATATCAAACATTACTTCGTCCCACACAATCCCATCAGGAATTGGCACTGCAGAAATGTTCACAAAAGACAAGTCTCTTCGAAACTTATGTGAAGAAAAGTGTGGTTTCAAAACCTCCTCCACCTATTCAACCGCTGATCTCTCGGGAAGAAAATGACCATGTATTAACAAGAAAAAGGTAACGACAAAAACAATCCAGAGCAGGAAGGTTAGGACAGTCAGGGAAAGCCATACATAGTTCCATGGAAAAATGAAGTATGTTCCTTTAAGCCAATGTATCAGCTTACGTGTACCTGACAGGTCAGCAGTCGAAAAGGCAAACGAGTCCCATAGACCGTTGTTGTTGTCGGCAAAGTAACCAGAGGCAGTTCGTGCAAAAGGCGTTGCCGTAGTCAATGGAGGAGTTGGTGTTTCGTGTGGTGGTACACAGTAGACAGCACCATCCGTCTGGCTTGTAGTCATAGTGACTTGATCAAACGTTTCTAAGTTACTTGTTGTTAGTGGTACTAATGCAAGATCGTCATCATCCACCCTCCCCAAGCTCGGAGAGGCATCAGTGTTGGTATAAACAACTTGAAGTGGAACTCCAGTAGTGAGAGGGATTCGGGAACTACTGGACGTTCCTCTTGGTCGGCTGTGCAGAATCGGCCACATGTTGTAGCTTGACATTGTCAATGGAAACAAAGTGATTTTCTTTGGCACCTGGCAACAGTGGTAGAATAACAGTTCTGGTACCGTGTATCCCCAACACAGGGACTGGTGCTCGATAAGAAGGGCTAAATTCTTTTTTCACTTGAACCTTTTCACGCACAAGATCCCCAACTCTGGGAATCCAGCCGGTAGCTGTTACTGGCACATCCTTAATTCCTGTGTAGGCAGCACTTTTAGAAGAGTTATCTTCACGGAACTGCTGTAATTCCTGTAAAACAGTGACACAATCATTTATGTCAAAAGGTGTTTCGCTGCCTCCACACCAGGACCATCAAGATCCAGAACAAACATTTGTGTTCCGAACAGGCCCTCATATGAAGTACGACCCCCCAGGGACCTTCTAGGCAGGTTATTTAGTGTTCTCTGAACTCCATACAGGTGGGTTAGCCAACTACGACCCGTACCTAAGACTCTGGCCGTTAAGGATTGCTTTAAATCGCGGTTTAATCGCTCCACAACAGAATTTCCCTCAGGATGAAATGAGATGAGTACTGGAGCTGGACCCCCAACGAAGCCATGGTGTCCCTGAATGCCCTTGAGGCAAAAGAAGGGCCCTGGTCCGAATGGAATGCCGCAACTGCATATGTACCGACAAAGACTTGCAAATCTTTAATAACAGTCAGAGCGTCAGCCGAGCGTTGTGGCCACACCCACACAAATCTGGAGCAAGAATCAACAGCGACTAATATATATTTGTATGCACTATCAGGTGTTAATGGACCGCAATGATCCAAGTACACACATTGTAATGGTCTATTTGAGATTAAGAGGGGTGTCTGCGGTGGGCGCTTAGCCGTGGAAACTTTAATTTGTTGACAGATGTCACAACAAAGGACATACTGCTTAGTCTCTTTATAGAGACCAGGCCACCAATAACAGGCCTGCAATAGTGAAATTGTAGCCGCCACGCCAGCATGTGCAGGTGCCACCCCTTCATGCGCTGCTTTAATCAATTGTGGTCTTACATCTTTATTGGGGATGTTGCGTAAGTCTACGCCTGGAATTTTAACTTCAGTGCTCAGCATACTTCCCATCAAGTATTGATATTTATTGGGAAATCCTTTAGGATAAGGCGTACCATCAACCGTAGCTTTTATGGCAGCCATAATGTCTGTGTCTGGTTTGGAACTCGAACGAGTCACGGCAGCTACAGTGGCGACTGCCACTGCCGACTTTGTGGTTTCATCAGCCAAAGTATTTCCAGCAATGTGTATTCCAACACGCTGGTGTCCAAGTGTATGCACAACATGGACTTTTGGTAGCGTCTCTTTCAGGTCTGCTACCTTCCCCCACAGGAGTCTGTGTTTTATGGTGTTGCCTTTTGAATCTCTGAACCCATTCAAGCACCAGTCATGCAGGTATTCATTAAAAGACTGGACGTAATAATATGAATCACAAACAATCAGTTTGAACTGTGTTGGATCCGTATTTTCTAGTGCCATTAGTAGAGCTTTTAGCTCAGCCAATTGTGCTGTACAATCCCCTAAAGTCTGTGTATAGGTATGTTGGGGACAGAATTTCTCCCCCTCCATATAGCCGCTCACGACCGCACATGCAGCAGAATATTGATGTTTAGTTCCAATCGCTGGTTGCGCAGAGCCGTTGGTGTACATGACTACATGATATTGATCAATAGGCAAGGTGTCCGCGGGAACTGGATATTCTACTTCATATTGTAGAAATTCTTGAGTTTGTAACTTTGGGTCAAAAATGTAGTCTACATCAGTGGCTGTTAAAGACATAGCCCATTGTCTCCATCGTGGGTGAAGTGCTTTTGCGTTCGGGACGCTAGCTTTTGTAACAGCCTCTAGGGCCGGAATAGGAGAAATTACAATAATGTGTTTTCCTTGGGCAAGAGGTCTTTCTTTAATAACAGCCATCTACACAGAAGTGAGAATTTTCTCTGAGGGTGCAAAGCGTTGTTCAGCAGCGGAATACAGGTGTGATTTGAATGCTATGTCTCAGACAGGGACTGTCTCACCTTCATTAAATGTGACATAAGTAAAACCGATGGCCCCAGCTATTACCCTGATGACCAAATGTGTCTTATTGTCCCGTGTGTGTAAATGTTTTGCTGCTAGCATATCTGCCTGTAACTCTTGAAGAGTATGTGTATGTTCAATTGTCCAGAATTTACTTGAAAAATCAGGACGTATTAACTCATATAAAGGTTTTATGCGTGTAGCATAATCAGGAATGTATGTTCTGCCAAAATTTAGAAAGCCCAACAATGATTGTAGTTTTTTAATCGTATTTGGTGGTTGCAGTTGTGCACATTTTTCAAAAAAATTGTGGCGCTAGGCTCTTCCTTTCATTCGACAGCTCATATCCCAGGAACAGGACGCTGAGGAAGGCAATTTTTTACTTTTTGAAGTTAAATTTGTAGCCAAGTTCGGCAAACCCTACAACAATGTGGGCTACCCGTCTTAAATGTTGTAGTAACTCGTCATCCGTAAGATATATATCGTCCACATATGACAAAGCTTCAGGGTCTATCTCGAGTAAAATAGCAGTCACACGAACTCCAAACAGTCCTGGGCTGTTCTTATACCCCTGAGGCAATTGACAGATTTTTTTCTGGGAGCCTAGTGCACTAAAGCTTGTTAAGTCTCTGCTTTCAGGCGCTATATTCTGGCAGAAGAACTCATTTGAGATATCCAAAGTAATTTTATATTTTTTCCGCACAAAGTTGCTCATTAGTGCAGTGCTATGTGAGTTTTGTATAGCATGTGTACGTGTATGTCCGTTTAAATGTCTGTAGTCTAAGACTATTCTGTATGAATGGTCCGGCTTAGCTACAGGGAACAAGGGGTTATTCATCGGTGAGACACAGGGTTCAATTACACCCTGGTATTCTAATTGCGTAAGTATCTCTCTCACCGGTGCCCTTGCTTCATGTTTTATTGGATACTGCGGTTGTGGCTGAGGTTCACTTTTAATGGGAATGACATGGTATTGAGAATCCCTATCCCACCCTATGTTTATTCTATATAACGCAGGTGCTTGTGCTAGAGCCCATTCTATAGAATAGGACTCAGCGAGTCCTCTGGAACAAGGGGCGAGAAGGAAGGTTTAATATCTTCTTCCCCATATAGGCAGGTGCGGACAAAATCAGGCGGCCAATCTTGTTCGGCCAACAAAATGTCATATATTTTTACTACACGGTCCCAAAAGATTGCATGTATGGTGCGTTCAATGTCTCCTTCCAACTGTAGAGTTACTCTATACACCCTATCGGGTTCGGAGACACGCATGTCCGCTGTTTCTACTTGTATAAAGTCATCAGTTGCTTTCACCTCCAGATGCTCTAGAAGATTCCGGCGGACTATTGTGACCTCTGCCGCGCTGTCTAGTAGTGCTAGAGCCCAGTTCTTGTTCTTCAAGAGAACCCTCTTCCTGAGTGGCATGTCTGACTGAGACAGCTGCCACTTTTTTCTTTTTAAATTGTTGTTTTTGTTGTACTGGTTTCTCTTCCTTCTTAACACAAACCTCCGAAGAGTGTTGTGATTCCTATCTCGGTTTCACGTACTCTGTTTTCCGCTCTGATCGCCCACCTCTCTCATTTCTCTTTTCAGATGAGTCCTGAAAGGAACGAGATTGGCGTGTATCAGTATATTGATATCTATCAGGCGTTTTTATATTCTCTCTATTCCTGAGATTACATCTATTCTGTGGGGTCTCCAGTCGTGGAGATTCTCCCCTTTCTTTTTTTAGGTGTTTGTTGTTTTTTTCTCCCAGTGTTTCTTATTACCCTCAGGTTGTTGTTTAATATTGTCTTTATTAATTTTACCCTGAAATTGGGGTTTTTGTGGTCTAGCCCCAAGGCTATCTCGACCAATACTGGAATATGTTTCCGCTATTATTTTAGGCAGCTCTCGCTCCTGATCTTGTTGCGGAACGTCACGGAGCCGCATAAACACTGCAAGTGCAACTGCTTCCCCTTTAAGGTTACTTAGGATAATTGAAGAAACTGTGGCAAAGTTGCCATTCAGTTGCATTCCCAAATCTAGGGCCGGGGCAGCCCCGTATTCATCTTGAATTTGTTTAAGTACTTCAGGTAGGTTGGCTAACGTCGGTGTATCGTGTGCCGTTGTGTAGAGCGCGGCAAATACCATGCCCCATGTATTACAGTGTTCAACTGTAGGAACCATCCCAAAGGGCAAGCACATAGTTATTATTCTATGTTTATCCTGAGGTCCCGTATGGGGAAATACTGCCTCCAGCGTATACATTTTTTGTGCTAGCCAAAACGGAGTCTCCTCTCGTTTGTCCGGGATCTTACCCATAATAGAATGTACAGTCACTGGATTCATACCTGGTGTTACTGCATGTGGTTGTGCTGGAGCAGCACGCGCTGGGTTTGTATTTAACATTTGCATCACAAATTGTACTAATAGTCTGTATATTGCTGTTAACTCAGCGTATAAGCGTTGAACCTCAGCTACTGCTAAATTCGCAACCACAGGATGTGGTGTATATGTGGCCAATAAAGGCCAGGTAGGACCGTCATTACTTAGCGAACCTAACCTTACTGGTAATATTGTATGGGGTAGGGCGCCATCAAGCCAATTATTATGTTCTTCATAGGATAGAGATATCTCTAAGTATGCGTACACCCCGTATTGCCCAGGCGCGTTCGCTACTGTATATGTATGAAATGCATTTGTGTTCCCATCAACTACTGGAAATGTGACCCAAGAGTA
The DNA here is from genome assembly GCF_031143425.1 of Pleurodeles waltl. Taxonomy (NCBI): domain Eukaryota; kingdom Metazoa; phylum Chordata; class Amphibia; order Caudata; family Salamandridae; genus Pleurodeles; species Pleurodeles waltl. Next base: position 1,304,180,882 of record NC_090437.1, on the reverse strand, counting down.
AAAAAGTTCTGTTCTATAGGCTGCGTGGGCATCCACCACAAATGTGTCTGGACCACCCTGGGCCGTAAGGCCATGAGCTAGCAAATGTGCTGTGAGCGGTTGTCTCATGTTAAGAGCTATTTGTACAACCTGGGGATTCGCCATTATAAAAGCACTAAGAGTTCAGGGAAGGCACATCAAGATGTTTATTTTTCCTTTTATGGTTCAAGCTTGAACAACCACCAGCTGAAAAATAGGATTACCTATACGGCGGTGGTGGAAATCCTCAGTACCACGGACGTCTCCGTATACAGAACTGAGGGGTCATTATATAAAAATGAGACCGAGATATGCCGGTGGACCCGAAAATTAGAGCTTGTCCAAACGTTGGCGGCGCAATGTCGCGCAGGCTCTCATTATCCTAATGAGACTACTGGATTTTGAGCGGCAAGATCGTTCACAGTGTGAGGGACAAAGTCTGACCCACATTGGATGACACTTGTCACTCTAAATCCGGGTTTTGCTCCGGCTAACTAGCAGTGCCTCATCTCTCCCAAATGGTAAAGACAATTGGGCAGCCGAGCGCATGACATCTTAGTACTTCTCAGGGAAGTCGTGGTCCCTCAGGTCACAACCGGTTCTCTCATACACAGTGCGGTCTCATATATAAATGACAAAGGCAGTTTACGTTTTAAAGATTGGTTTAGTAAAACGACTGCATTTTAGATCGCAAAGCGTGAGCTGCAATAATCAGAACTACACAACACAGTAATATTAAAATAGTGACGATGAGAGTGAAGCACAAGAATAAAGCTATCATAGTGCCGCTAGGTTATTCTCTCTCTAGGTTTTATTTTCGAGCACAGCATCTTAAGCTCTAAGCCTGCCTTTCAGGATCCCCCGGGAGGACATAAACCCTCATACCTGAGCAAAGACCTGTAATATGCATCAGCATCTGCAACGGGGCATTCAGCATCTAGTTGTCGGTCCCTGGCTGGAATCTCCCTCTTGACGTATACTTGGACTAGGAAGTGTTTTTATAACTAACACGCAGATGTTCTAAGAAAATGTCCCTATGTAAGGATGTGTATTTTCTACGAATACTGGAGACTAAACTTCTACCACGTTTACCGGCAATGTACCAGACTGTAGCCTTGACTGAAGAACAGGGCGATCAAGAATGCATTATTTGAGAACACAGTGCTGAACTAAGCTAAACAGTGTGATAGAAGAAATTAAAAAAAGACCATAAAACTGGTTATTGTAAAATAACAGTGCGAACCTGAATAAAATATATCTAGGGCAAAGTGCACAGCGGCCTAGTATGTTAAACTAACGTGCATAAAGCTATATTAAAAATGGCTACACTACAAAGGGCTGGGGAGGAGTAGCCTCCCCCAGCCTCTGGAAATGCTTTGATGGGCACAGATGGTGCCCATCTCTGCATAAGCCAGTCTACACCGGTTCAGGGATCCCCCAGCACTGCTCTGGCGTGAAACTGGACAAAGGAAAGGGGAGTGACTACTCCCCTGACCTGCACCTCCCAGGGGAGGTGCCCAGAGCTCCTCCAGTGTGCCCCAGTAGCCAAGCCTCCTTTCTTAGTAGCCAAACCTCCTTTTTGGGCTATTTAGGGTCTGTCCTCTGGGCTATTCCTCAGATAACGAATGCAAGAGCTCACCAGAGTTCCTCTGCACTTCCCTCTTTGACTTCTGCCAAGGATCGACCGCTGACTGCTCCAGGATGCCTGCAAAACCACAAAAAAGTAGCAAGACGACTACCAGCAACATTGTAGCGCCTCATCCTGCCGGCTTTCTCGACTGTTTCCTGGTGGTGCATGCTCTGAGGGCTGTCTGCCTTCACCCTGCACTGGAAGCCAAGAAGAAATCTCCTGTGGGTTGACGGAATCTTCCCCCTGCCAACGCAGGCACCAAACTTCTGCATCACCGGTCCTCTGGGTCCCCTCTCATCCTGACGAGCGTTGTCCCTGGAACACAGGAGCTGGGTCCAAGTGTCTCCCACAGTCCAGTGGCCCTTCTGTCCAAATTTGGTGGAGGTAAGTCCTTGCCTCTCCACGCCAGACAGCAAACCTGTGTACTGAGTGATTTGCAGCTGCTCCGGCTTCTGTGCACTTCTCCAAGGATTCCTTTGTGCACAGCCTAGCCTGGCTCCCCAGCACTCCGTCCTGCATTGTTCAACTCGCTGAGTTGGACTCCGACGTCGTGGGACCCTCCTTTTGTGACTCTGAGTTCACAGATCTTCTAAGTGCCTGTTCAGGTACTTCTGCGGGTGCTGCCTGCTTCTGCGGGTGCTCTGTGAGTTGCTGAGCACCCCCCCCGTCTCCTCCTCCAAGGTGCTACATCCTGGTCCTTCCTGGTCCCCAGCAGCACCCAAAATCCTCAACCGCGACTCTGGCAGCTAGCAAGGCTTGTTTGCGGTATTTCTGCCTGGAAACACTTTTGCAACCTCCAGCACGCCGTGGGACATCTTCCGTCCAAAGGAGAAGTTCCTAGCCTTTTCCGTTGTTGCAGAATCTTAGGCTTCTTCCACCCGGAGGCAGCCCTTTCGCACCTTCATCCGGGGTTTAGTGGACTCCTGCCCCCTGGACACTTGCATGACTCTTGGACTTGGTCCCCTTCCTTTACAGGTCCTCAGGTCCAGGAATCTGTTTCAGTGTTTTGCTGGTGGTTGTGGTTCTTGCAGAATCCCCTATCTCGACTTTACTGTCTTTCTGGGGTAGTAGGGTAACTTTACTCCTATTTTTCAGGGTTTTGGGGAGGGGTATTTTGGACACCCTTACTGTTTTCTCACAGTCCCAGCAACCCTCTACAACCTACCATGGGCCTGGGGTCCATTCGTGATTCGCATTCCACTTTTGGAGTATATGGTTTGTGTTGCCCCTAGGCCTATTTCTACCTATTGCATTCTATTGTGATTCAACATTGCTTGAACTACTTTTCTCACTGTTACTTACCTGTTTTGGGTTTGTGTACCTATAACTTGTGTTTATTACTTACCTCCTAAGTGAGGGTATTCTATGAGATACTTTTGGCATATTGTCACTAAAATAAAGTACCTTTATTTTTAGTAACTCTGAGTATTGTGTTTTCTTATGATATTGTGCTATATGATATAAGTGGTATAGTAGGAGCTTTGCATGTCTCCTAGTTCAGCCTAAGCTGCTTTGCCATAGCTACCTTCTATCAGCCTAAGCTGCTAGAAACACCTCTATTCTACTAATAAGGGATAAATGGACCTGGCACAGGGTGTAAGTACCACAAGGTACCCACTATAAGCCAGGCCAGCCTCCTACACCGGGGGCCCCATCGAGGTCCCTGCAATGCCCATGCACTTGGCATGGGCAGTGCAGGGGCCGCCATGGACAGCTCCGTCGCGCTTTTCACTGGCAAAGCGCAAAGGGTGCTGTTGCACCCGACACACCGCAACATTGCTGCCGGCTTGATTACGGGCCGGCGTCAATGTTGTGGGTAGTTTCCGCTCACTGGCCCAGCAGGAACTCATGATAGGGCCAGCGGGTGGAAAACCGGAGTGGCGGTCTTCCGACCCAAAGAGTTTGGCGGATGGCCTCCGCCGCCCGTCAAACTCATAACGAGGCCCTAGGTCTACAAAGTCTCCCATCCTTGGCACACTACCTCAGATTTGAGCCTTACTGAAATGTATGAGCAACTCCAGATAAAGATGTCAGAGAGGATAGAGTAAGCAATCAGCTCCTTTAATCGTATTCTTGTGAAAGATCTCGCTCATCTGATCCCTTCCATAAAAAAAGGCATGGTAAAAAGCAATTCACCGTCTGCAGCCAGGTTTACTCCTTCATTACAGGCTGAAAAGAGTAAGTGCAAACAGTTGGAAAGGCATTGGCAACAAGCCTATCTAGAAAGAGATAACCTATTATATAAGGAAGCCCTTAAAGTCTTTCTGAACAATATCATTAGGCATTTGTCAAAGACATTGTGATGTTAAACAATGCACCAAGGGTAATCTTTTGCATAGTTAAGTCCTTTCTTAGCCCTGGAGTGGAACAAAAGCCATTCCAGCATCTCAAAGTTTATGTGAAAATCTAACTGTATTTTTTCAGGAAAAGGTGAGACAAGTTTACGATAACTTTAAGAAAGAGGAGTATGGGAGTCCTATAAAGCATGGACCAGATGATCCCTCCTCTATTGGAGTCAACTTGTGGACCTTTGAGAGGATCCCCTAGGAAGAATCTGAGGCCATCATAAGCAAATCGAGATTGAGATCACTTTCCGATACATGCCTCACCAAGTGTTTAGTGTGGATGGTCCCCTCAATAAAAAGAGAGGTAAACATTCAAATTGAATCTCTCATTAGACGAAGGAGTAGTACCGTAGTCCGAAAAAGGGCCTTAGTTCTACCTTTCTTGAAAAGAACAAATGCTGACTCCAACTGTGTGAGTAGTGATAGGCCAATCTCTTTGTTGCCAGCGATGGAGAAGATGCTGGATAAGCTGGTGAATAAACAGATCACAAAGTTTTTTTGGAATAATGATGTACCTTATCCTTCCCAGTCAGGCTTTTTGGGACCACAGAACCCATGTACATCTGGAGATTACGGCCTGAGGGATTGAGGGACCTTCCCATAGCCGCGGATGTAGCAAAAAATCTAGGGATAAAACTTGATAAGGATCTATCCTTGCTACCTCAAGTTCAGACAATGTCAGCAATCTGCTTCATGCTTTTGAAGTACTTGAGAAACATCTTTACATTTCTTCCAGTTTACACACAAAAGGTTATTGTCCATTCACTGATTATGGCCAGGCTAGGCTATAATAGTGCATCGTATCTTAAAGCAACATATGGTATGGTAAAAGTTGCAACTGGTTCTTTCTGAACAGTCCTATAAGACAATCTGCCAGAGAAAAGCAGAATAAATTACACTGGCTTTTGATTTGACAAAGAATGAAATTTAAAACATCAACATTAACACATAAAGCCCTAAACAGAAAAGTCCCTCTGTATCTACAGAAAAGAGTGAGAGCATATGAACCTCAGGCGGCCCTCCACTCAGCCACTCAGCCACCAAAATACTGGTGCAGATCCCTCTGATTCAGAAAGATAGAGTATTCTATCAAGGCAATCAATCAAGCAATCAATCAATCAGATATTTTTAAGTGTACTACTCACCCATAGGGTCTCAAGGCGCTGAGGGGTGTGTCCTTAGAGATCATTTGAAGAGCCAGGTCTTGAGGTCCTTTTTGAACTGATGCAGCGATGGCGACTGTCTGAGATGAAGAGGTAAGATGTTCCAACCTTTTGCTGCCAGGTGTGTGAAAGATCTTCCTCCAGCCGAGGACTTCTTTAGGCAGGGTACGTTGGTGAGTGACTGCTGAGATGAGCGGAGGGGTGTGGAAGGGGAGTACCAGGTGATGTGGTGGTTGAGGTATCTGGGTCCACTGTTGTGGAGGGCTCTGTAGGTGTGTACGAGGAGTTTGAAGTTGATCCTATTCTCGACAGTGAGCTAATGGAGGTTTTTCAGGTGTTCTGTGATGTATTCTCTGCAGGGGATGTCTAGGACGAGTCTGGCGGCGGTGTTCTGGATTTGATGAAGCTTGCTCAGGTTCCTCTAGGTGGTTCTGGCACAGAGGGCATTGCTGTAGTCAAGTCTGCTTGTGATTAGTGCGTGTGTCACAGTTTTTCGGCAGTCGGTTGGTATCCATCTGAAGATCTTCTGTAGGAGTCAGAGGGTGTGGAAGCAGGTGGAGGTGACGGAGTTGACCTGTCTGGTCATGGTGAGCGTTGAGCGGAGGATGACAGGATGACGCAGAGGTTTCATGCGTGGTCTGTGGTGGTGGATGGCCTCCTGAGTGTTACAGGCCACCAGAGGTTGTCGCAGGCTGAGGAGGAAGGTCACAGGATGAGGATCTTAGTTTTGTCAGAATTCAGCTTAAGGCAGGTCTCCCTCATCCAGGTGGCAACTGCTTCCATCCCATCCTTGAAGTTATTCTTGGGTGTTGAGGGATTCTCAGTCAGGGAGATGATCAGCTAGGTGTCATCTGCGTAGGAGATGATGTTCACACCTTAGTTCCCGACTATAGGGGCGAGCATGGTCATGTAGATGTTGAACAGCGTAGGGCTCAACGATGATCCTTGGGGTACTCCAAAGCTGGTGTCTGTAGGTTCTGACTGGTGTGGCGTGAATCTGACTTAGCAGGATGCCTACGCGAGACCGGTTCAGAAACAGTGTTTAAGGCTAACCTGAAAAGATTCCTTTGCAGGGAAAACTAATTTCAAGTCAAATCAATCTGCCTCATTATCTCAGAATTGGGATGCTTCTCCGGAAGGAGTTGTGCGTTTAACAAATGATCTTTCATTCATTCAGTCATTCGTTCATTCATTCATGGAATGCTTGAATTAATCTCGGCCACTGGCAATTGCTCGGGCCACAACCCAATCCATTGTATTTCGCCCACCATGCCAGCTCAGTCTGGACCCATCCATATGGAAACCGATCTTGGCCCTGCTCCAATGGGGACAATCCTGTCTACCTAAGAACAAGTATGTGATACCTGGTAAAGAGGAGAGTGAAGTCACTCACAGTGAAGCTGATGGCTGAAGCAGGCTGATGCATTGCACCATGCTGCATGCTGTAGCAGGTGGAAGTGAGAAGTGACTGACACAAGAACCAACCAATGGATTAAGAGAGCTGGATGAAAGCCCCTATATCTAAGTATATTACATATATTTTCTATAAATATTTTTTATAAAATCATAAGGTCTTGGTAATGCTAAACCTAACAACGGATAGACAGTGTTAAATTGTGAGCCACAAACCTCTCTTAGAATCAGGATGAAATTTAGTCCTGAAGAATCTCCTACTTTGGTGTATTGTTCGCATTTTAGCACAAAGGCTCGGAGATAAGATGAGGGAAGATGTAACTGACAGCAAGCAAGTCAGTGGCCTTTCGCGAACATTGTGCATGGTATGTTCTAGCTAGGAAAACTGCCCCTAAAAAAGGCAAGGTTATGTCGATATATTAATGGATGCACTCTGAAAATGAAAAAAAAAAAACAGCCCACTTTTGTAGGGAGTGTTAAAAAAGCTTCTCCACACTGGTAAAATGTCTACTTGTGGAGAAAAATCCTAAACTATGTTTGTTATTCAAACTTTCCCATGTAAATTGTCCCCCCTGCGTGAACCCCAAACATTCTGTGGAGCAGTCCAACACATAGAACTCATTGAGCAATGTAGTGTTTCTGTTCATTCTCAGGTAGGTGTGTCCAAACCTCCCTAAAATGTGTGCAATCCATAGGCGTTGGTCCAGGCGTAGACTACATACTATGTCCAAAGTGTTTGTGAACCGGACCATAGTGTCAGCGCAGACGCAGATATGAACACATACGTATGTATCGCCTGACACTGCGCTGCTGCGAGGTTCCACAAAGGGTGAGACAAACGTAAGAACTGGCATTGACTTAAATACTTTTTTATTATATTATCGTTTATTTAGCACTTCAAGTGGGCTCACGTGGTTGGAACACCCGATTCAGAGAGTTAGAAATAGGGCAGCAAGGTAAAGTCGAGAGATGATAGTTGCCCTAGCCACAATGTACAAAGGGACTATTTAGTGGTGGAAGAATCGCTGGGCGTGTTCTTATTAGGCCTGGGCTGAGTTCGTGGAGTTCCGCAGTAGTGACCAAAAAACTACACAGAGTTCTGCAAGCAGCGGAGTCTGTTAGGTTGTGTCATTCACACTGATTTTTAGTGTTGGGTGTATGTCCTGCGCTGAAAATCAGCGCAAACTGCACCCAGCGCAGCAAGAGGGCGCTGCTTCTTTTCTGTTGCTCGAGTAGATTTTCTGCTTCAGCAGTTTCCTCAATGTTGGCGAATGAGGAAAAAAACTCCGCTCTGCTGAGTTTTTCAGAACTCCACGCTCTAAAGGAAGCACAAAGTGGGAAAAACTCTGCAAACTCCGTGAGCGGAGCGGAGTTTACCGCCCACCCCTAGTTCTTAATAATAAGTGCTCAAACTTCACCGGAGGGCATACCATAAGGTAAGGCCTTATCTTTTTGATGGGAAGTACCACAATCTCAGCAATGGTAATAAATAGATTATTGCACTCTGCAAATCAGCATAAATGCTATGTTTAGATGATTTAATTGCACAAAATGCAGAACAATATGTACCCATGGAAATATTTAATGGGTTACTGTCAAATATGAAGTACATCATTATAATGGCAGCCCTCAAACCACTCAGCAGAGTCTTACCATTGTCATGGGACTAGGATTATGTGATACTGGAGGACCAAATTATTATATATCAAATTTATGCCGCAAAAAGAGGCACATTATGCTGCATTGTGCTGCAACAGAACCCTTTTTATACCTCTGAGCTTTATGAAAATTGTGCAGCAAATTAAGTGGCAAGTGCAGTAAATCAATACCTATTGGGTAAACACCACAGCATTTTATAATTCTAATGGTAATGACCATTGTTTTAACAAAAATCTATTTGCGAAAGTTAAATAAAATGCAAACTTTCCAATTCCAATCAGTGCCTACTAGAGGCTGCACCTTGTAGAGAGCAGCTTCAACAATCTCTCCCTTCCAGAGAAAGAATGTGTTTTGAAAAACACAAAAGGTGGTTCATTTTCTATAATTATACTGTTTAGCTTAATATTAACTAAAAACTACATAATTAAGTAGTGTTCTCTTTTACAGTTGTGTACTGGCTCACTCTTCTCGATAAGTATTTTCCGGTTTAAAAAACATCTTTTCAAGATACCTATCCCGACATAAGCATGTATAAAAAATACATTATGAGGGACAAGTGTAATATGACCCTATAATGCCATGCTGGGGTTCTGAGGCCATATAAAAAAACAAGCACTGGCAAAGCCATTAGTTCTGGCCTTAGCTGCTGGCCTGTTAACTTTGCCAGTACTTATTTTCCATGTACTTTTTTGTAAACAAACCAGTTACTTGTAGCCACCATACAAGAGTGTGTCTGGATGTGCTCGCATGGGCAGATGTCCTGCAATTATTTTTGTATCAGCGTTTTACATTAACACTTCTAAGATGGAAGTCTGTGCATGCACATACACTGGCAGTCATATTAAAGAATTTTACAAGAACATTGGCAAGAAGGTGGCCCGTGCACATACAGCTGCAGCCATGTTGAAATGATCGTAAAAACCTTTCTCAAAGGTGGCAACTCTGCAAGCAGTGAGCAGGTGGAATGCGATTTGCAGCAAACAGAAGTGAGGGTCCTGTGATAGTGCCTGGGGCGCTGCAAGACCATTGCACAATGAATATTAAAAGGAAATATTATAAAATTAAAAAATAATTTATTGGGCAAATATCCTGCGGCACTGAAAAGGACCACTTGTCTGAAGATGTCCACACTGTGCATGAGCAGAATGGCATCACTTACAGTAAAGTTTGTCAGTGGCTGATGTGGACTCACTCAGGCCCATATTTATACTATTTGACGCAAACCTGCGTTAGTGCAGGTTTGCGCCAAAATGTACAGCGCCAGATAACGCCATTCCAGGACACCAGCCGGGTGCCATATTTAAGGAATGGCGCAAGCCGGCTCTAAGGCCCGGTTAGCATTAAAATACATGATGCTAGGGGAGGCGTAGGGAAAACTAGAGGTTGTGCGTGAAAGAATGGCGCTAGTCAGGTTAGAGTAGAAATAATGACTGTAACCTGACTATCGCCATTGTTAGACACACATCCCCCATGGACATGACTCCTGTCTTAGTAAAGAAAGGAGTCATGCCCCCCAGCCCAAAGGCAATGCATGGGGACATATGTCCCCTTGGGCATGGCCAGTGGGCACAGTGCCATGTGGGGGGGCCCAAGCTAAGCCCCCCTATGGCACTTTGAAAAAAAATTAAAAATACTTACCTGGACACACCTGGGATGTGTCCCCCCATCCTTAAGTGTCCTCCAGGTGTGGGTGAGGATGGGCGGGGTGTCCCTGGGTGCAGGGAAGGGCACTTGTGGGCTGTTTCCATAGTCTCTGACCATGGAATAAGGCCCACAGTAACCCTAACCCCTGCCCATACCCAGGCATTAAATAATAGTGCTAAGCAGGCTTAGCACCATTATTTAAGGCCCTCCTCCTCCTGTGCGTGATTTTTGCACTGGGGGATAAATAAGTCATTTTTTTGCCCGGGAACGCCTACCTTGCATCTCCTTGACGCAAGGTAGTTTTCTGCAGGCAAAAAATGACGTTAACTCCAATATTTTGGCCCTAGACATGTCTAGGGCTTAAAATATAAATATTGTGTTAAGTTTGCGCCAGATTTACGTAAAAACAATTACGCAAATCTGGCGCAAACAGAGTATAAATATGCCCCTGAGTGTCCCACGCTGTCCGCTGTACTGGGTGGAAGAAAAATGGACCAATGAATGAAGAGGTTGGTTGCAAGTCCTATCACGTATAATACATATGCATTTTTAGTTAAAATCAAGAAATCTTGACTAATGCTAGTCCTAACTATTCGGCCTTCAGCCTCGTGGTTTATGTTACCAGAACCTGTCAATAGCTATGTTGGACGATACCGCATGGCTACCCGTTATGTATCAGAAACAAATTGGATGTTATTGATTTATGTAATCACCCTCGCTCACACACCCTGTGTTCTACCATTTATTGATGGCCCTAGATCACTGTGAAATATTATTTTTTACCTCAATGGAGATGACCGTCAAGTCTAGTGGAGTGTTTGCAGTAAGTCATTGAGATTGCCTTCCACAAGTCAAACCAAAAATATTTGTGCCTGGATTGTCCCCCCCGTGGCTTTTCTGGAGACCTTTGTGTTGCTCTGCTGTTGTCAACATGTGGGTGAGTGTATGGACGCTGTACGTACCGCTCTTGGCGGGCGCCTCCAAAGCGGTCTTAAAGAATCATAGCCACTTACATTGTATATTGTAAGCACTAATGATGCTGATGGGGTCAACCAAGGCTCATGGGATGCCGTCAGATTAATAACTAAGGGGGTTATTCTAACTTTGGAGGAGTGTTAATCCGTCCCAAAAGTGACGGTAAAGTGACGGATATACCACCAGCCGTATTACGAGTTCCATAGGATATAATGGACTCGTAATACGGCTGGTGGTAAATCCGTCACTTTTCCGTCACTTTTGGGACGGATTAACACCTCCTCCAAAGTTAGAATAACCCCCTAAGTGCCTAGGTGTTGCTAACACACAATTATGAGGTGCAACTAGGATGGTTCAAGATAGCGATACATCAGGCAAGCATATCAATTTTACAACCACACCACAAACCAGGATACACTCACACGAAACAGTTCATGAGAGCTGAGGTGGGGAGGCTGACACAACACCTCAAATACCTGCCAGTGGATTCTAAGGTGAGACGACACTGCCCAAAGGCAACACTTTGCCCTGCCTAGCGCTAACCCTGGGGATGCATCAGTCACAAATGTTTTCATCATACCTAAGTCAGGACAGATGCTCCTAGGTGTCCCACCTGAGTCAGGTACATGATGTTCTCATTTGCAGCCCTTGGCCTCTGTTGTCATTAACTGATACACTCCAGCAACCAATGACTAAAGCAAAAAAGTAATAATGCAGGAAGCTAAACAATATCTCTTGGCAGAAACCTGAGCTGGAGTTATGGGTTGACAAATTGAGTGCTATAAATTATAAGGTGTGTAAAGAACTCCTGTAACTTGAGCTGCCTGCAGACTGCCATGATTTATAGGCCATGATGCACATGGCCCTGCACGTGATTAAAATACTCATTTCTCCAGAACCGCGGTTAGTCAACAGCAAGGGCAAAAGTTGTGGTGGAGTCAAGACATCAATCACACAGGGCTGTTCAACACATGCCAGCACGGCAGTGACAGCAGTGTGAATCAATTTCCCCGCTGAGTGACGGGCCGAGAGAGGGGCGGGTTGATAAAGGGTGTTGGCAGCTCCAGAAACGCCTCGAGGACCCTCTTTCCACAATGTTGGCCTATGCTAGAGATCCTGGCACGCCCTTCTCAGCAGGTGATGATCCATTAAACTTGAGTTTAGTGTCAGACCTTTGCAGATGAATGTAAGTCAATGATAGCGATTTTGCATAAACGAATAAAGCGTACGCCAAATAAATGTCAGAGAGGAGATACGATTTCACCATCAAATTTTGTGAAAAACTAGGAATTGCAATTGTGCCAAGATTGTTGTTGTCAAGTTTAAAAAATCTGAGAAAGGCTAGGCGCTAGCGGCCCACAATTGTCCAATGGACTGCTGAAAACTAGCATTGCAATGGACTGAAAGAGGGGGGCTCAGTGTCTCTCCAGTCAACAGGAGCAGTCCCTCAACCTAGTGTGTGTCTCTTGACTCTGGGCTGCGGCTGAGAGTGGCTGGTGTCTAAACTGGATCAGGAATCTTGTAAACTTTCTGGGGATCTTTTCTGCAGCCCTCAAACCTTGTGGCACGCCAGTGGGTCCGCACATACCTGCAATGCTCTAAAGTCCATTACACTCACCTTGAAAGTGACATAGACAATAAAGGGCAAGTAATGAAGATCTTGAAAGTGGGGGTTCTGTGCGGCCGCCACAGCAGGCATAGAGTGGCCTTTGCATAGAAAATCTTCTTGCAGTTCAGTTATGTTGGCACACTTGCATTGGTTAATAAATCCATCTCTGAAGGAGACAAGTGTGAGCATAAACCCCTAAGCATCCTTAGATATTAAAGCCCATATTTATACTTTTTTTCCACCAATTTTGCGTTACTTTTTGATGCAAAAGTGGCGCAAACTTACAAAATACAATTATGGCCCATATTTATACTTTTTGACGCAAACCTGTGTTAACGCAGGTTTGCGTCAAAAAGTATAGCGCCGGCATATTTATGGAATGGCGCTAGCTGGTGCTAATGCCCTGTTAGCGTCCTTGGAAAGGACGCTAAGAGGGCTGGGGAGGTGTAGGGGGAACCGGGGCTTGTGCGCCAAATTATGGCGCTGCACTGTTTAGAGTAAAAAAAATTGCCTCAAAGCAGTGTAGCGCCATTTTCTGGTGCACAAGCCCCATGGACATGGCTCCTATCTTCGTAAAGACAGGAGTCATGCCTACCACCTTAATGGCCATGCCCAGGGGACGATGGTCTCTGACCATGGAAATCTGCCTACAGGTCCCCTAACGCCTGCCCAGACCCAGGTGTTAAATAGTGGCGCTAAGCAAGCTTAGTGCCATTATTTAAGGCCCCCTGTGCTAGATTTTAGCACAGGGAGATAAATATGGCGGAAAGGCCATATCGTAATTTTCTGGACGGGAATGCCTACCTTGCATCTCATTGACACAAGGTAGGTTTTCCCCTCCAGAAAACGCCGTAAACTCCATAACTTTGGCGCTAGACATGTCTAACGCCAAAGTATAAATATGGAGTTAGGTGTTCGCTGAATTAGCGTAAAGACAATGACGCTAATTCATCGTAAACCAACTATAAATATGGGCCTATATTTTGAAAGTTTGCGCTGCTTTTGCGTAAAAAATGACGCAAATTCGGCACTAAAAAAGAATAAATATGTTCCTAAATCTTAGTTAAAATTTTAGTTTTAATCATTGGCGTTTATTGGGGATGTGTGTTAAGACAATACTCGAGAGGACATAGAGGTTTTACATTTGGATAGTAGAAACATCCTTTAAATTAATAGGAACTTACACTCCCCTTAACAACTTCTCATGTGGATCCATAAAGAGGGCAGGAATATTGGGGGACAGTCAGTATCGTGATCCTGAGGCTGAAGGGTGGGGCCCTAAAAAGAGGAGGGACTCTAAAGGCTTTGAAGCAGAATGCCAGGTCAAGACTAGTGCACACAAAACGTGATCTGCTCTGGTCTCAGTTCCAAGGCATTTCAGCGGCACATCAATGGTAAAATTCAGCGTTTTTCACAGAGTAGTGATGCCTTATTCCTGTGTTTGGTTTGAACTATTCCTGAATTTCAAGGCTGGGTTCATAAGCAATTTTCTGCAATAAACTCAGTCTTAATACAGGCTGGGGAATGGCTTACGCCATCCGCCAATCAAAACCCTTTCTTTCCACGTCTTACCCAAGTCACATAAAGACACAACTACTCAGAAACAAAGCTTTGTAATCGGAATCCAAGTTTATATAAAATAATGTAAGTTATTGACCAATACAAATCTAACAGGGGGCTTTGGGTGGACGCAGAAGCTTCCCTAGAGATGTTGAAAGTTGAGAAAGAAGACATCTTTGGTCGGAAAGTGGAAACGATGGACAGCTTGAAAGTCCACTAAAGCGAGAACCAAGGCAGTGCAAAGGGCAAAAGAGCGAGAAGTCAGGTGAGCTCAAGAACTGCTGAACAGAGTGAAAAAAGTTTTTTTTTTTAAACAGAAACTGCTGAACAGAGAGGGAGCTTGGGACATGATGAATGGAGAGCAGGAAGCGTAGATGCTGAAAGTAAGGGTGTTGGGGTGCTGCAGCGCCCCCAAAATAAACATGTTGGAGTTCTGAAGGTGAACGAGCATTAAAGATTACTTCAAATTGTGTTTTTATCTTATAACATTTGCTGGTCGTTAAAAGGCAGAGGTCAAATGGCAGTCTAGTCTTCTGACAAATTGCTGCTTTTTCCTTTAATTGTCTTTCTCTTACTGCAAATTGAAGGATTGTGTACAGTGAATTATGTGACAATTTTGCTGGTGTGCAAGGAAAGGCTGTAGGATGTAGTTTTCTTCTAACACACAACAAAATCTAAATACCTATTCATGAACTGTACAGATACTTCAAGATAAATAAAGTTAGGAAAGCACAAATGAAGGATTTTTTCTAATTCTGAAGTGTGATGGAAACAAAGATTTTAATAGGATCAAAATCAAGACACTTCACTTGGTGATAAGCAAATGACAAATATTCGCTGAAACTTAGGTCCATATTTATGGGCAAGTCTTGCAACCCACCTTGTTGCGCCGCACTGTGTGAGAGGGAAAGGGCAGGAATGCACCAAATTTATCAAATACGGCCATTTCTGTCCTTTTCCCTTGCACTGGCACTGGTTTGGCAGCCTAGTGCCAATGAAGGCACCCTTGGTGCAAGGGTGCCAGTGTTGTAGGCAGGGCTGGTTTTGTTTTTGTGCAGGGAGGGCACCTGAGAATGCAGGACACATAGCGAGGGGAAAGATGAGGAGAGATAAAGATATTTCTCCTTGTTATGCCTCTCCTGGGGAGGCGTGTATTTTTGGTGCATTCCCAGGTTTACCAGGTTTGGTAAATCAGGACATGTGTTAAAAGCCATGGCAGTTGCGTGGGAACACCAACACAATGCCCATGGAACGCTTCTCTGGCACTGAGTAACGCAACACAATGATTTGCGCTGCAATGCATTACTCCAGACATTTTAAGCCATTCAAAGCCACGCAACGTGGCTTTGCGTGGCTGCAAAAATCCGCCTTAAGGTTTGCTTTGCTTTTGCACTACGTTGTGTGGTGCCAGAGCACCACGTTGCGTTGTGCAAGAGTGACGCAAACCGGGTCATAAATAAGGCCCCATATGTCCACACATTATTGTTTGTGCGCTTTATAGTTTTATCAGTAAAACTGTATTTCTGTGCAAAGTTAGTGGGCATTTCAAGAGAAAATGTGCTGTGTCTGTAAATAGGAGTATGCTACCACGTCATTTTTTAGTAATCACTTATGACAGTGTTCTCCTAATTGCAACACCAGCTTCATCCAAAACCCCTAACACTCTCCTGCTGAAAGGGCAAAGTTCATGTGCAATACTTGTTCCTTGTGTGACCCTTGGAGTTTTCACAATCCCTATGAGTTCAGTGATGTAACATTTGTGGCAGGATTCCACTTGAAAAACTGTTCCCGCATCACTGGCAGGAGTTGCCAAGGGGAAGGTTGACAGACGTACAGATCAGCACCTCTTTGAACAGTGAGACACCAAGAGAAGTTACTCAATGAGGGTGTTCTTGTTCTGAGATATTATAATCTGCCCAATCAGTAAATTGTGAAGCAGATCATACAATACACCTTTATAAGCCTCTGCGTGGTTTACTGAAGAACATGGCTGTTGATGCCCCCCAGTTGCCTCACACAGTTGTCTCTGCATTTGGCTGGAGATCAGGTACAGCCTCACTGATGTGCAGCCCCCTATCGGCTCTTAAGAGATGCTAGCTCAGGGTTGCAAATATAAAGTCTTTTTGTGCACCTGGATCTCCATCCATGCCTAAGGCAGGGGAGAAGCAATGATCCCTGCACTATTTTTGCCAGCATCTGTTGCTATCATATAACAGCCTGGAGTGGTTCCCTGGCTCCACCCTAGGTTGTGAAAATAATGGAAATTGTGGAGTCAGAGGTGGGCTCTCTAACTCTCATGCCTCTTTCCTGCTTGTCACAGGCTGGGTGGAACCAGCAAACCAAATGGATTCATAGCAGATACCTATGATTCCCGGCCACTTGCCAATGAAAAACAAATCAGTGCCAACCTCAGTCCACCCTCAAATATAAATACCCAGGGCCTGATTTAGAGATTGGCGGAGGGGGTCACTCCGTCACAAACATGACGGATATCCCATCCGCCGTATTACGATTCCTTGGGCCTTGGATCCCTTTAATCGTGCACTAAGGGTCATGCACTGTGGAGGATGCCTAACCTCAGTAGGAGGTGGCTGGATTAACAAAATGGCCTACCTGTAGAATGCTTAACCAGGAAGGCCCTGTCAATGAGGGCGGGTAGCCCCTGTTCAGGGGAAGGGGACAGTCCCCTTGTAGTCACACGTGCATCAAAAAGGGCGCTCACTGGCGCACCTCAACCGGTTCCTTCCCCAGCCGTAAATGGTATCTAAATATATTTTGCACCTATGCGAAACCCCATATTCTTTGTGTTTTTTGCAGTTCATCTGGGAAAGAGGCTAAGGCAATGTAAGAAACAACACAATGTAGTGTGTTAGTGACACAGATGGAAGGTGATTGCCATTAAATTGACCCAAGCTCATCCTCTCCTTAACCCATTCTCAAGAAACGCGGGCCTACAATAAGTAATGCAGAGGCAATCAGCATTTAATCCTCATCATAGTTTTAGCCCAGGAACCAAAGGCCTTAGGAGGAGTGCCGTGAAATGAGATCCAATCAAGGTATTGTCCTGGTAAAACTGGAGAATTATCCATTGCTCCAACAAGCATCAAATTTAAGAATTACCACCGTTGACAGGGCTTGGCGTTGATTTTAATATGTGTCACTGGCAATATAAATAAGTTTCATTTAGATTATTTGCATGTAACTGTATTTTATCTGGATCTACTGAACATCTGGCTTGAAAAAAGACCTCCATTGGAGAACCCAATGTACCTAAATAGAGGTTGTGGGATTTTAAGCCCCATCTCATCAGAGTAGAAAACAAACCCAGTTTGTTTATGTGCTACTACTTTTCTTTGGTTTATTGGGCTTCCCTCTCACTGAAAGCAAGGTCAGACCCCTGCACAGAAGTGTGTGAGCCTGCTACGTCAGAAGAGGCTGGGACCAGGGGCAAAAGGAGCAGTTTTTTTCACCCAAACATTTGGGTGAGTGGCACCCCCCGCAACCACAGTGTCCCTTAATTTCAGTGCAGGGTGCTAATAGACTTCTTGCACCTACCTCGGGGGCAACTGCCCCTGTGTTAAGAGCCTTCACCTGCGACACACGGTGATAATTGTAAGAGGGTACATAACAGGTGTTATGTTTTAATGATTTTCTTACAAAATCACCCACTTAATTTGGGCTGCTTAACCTTAGAAAGCAAGGAAAGGACCACTTATCCCAGTCGCCAGGGTGCCCCTCTGAATACAACATTATACATGAAAGATTACAAATACCTATTTTAGATGGTCACAGCAAGGAGGCCAAAGGGAAAAGAAACTTCCTTTGGCAACCTTTCTGATTCTTGGCTGACGATAGCATTGGTAATAAGAGCAGGGCACCAAACGCCTTCTGATATCAGGAAGGAGAAAAGAGTAGGTGTGGGCAAAAAATTCAGCTCCGCTTGGAGTGCAGAGTTTTGGCAAATCTTCACCAACCACGGCGTGGTGGAGGTTTTTTGACGCATCGCTCACCAATGGTAAGTTGGCGATCTTGATTGAGAATGTGGTCCCTTAGCATGATTTCCAGGCGCTAGAATGCTTCTGGTGAGATTGCTCAACGTGGGCTATCGCGACAGGTCACAACAGTTTGTTTTGAGAAAACTCTTGTTCGAGTAGAAAGTCTACTTGAGTGGCAGAAAGGAGCAGAACTCTCCGGTGTGCCGCGTGGTGCCATTTGCATGGATTTTACAGCGTGGAACAAGCTCCTGGCACTAAAAGTCAGCATGAGCAGCACGACGCGCTGAACTCCGTCTGCTTGTGGAACTTTGCAGAACCTTGCAGAGTTTTCATGTAGTTCCATGGCATTCCATGGAGTGAAACTCAGCAAGTTTCACCCAGCCCTTGAAAAAATGCTGAGCAGCTCCAAAGTGGAGCTAAGGGAAGTAAATGAAGAAATAGTTTATCTGAATGAGGAAAAATGTAAGGACAAAATTGAAGAGTAATGCGTGAAGTGCGAAATGGAAAATTAGGGAACAAATGCATTGGCTTGCATCTTGCCTTTCCAAAGGAAGCCTAATACTTGGCAGAGAAATGGATATCGCAGAACGAATTCTGTAACATCTTGGTTTGGGATGCTATGATAAACTTCAAATTGGCTGACCACCATATTTGAAAGTGAAATTTAAAAGGCTGAGTTCCACACTGTTTTTAATTCATGGAGTTTGATCTGACTCGAAAGTCAAATTTTAACATCCAACACAATGTGTAACATTGTGGAGCCCTGCCACTGCCAATTGCGCTCTTAGCTATACTGAGCCAGCGCAAAATCCCTCCGGGCTATCACGAGTGGAAGTGCTTCAGCGAATAAGACAGCAAGAGAGCTCAGCATCTGTCAAACCATGGCATCCAGCAACATACAGCTGTGGCGCATATAAGGAGCTTCTTCACTGTCAGAGCCCATGCAGCCATAGGTGAGTTCCTGAAACTGTCCTCCCTATGAATGTAACATCTACTTATTTAGTCCAGAAGCCCAAGCTTATTGATTAACAATCATCTCTTAACTGTAGCCTGATCATTACCTTTTTCTAGGACTTTTTGGTCCCAGTGTTGACTAGCCTGCATTGTCTACTTGCTGGCCTACCAATACAATTTAAGGCACTTGTAACCTTTGTGCAGCTTTCCTAGCTTTTGGCTTCAACGTTTTGCCAATTTGGTTGAGTACTTTAGCAAAACCAATAGGTCTTGCCTATTAAAGAGCTATTGGCTTTGCCATTATTTTTTAGCCATGTTGCACTCCAGTTTGCCATCTGTTCAGCATGATTAAAGTTAGTGGGATGAAGGAGAGTGGCATGGAGTGGAGTGTTGTAGAGTGTTGTGGGATAGACTGGGGAGTTATGGAGTTGCATTGAGAGTTGTGGAGTGGCGTGGAGTGGTATAGAATGGAGCTGAGTAGCGTAGAGTGGAGTGAAGTGGTGTGTCCTTGAGTAGCCTAGAATGGAGTGGCATAGTGTTGTGGAGTGCCGTGGCAGGAGTAGAGTGTCATAGAGAGGAAGGGTGTAGGGTGGAGTAGAGTGTCAGAGTGGAGTGGCATAGAGTGTTGTAGAGTGGCATAGAGGAGAGCGGAGTGGCATAGAGTTGAGTAGTGTAATAGAGCAGAATGGCATAAAGTGGCATAGAGTGGAGTGGCATGGAGTGGAGTGCTGGAGTAGCATAGAGTGGAGTGGGTAGAGTAGAGTGGAGTAAAGTGCCATGGAGCGTTATAGACGGAGTTGCGTAGAGTGGAATAGTGTCATAGAGTGGCATAGCATGGAATTGAGTGCCATAGAGTGGGGTAGAGTTTAATGAAGTAGAGCGTCATAGAGTGCAGTGTTGTGGCATGGAGTAGAGTGGTCTAGAGTGAAGTGGCATAAAGTACAATGGTGCAGAGTAGATTGGCATAGAGTGCAGTGTCTTAGAGTGCATTGGCGCAGAGTAGAGTGGTGCAGCATAGAGTGGCGCAGAGTAGAGTAGCACAGAGTAGATTGGAGCAGAGTAGAGTGGTGCAGAATAGAGCAGAGTGGAGTGGTGCAGCATAGATTGCAGTGACATAGAGTGCAATGGCGTAGAGGTATACTGTGCAAAGAGGCTAGGGGTTCCCTTACTAATGGACAGGGGATTGCTCTAGCAATCCCAACGTGCTCTCATAGTGGGTAGTTTGGTCAAGCAAGCTTAGGCTTATCAGAGAGGAGTGTTAGACAGTCACCATAGGCACAGTCAATAAATGAGACACACGACTCAATAAGGAGCCCCACACCAACAAAAAAACATAACAAGTATCTGTATGTATATCCAAAATCAATATGATCAGGTAAGTACGTTCTGCAGTAGAATTTATTAAAGGTTTGAAAAAGTGGACAGTGCAATTTTCTGAAGCTGCAATGTTAACTTATGGAGGAAAAACATTTATGGCAAACAGGGACTCAGCAGTGACTTACAGGACCAATCTTCCAGACTTAATGAGAGTATGGGGCAGGGTCCTAGGCCACGCCAACAGATTACCTCTGGCTGCACCTCTGGTGGCACTCGGGTGGCCAGGTACAGAGGTGCAGTTCAGTGCGGGGTGCCTAGTTGGAGTCAGTGAGAGTGGTTGGGTCAGAAAGGCACTGCACCCAGGGAATGGGGGGACCAGTCCAGGTGAACCACCAAGTGGGTTCAATTCCTGGGATGCTCAGGCATGTAGGGACACCAGTGGACCTCTTCTCCCCAGTCCGGGTGTAGAGATTGCTTGGACCATTGGGTTTCCATCACTGGGGTAGTCAGGGTAGAGGGGGGCCTGCAAAAAGGGGCTGCAGGCATAGACTGGGGGTCCAGTCTGACCAATTCAGCAAGTGGGCTCAGGTCTCATGAGGCTCGGTGACATAAGGACACCAGTGCTCCTCTTCTCCTTGGTCCCGGGCTTCTGGGTGCAGAGTTGTAGTGGACCGTTGGGTCTCTGTCGTCGGAGGCAAACGCTGAGATGGACTTTGTATCTGGAGGGTTTGGCGGGCACTGCTGGCCCACTTCAACTCGAGCTAGAAGGCACAGGTGCAGTGGTGCTGTCCGGCATCGGGTTTTGGTGGTCCGGAGGCCTCACAGTGTCTGTTGGGGTGTCTGCAAGATGCAGGGAAGCAGCTCTGCTACTCCACGGGTGTTTCTGGATCTTGGGTGAATGTTGGCAGTCCTAGGGGAGTGAAGGATAGTAGCCAATAGACTACTTATCCCTGGGGTCACTGCACCCCCTATATGACAACGTCCTGTGGGCAGTGGGAATAATCCTGTCCCAGAGTTCCTAATTCTGCCATTACCAAGATGGCAGACTTTGACATTTTGTGTCCTCATCAAGCAGCTTACCTTAGGGATGGAACTGACCAGAGAGTGGACACGCCTTCCTGACTACTAATTTTCCCGTCTGTCCAGGTGGCAAATTGGTCCTGGGACAGGGGTCAGCGTCTCCCTTCTGAGGGTAGCCAGATCTACATACCAAGGGCGGTGAACTTCTTTAAAGCCCCATGCTTTTGAATACAAATTTGCAGGTCATCCTGTTGGGAAGGCTTTGTTAACACCCTTGCCAGAGCAGGCTTTGTTCCTGACCACCCAAGAGCAGAGGCTGTCGCTCTTGGAGGTCAGGAACATGTTTGTTGCTGGCAGGCTGGCTAAAACTAGTTATCCAGTACACCAGCAGTTGGTCGGGTTGTCAGGGGGCATCTCTAAGGTGCTCCCTGGTCATGAATTAATAACTCCATCACTGGAATCAAGAATAGCTAAAAGACTAATGGGTAGAATACATCTGAAAATAATTGGAATGCTAATACCACTAAAGACCACAGATTTTTACCTCTCAAGCACTCTTTCCCAAAGAGTAGAGTGCTATGTGTGTTCTTTCACAAGGCAAAAAAGTGGCACGGGAAAACTCATTTTTAGGCCTGAGCAAGAAACAACTGTCTCTCCTGACGTCTAATAATAAAAAAAATTATAATAGACAATAATACTTAAAGGTCCTCCCCTTTCAGCTGTTGCTTTCTTGAAGTGTTATTCACATTTTGGACCATCTCACAGTACAGCAAACATAAAGTGGAAAATGAATCAGACACTGGCTTAGTTGTCAATGTCCTGCACATTTGTGGCCAACACACAGGACAGTCCTTCAGTGTTTCAAGTGTCAAGCAATGCGAATGACACATTTTTTCCCCATTACGTCTAATCCACAACAGGAAATGGTAAGCAGAGGGATGCAAAAGAGTCTGCCGCCTGCTACTCGAGCACTCTGTGCAGCAGCACCAGTGTTGGGCTTAGTCTTCAACACAGCCACCAAACATGCAGAAGAACCTGCAGCACCATACATGGTGTGTGGTGCCAGAGGACCATCTGAAGCATGAACCATCTGAAGCATGCTCCTGTGCTGAGCATCATACGGGCTGTACTATTGTTGCAAACACATCAGAGCTTTTTCTAGATGTGCAATTTCGGGTGACAAATTATTTTGGAATATTCATTTTTTTTATAATGGATATAGTTGTAACTGATGAATTAATAGTGTTCAACTTAAAACAATTTTATTTTGAAGGTTTAGAAGTATGTTTATTGATGTAGGTCAGTTATGCCACATTTCTGTAAAAACACCATTTTGTAACTAGTTGTTTGATGCTCTGTTCATCTTGCTCCTCCTTAGTACCCCTCCCAATCGATGTCCCCCTGCGCTCTTCCGAACTCAATTCTTACTCGATGCGGGTGTAATCTACGGAGAGAAAATTGGCGCTCGAGACAATGAGGTATATATCGAATAGTATCCCAATTAACACACGGTGCACCCTTGGAGGACCCCACCCCTAAGCCCCCACTGTGTGGCAATCCATACAGCTCATGACAATAAACAACAAGAGGCACTCGTTATATTTGCACAATTAAACAAGTAGTACAAAGAAATCTGACATAGTCACTGTCAATGTCTGAAATCGCAAAACAACATCCCATGTGTTTCTGGAAAATAAAATGAAAAATGAAATACAAGTATACTTCAAACATATATTCCAACTCAGTTTTCACAGAGCAAAGGATAATGTGATGCAATTGGTTGTTTTCCTTATAGAGCATGTATTGTGAATGACACTTTCTTTCAAATGAGATAGTGTTGTGATTGTTTGTGTGACATTCATAATTCTGGTTTGTTCAATATATGTTATCACTAGTCATGCCATGCTGAGTTTGCAGTTTTCATTATTACCTTTGTATTAAATGTGTATAAAAACCCTTGGTTTTGGGGGTCAGCCGGTGAGACTTTCTATTTCTCTTTCTTCCCAGAGATGCTGTTAGTGTTCCTTGTGAATCCGACAATTAGAACTTAGATGCATTTTTCTTTCCTCTGGGGATGCTGTCTGTTCCACGTATGACTTTTGTTGCTTATTGGGACTTTGCAATTATGATTTCTGACTATGTACTCTGTATCTGAGCCTCCATTTCCATTTCTATATAATGCCTAATTTAGAGATTTGATAATAAAAACCCTTTAACTTGTCATCAATCTACAACTCAGTTGCTCCCAGTCACTATTTATATTACTCTGCTAAGTTGATTTTGTTGGCCTGATGTCAAGGAGGGTGGTGACTCATCACTAGATCAAGGGTGCCAGAGTTGATCTGCACTAGCTAAGTTATGGGGTGATCAAAATATTATGCATTAATATAAGATTAATATGTATTAATATAATATAAATATTATGGGGTTCAGTAAAATATTGGGGTTCATCACCCACAAGCCATGGTGACAATCACAGGCCCCGCGCTGTGACATCTGGCTGGAGGAACAGAAATGCTACCAGGCCACTTCATATTGGTGTCCTTTTCATGTGGCCATTGTCCATGACGTCTCAAGCATGCCAACATTTTATGACCCATCATACCCACAGCTATGACATCTGCATAGCTATGATAAGCCAGCAAGGGAAGCACACAAGTGCCTGCTTGTGGCGAAGACATTTAGGCCCTCATTATGATATTGGTGGTCAGCTGACCACCACGCCGGCGACGGCAATAGCACCGATGCCAGGCTGGTGGTGAAGACCGCCAAATTATGACCATGGCGGTGATCCCTCCCTTACACAGCCAATGTCCCACCTGAACTGCCAGTGTGGTCCGGCCACCAGTGGTTGCCACTTTCAGGCTGGCAGAACACCATTTCCCGCCCACCATATTATGACATAGCACACAGCCAGGATTTCCGGGGCGGGACCACTGCCACGAAAAGCCTGGCAGTAGTGCTGATGTGACTGTGAGGGAGGAAGAGGAGGGGGAGACCGTGGAGGCAGTGGCTGTTGTTGTGTGTGCTTCTATGTGTTGGATGTGGGTATGCTTGTGGTGTGATCTGTGGTGTCTGTGTGAGTCCTGTCTGTTGTCTTGGATGCATGCTGGTCTATTTGTGTGCTTGGGATGGGTGGGGGGACAGGGCTCTGGGACTGGCAACAGGTAGTTGGAGGGGGGCAGAAGAAACAGGGACACTGGCTGCCATCAAGAGGTGGTTAGAGCCTGAAACAATCTCTGTAGGGCAGCCAGGCCGCCGTGAATGCCCTCCAGGTAGGCATTGCATTGCTGCATCTAGGATGCCAACCCCTAGATGGCATTCACTATTGTTGACTGCCCTACAGAGATAGATCTCAGGAGGTAAATAGCCTCTTCATTGAGGGCAGCAGGGCTGACTGGGGCAGGGCCTAAGGTGCCTGGGGCAAAAGAGACGCCCACCCTCCTGGGTGAACGGGCAAGGGCAACTGGGTGGGGGGCTATTGGGGGTGGTGCTGGTAAGGGGATGGCGGAAGATGATGTAGCTGGGGTAGCCCCAGAAGGGTCCGCCACCACCAGGGAGCTTCTGTCAGAGGAGGAATCAGAGTCACTAGCATCAGCTCCTGTCTCCCCTGTGGTGCTCCCATCGCCCTCCAACCCACTGGTCCCCTCGGCGTCAGTGAACTCTGCCTCCTGGGTCCCGTGGGCTGCAGCTCCCTCACTCTCCGGTGCCCCTGCTCCTTCGCCAGATGATGCTGATGCACACAAGGACAGGATGAGAAAAGGAGAGAGGGTGGGGGAGAAAGAAAGGGAGCATAGGGTCAATTTCAGCAACTACAGCACATATGGCATACACATCACAATTACTCACTGGGACTAACACTGTGCATTGTGAACCACAATACCAAACCATTGCCTGGGAACAACAGCAGAAATACTACCATCTGCACACCTACTCGGACTCATTAAGCCATGTCTGCCATGGTATGCCAGCTACTTGCCAAAACCAAATGGACATACCACTCTACATTGCTAAGCAGGACTCTACATGATTAGCCAAACAGGCATATTGGGCCATCCACTGACTAGAACCTTGCACCCTACCACATGGCAGGCATCAATAAAGAATTCCACACAGAGTATACTCATCCCATTGTGGTTGCTGTGCTGCCCTCAAGCGCCCATCCAACTCCGGATTGGCCACCGCCAGTATGCGGGCCAATAGTGGGGTCAGGGTCCAACGGGCACCCCCCTCCCGTTGGGAGGATGTCCCCAGCTGGGCCTCTGCGGTCTTCTGGGCCCAGCGTTGCAGGTCCTCCCACTTCTTTCTGCAGTGGGTACTCTGCCGGGTATGTACCCCGAGGGTCCGCATGTCCTTGGCAATGTCACGCCATAACCCTTTCTTCTGATGGGTGCTGACCTACATAGGGAACACAGACGAAAGGACACTATGAACTCCACTCTACAATCTGTTACAGCAATGGCTTACATAGTGCATAGATCCCACATTAACCTCACACATTACTCGTACCTCTGCGTACACATTGCATGCATCAAATATACACTCCCCAAATGACACACTGCTAGCACACACATACATCTACATACAGCCATGTCACATCCAAAGTACCCAAAAGGGGCTCACCTGTTGATCTGGAGGCTCATACAACTGTCCATAAAGGGGTAGGATCCCATCCACAAGCTTCTCCAGTTCCTCTGATGTGAAGGCTGGGGCCCTATCCCCTGTAGCACACGCCATAGCGGGTTCCAGACACAGGACACAGCAGCACACGCAGTGGAGGCTTTGACGTGTTGAAATCAAGTGAAGTGGGATAGAGAAAATACGGTCACGTCCGTGCCAGTGAACACTGTCACCGCCGGCGGTGATCATCATTGGTTCCTGTGCTCCACCGACTTCCATGTTAACCAATGAGGAGTTGCACGGCGGTGCAGACTGCCTTGTGCCATGATGCCAAACGTCATGTGAGGTCACTTCCACCTGTCCCTGCATACAGGACAGGTGGTAGCCAATTCATAACGCTGGTACACATGGTGGTCAATGTAATGTGCGTCATAGGTCCGGATGGTGGGCACCAAGGCAATTCCAGTCCGCTACATACTTTGGATTGCTTGTAGACTCTGGCACACAAATTAGTTTTCATTCCAGTGCACTGCTTGCAGATGAGTAGTTGACATAATACTTGAAATGGGATGCTAATAATCATGACACACGACGCCGACTACATCTGTGAGACACAATGGCTAATGAAAAGTATTGGTAATTTTTGAGGAAGTCCGTTTGCATGTAGGGGACACCAGTGCATATTTCAATCATTGTTTGAGTAAATTGGATATGACTGCTCTGTGTACTGTGATATTGTGTGTCCATCCTTCCTGTAGTCACACACTTCTAATGTTTGGTTTACTTAGATACCAACCACTGTGGAGGAGGGGGAGGCAAGAACCCGTGTGCAGACCCCTAGTTGACTTGGCTACACTGGACGAACGCCACATCATAATGACCTATCGTCTGGACAGAGCCACAATTATTGAGCTGTGTCAACAACTGGAGCCAGATCTGATTCTTGCTATTCTTAGCACTACAGCAATACCCCCTGCAGTCCAGGTACTGTCAGTGCTCCACTTCCTGGCCAGTGGTTCTTTCTAGGTGACTGTGGGCTTGGCTGCAGGAATGTCACAGCCAATGTTTTCAAATGTGCTGAAAATAGTTTTGGCTGCCTTAATGACACACATGAGCAGCTATATCTCATTCCCCCAGAGTGAAGATTTGCCCACTGTGAAGGCTGTATTCTACACCATGGGACACATACCACATATGATTGGGGCCATTGACGGGACCCATATTGTCTTGGTGCCTCCCAGGACAAATGAGCAGGTCTACAGAAATAGGAAGAGTTTCCATTCAATAAATGTCCAGATGGTGTGCCTTGCAGAGCAATACATCTCCCACGTTACGTTTCCTGGATCTGTGCATGATGCCTATGTGTTGAGGAATAGCAGCGTCCTACAGGTGATGGCACGACTAGAGAGAGAGAGAGAGAGAGTGTGGCTCATAGGTGAGCTAGAGGTTTCACCTAATGTATGTCACTGTATGCATCTTGAAGTTGTACTCTGTGCTATTGTACATGAGTAATGTGTGTCTCTCACTACTTCCAGGTGACTCCGGCTACCCAAACCTATCCTGGCTGTTGACACCAGTGAGGAATCCAAGGACAAGGGCAGAACATCGGTACAATGACGCACGTGGTTGTACCAGTAGGGTCATTGAATGGACGTTTGGGCTACTGAAAGACAGGTTCTGGTGCCTCCATGTATCTGGTGGATCCCTACTCTACGCCCCTGGGAAGGACTGCCAGAAAGTGGTGGCCTGCTGCATGCTGCACAATTTGGCTCTCAGACACCATGTGCCATTCCTGCAGGAGGAGGTGGGGACAATGCACCTGGTGTTGGTGTGGTCGCAACTGTGAACTAATGTGATGACTACAAACTGCTTTCACACAGTTTGGTGGATGGTTGGTGGATGGTGACTTATGGCATACTCTCACACTGGTTATGTGTACCCCAAACAGACTGTCCATTGTATGGATTCACAAATTACATCACATTGGCACAGGATAATACAGGTCGTTGACATTGCATATTATTGTAATTAGAGCACAGAACCTTCAGTTGTGTTCAAGTGTGTTTATTGAAGTGACACAATGACGGGATAGTGCAATAGAGTGGGGTGATGGTGGCCGAAATCTTCAGTCTAGTGGCCCAGTTTGTTTGTAGCACAGGTCCAGTTTCCATGGGGCCATAGGAAAAGGAGCAATGTCAGTCCAAAGTGAACACGGTGTCTCAGTGGCACCCAAGGGTGACATTCAATAGGAGCTCATTTTCTTGCGGTGGTTTGGGTCTTGGTTACTGTCTCTGGTGTCTGTCTGGGTTGCAGGGAACATTTGCGGGGTGGTTCTTCTGCTGCAGAGGGAGGAGTGCTGCTGGCCTGTGAGTCTTGTGGCAGGTCCTCCTGTTCACTAGCTGCAGCTGATGTGGAAGGCTGGTGAGTACCCTGGCTAGTGGAAGGGGCCCACTGGTATGTTGTGTACTTATGCATGATGTTTGCCATGTGTAGGAAGTTGGCTCTGTATGCACTATTTCAAAGTAAGGAATAGTATGCACAGAGTCCAAGGGTTCCCCTTAGAGGTAAGATAGTTGCAAAAAGAGATAATACTAATGCTCTATTTTGTGGTAGTGTGGTCGAGCAGTAGGCTTATCAAAGGAGTAGTGTTAAGCATTTGTTGTACACACACAGGCAATAAATGAGGAACACACACTCAGAGACAATTCCAGGCCAATAGGTTTTTGTATAGAAAAATATATTTTCTTAGTTTATTTTAAGAACCACAGGTTCAAGATTTACATGTAATACTTCAAATGAAAGGTATTGCAGGTAGGTACTTTAGGAACTTTGAATTAGCAAAATAGCATATACAGTTTTCACATAAATCACATATAGCTATTTTAAAACTAGACAGTGCAATTTTCAACAGTTCCTGGGGGAGTATGAGTTTGTTAGTTTTTGCAGGTAAGTAAACCATCTACGGGGTTCAAGTTTGGGTCCAAAGTAGCCCATCGTTGGGGGTTCAGAGCAACCCCAAAGTTACCACACCAGCAGCTCAGGGCCGGTCAGGTGCAGAGGTCAAAGTGGTGCCCAAAACGCATAGGCTTCAATGGAGAAGGGGGTGCCCCGGTTCCAGTCTGCCAGCAGGTAAGTACCCGCATCATCAGAGGGCAGACCAGGGGGGTTTTGTAGGGCACCGGGGGGGGACACAAGTCCACACAGAAAGTACACCCTCAGCAGCGCGGGGGCGGCGGGTGCAGTATGCAAACACGCGTCAGGTTTGTAATTGAAATCAATGGGAGACCAAGGGGTCTCTTCAGCGATGCAGGCAGGCAAGGGGGGGGGCTCCTCGAGGTAGCCACCACCTGGGCAAGGGAGAGGGCCTCCTGGGGGTCACTCCTGCACTGGAGTTCGGATCCTTCAGGTCCTGGGGGCTGCGGGTGCAGAGTCTTTACCAGGCATCGGGATCTGAGGAGCAGGCAGTCGCGGTCAGGGGAAGCCTCGGGATTCCCTCTGCAGGTGTCGCTGTGGGGGCTCAGGGGGGGCAACTCTGGCTACTCACGGTCTCGCAGTCGCCGGGGAGTCCTCCCTGAAGTGATTGTTCTCCACAAGTCGAGCCGGGGGCGTCGGGTGCAGAGTAGCAAGTCTCACGCTTCCGGCGGGAAACACAAGTTGTTTCAAAGTTGCTGCTTTGTTTCAAAGTTGCAGTCTTTGGTGAACAGGGCCGCTGTCCTCAGGAGTTCTTGGTCCTTCTAGAGCAGGGCAGTCTTTGAGGATTCAGAGGTCGCTGGTCCCTGGGGAAAGCGTAACTGGAGCAGTGTCTTTAGAAGGGGGGGAGACAGGCCGGTAGAGCTGGGGCCAAAGCAGTTGGTGTCTCCGTCTTCTCTGCAGGGTTTTTCAGCTTAGCAGTCCTCTTCTTCTTAGGTTGCAGGAATCTAGTTTCCTAGGTTCTGGGGAGCCCCTAAATACTGAATTTAGGGGTGTGTTTAGGTCTGGGAGGGCAGTAGCCAATGGCTACTGTCCTTGAAGGTGGCTACACCCTCTTTGTGCCTCCTCCCTGAGGGGAGGGGGGCACATCCCTAATCCTATTGGGGGAATCCTCCATCTACAAGATGGAGGATTTCTAAAAGTCAGAGTCACCTCAGCTCAGGACACCTTAGGGGCTGTCTTGACTGGCCAGTGACTCCTCCTTGTTTTTCTCATTATCTCTCCTGGACTTGCCGCCAAAAGTGGGGGCTGTGTCCAGGGGGCGGGCATCTCCACTAGCTGGAATGCCCTGGGGCATTGTAACATGAAGCCTGCGCCTTTGAGGCTCATTGCTAGGTGTTACAGTTCCTGCAGGAGGGAGGTGTGAAGCACCTCCACCCATCCACCCAGAGCAGGCTTTTGTTTCTGTCCTCAGAGAGCACAAAGGCTCTCACCACATGGGGTCAGAAACTCGTCTCTCAGCAGCAGGCTGGCACAGACCAGTCAGTCCTGCACTGAACAATTGGGTAAAATACAGGGGGTATCTCTAAGATGCCCTCTGTGTGCATGTTTTAATACATCCAACACTGGCATCAGTGTGGGTTTATTATTCTGAGAAGTTTGATACCAAACTTCCCAGTATTCAGTGCAGCCATTATGGAGCTGTGGAGTTCGTTTTTGACAGACTCCCAGACCATATACTCTTATGGCTACCCTTCACTTACAATGTCTTAGGTTTTGTTTAGACACTGTAGGGGCATAGTGCTCATGCACCTATGCCCTCACCTGTGGTATAGTGCACCCTGCCTTAGGGCTGTAAGGCCTGCTAGAGGGGTGACTTACCTATGCCATAGGCAGTGTGAGGTTGGCATGGCACCCTGAGGGGAGTGCCATGTCGACTTAGTCATTTTCTCCTCACTAGCACACACAAGCTGGCAAGCAGTGTGTCTGTGCTGAGTGAGGGGTCCCTAGCGTGGCATAAGACATGCTGCAGCCCTTAGAGACCTTCCCTGGCATCAGGGCCCTTGGTACCAGGGGTACCAGTTACAAGGGACTTACCTGAGTGCCAGGGTTGTGCCAATTGTGGAGACAATGGTACATTTTAGGTGAAAGAACACTGGTGCTGGGGCCTGGTTAGCAGGGTCCCAGCACACTTCTCAGTCAAGTCGGCATCAGTATCAGGCAAAAAGTGGGGGGTAACTGCAACAGGGAGCCATTTCTTTACACAAGCCCCCCCCAGCCCACAGGCCAGGAGACTCAGCCAAAGCTGGGAGAGTCTTCCTAGTCTTTCAGGCGAGGAAGAGTAGAGGAAATAGGCTGGTTTGTTGCAGGCCTACTCTGCCTTACATCCTCCTGTTCAGGTCATTCCCTCTGGGGAACTGACCCACTTCAACACTGATAGGACCTAGTCTGAATTGCCTCTTGTCTGTGTCTTTAATGTCTCCACCCATTCTCTCTATTTTGGGGTTAGAGGTATCCACCTCTGCTAATCTTATCTTAGCCAGGGCCACCCCTAGCTTACCCAAAGACGTTACCCAGAGCTGGAGTAACCCCACCATGACCAACAGGGTCAGGGGGCCTAACTTGCTATTTGGCATGGGGTCAGACCACCATGCCAAGGATAGTGCAGCCAAAAAAGGCTAACACCCAGAAGAGGCCACTGACAGCTGTCAGTGCCCAGAACCACACCTTTAGCTCTTCACCTACAAGGGAAGGGGCTAAGTTACAGGCTTCTTTGGGTTCAGGGTGCCTGTCTGCTGTATTAGAGTGGGGGGTTACCACATCTTGTAGTAAACACCCTTCTTCCACTCTTTCTTCTGTTAGCTGAGGCGCCACCCACTCAGGCTTAACAGTTGCCTGACTAGCCAGGACTTCTTGTGGGACAGGTTGGACTTTACCAGTGCCACTTTTGGAGTTCTCCCCTACTGGAGCAGAATCTCCTTGGCTTGCTGGAACCTTGGCTAAAGGTTGTCCACCCTTCCTACACTATTTTCTTTTCTTTTTCTTCTGGGGCCTGCTTGCAGTTACTGCAGGGGCAGGACCTCCAGAATCCTTGGGAGAGGACTGGCACTGGACCAGTTCCTCTCTTGGGCTCTGACTAACCTCTGGGCAGTCATTTCCAAGGAGGCAATCAAGGGGGAGGTCTGTACTGACTACCACCCTTCTCCAGCTAAAAGTCCCACCCACTTATATGGGCACAAAAGCCACAGGCCTATCAGTGACCCTGTCTGGGCTAACTCTTACTCTGGCAGTCTCACCTGGGATGTACTGGTTTGAGAACACCAGCCTGTCATGCACAATAGTGTGACTGGCACAAGTGTCTCTCAGGGCAGTGGCTGGGATTCCATTCACCAGTAGGTGGTGGAAGTATCTACTTCCCTCTGGAATCTCCAACTCCCCTGTTGGGCCCTTTTTCCAGTTGAAGGCTATGAAGACCTCCTCATCTGAGGAGTCATCCCCAATGGATACACTGGTTACCCCTGGGATTTTGCTAGGGGGGTTGTTTTTGGGACAAGAAGTGTCCTTGGTGTGGTGCCCTGTCTGTCTACAGTTATGGCACCATGACTTAGTGGCATCCCAGTTCTTACCCTGGTACCCACCTTTGTTTTGGGTTGTGTCTTGGGGCCCACCCACCTGGTCTGGTTTTTGGGGGCCTACAGAGGACTCTTTTTCTTTATTTCTAGTGTCACCCACTTTCTCCTGGGGAGGCTTTGTAACCCCTTTCTTTTGGTCACCCCCAGTGGAAGTTTTGGTTACCCTAGACTTGAGCCAGTGGTCTGCCTTCTTTCCCAATTCTTGGGGAGAAATTGGACCTAGGTCTACCAGATACTGATGCAACTTTTCATTGAAGCAGAAGCAGTTACTTAAAATGTGTTCTTTCATAAACAAATTATAAAGCCCAACATAGTCATGCACTTCATTTCCAGTTACCCAACCATCCAGTGTTTTCACTGAGTAGTCTACAAAATCAACCCAGGTCTGGCTCGAGGATTTTTGAGCCCCCCTGAACCTAATCCTGTACTCCTCAGTGGAGAATCCAAAGCCCTCAATCAGAGTAGCCTTCATGAGTTCATAGGATTCTGCATCTTTTCCAGAGAGTGTGAGGAGTCTATCCCTACACTTTCCAGTGAACATTTCCCAAAGGAGAGCACCCCAGTGAGATCTGTTTACTTTTCTGGTTGCACAAGCCCTCTCAAAAGCTGTGAACCATTTGGTGATGTCATCACCATCTTCATATTTAGTTACAATCCCTTTTGGGATTTTCAACATGTCAGGAGAATCTCTGACCCTATTTATGTTGCTGCCACCATTGATGGGACCAAAACCCATCTCTTGTCTTTCCCTTTCTATGGCGAGGAGCTGTCTCTCTAAAGCCAATCTTTTAACCATCCTGACTAACAGGAGGTCATCTTCACTGAGGCTATCCTCAGTGATTACAGAGGTGCTGGACCCTCCTGTGAGGGAAGCAGCATCTCTGACTATCACATTTGGAGTCAGGGTTTGAGGGACCCTGTTCTCCCTAACTAGGACTGGAGGGGGGGAATTCTCCTCCAAGTCACTAGCTTCGTCCTCTGGGAGGGCATCCTCAGAGGGGTTGGCTTTCTCAAACTCTGCCAGCAGCTCCTGGAGCTGTATTTTGGAAGGTCTGATGCCAACTGGTATATTCTTTATTTTGCAGAGAGACCTTAGCTCCCTCATCTTAAGATGGAGGTAAGGTGTGATGTCGAGTTCCATCACACTCTCTTCTGCATTAGACATTATGGGGGTTATTACAACTTTGGAGGAGGTGTTAATCCGTCCCAAAAGTGACGGATATACCACCAGCCGTATTACGAGTTCCATAGGATATAATGGACTCGTAATACGGCTGGTGGTATATCCGTCACTTTACCGTCACTTTTGGGACGGATTAACACCTCCTCCAAAGTTGTAATAACCCCCTATGTTTCTAAAAGTTGGAATACTTTTTAAGAATCTAAAACTATCTCTAGAACTTAATTCAAACTTTCACAAAACTTTTAAACTCTAAAAGAAATGCTAACAGGGACTAACACAAGGCCCTAGCAGGACTTTTAAAAATTTAGAAAAATAGCTCAAATTTCAACAATCAGTTTCGAATGACAATTTTTGGAATTTAGTCGTGTGATCAGATATTGGCTGAGTAGTCCAGCAAATGCAAAGTCTTGTACCCCACTGCTGATCCACCAATGTAGGAAGTTGGCTCTGTATGCACTATTTCAAAGTAAGGAATAGTATGCACAGAGTCCAAGGGTTCCCCTTAGAGGTAAGATAGTGGCAAAAAGAGATAATACTAATGCTCTATTTTGTGGTAGTGTGGTCGAGCAGTAGGCTTATCAAAGGAGTAGTGTTAAGCATTTGTTGTACACACACAGGCAATAAATGAGGAACACACACTCAGAGACAATTCCAGGCCAATAGGTTTTTGTATAGAAAAATATATTTTCTTAGTTTATTTTAAGAACCACAGGTTCAAGATTTACATGTAATACTTCAAATGAAAGGTATTGCAGGTAGGTACTTTAGGAACTTTGAATTAGCAAAATAGCATATACAGTTTTCACATAAATCACATATAGCTATTTTAAAACTAGACACTGCAATTTTCAACAGTTCCTGGGGGGAGTAAGAGTTTGTTAGTTTTTGCAGGTAAGTAAACCACCTATGGGGTTCAAGTTTGGGTCCAAAGTAGCCCACCGTTGGGGGTTCAGAGCAACCCCAAAGTTACCACACCAGCAGCTCAGGGCCGGTCAGGTGCAGAGGTCAAAGTGGTGCCCAAAACGCATAGGCTTCAGTGGAGAGGGGGCTGCCCCGGTTCCAGTCTGCCAGCAGGTAAGTACCTGCGTCTTCCGAGGGCAGACCAGGGGGGTTTTGTAGGGCACCGGGGGGGACACAAGTCCACACAGAAAGTACACCCTCAGCAGCGCGAGGGCAGCCGGGTGCAGTGTGCAAACACGCGTCGGGTTTGTAATTGAAAGCAATGGGAGACCAAGGGGTCTCTTCAGCGATGCAGGCAGGCAAGGGGGGGGGGCTCCTCGGGGTAGCCACCACCTGGGCAAGGGAGAGGGCCTCCTTGGGGTCACTCCTGCACTGGAGTTCGGATCCTTCAGGTCCTGGCGGCTGCGGGTGCAGAGTCTTTACCAGGCGTCGGGATCTGAGGAGCAGGCAGTCGCAGTCAGGGGGAGCCTCGGGATTCCCTCTGCAGGCGTCGCTGTGGTGGCTCAGGGGGGGCAACTCTGGCTACTCACGGTCTCGCAGTCGCCGGGGAGTCCTCCCTGAAGTGATTGTTCTCCACAAGTCGAGCCGGGGGAGTCGGGTGCAGAGTAGCAAGTCTCACGCTTCCGGCGGGAAACACAAGTTGTTTCAAAGTTGCTGCTTTGTTTCAAAGTTGCAGTCTTTGGTGAACAGGGCCGCTGTCCTCGGGAGTTCTTGGTCCTTCTAGAGCAGGGCAGTCCTCGGAGGATTCAGAGGTCGCTGGTCCCTGGGGAAAGCGTCGCTGGAGCAGTGTCTTTAGAAGGGGGGGAGACAGGCCGGTAGAGCTGGGGCCAAAGCAGTTGGTGTCTCCGTCTTCTCTGCAGGGTTTTTCAGCTTAGCAGTCCTCTTCTTCTTAGGTTGCAGGAATCTAGTTTCCTAGATTCTGGGGAGCCCCTAAATACTGAATTTAGGGGTGTGTTTAGGTCTGGGAGGGCAGTAGCCAATGGCTACTGTCCTTGAGGGTGGCTACACCCTCTTTGTGCCTCCTCCCTGAGGGGAGGGGGGCACATCCCTAATCCTATTGGGGGAATCCTCCATCTGCAAGATAGAGGATTTCTAAAAGTCAGAGTCACCTCAGCTCAGGACACCTTAGGGGCTGTCCTGACTGGCCAGTGACTCCTCCTTGTTTTTCTCATTATCTCTACTGGACTTGCCGCCAAAAGTGGGGGCTGTGTCCAGGGGGCGGGCATCTCCACTAGCTGGAATGCCCTGGGCATTGTAACACGAAGCCTGAGCCTTTGAGGCTCACTGCTAGGTGTTACAGTTCCTGCAGGGGGGAGGTGTGAAGCACCTCCACCCAGAGCAGGCTTTTGTTTCTGTCCTCAGAGAGCACAAAGGCTCTCACCACATGGGGTCAGAAACTCGTCTCTCAGCAGCAGGCTGGCACAGACCAGTCAGTCCTGCACTGAACAATTGGGTAAAATACAGGGGGTATCTCTAAGATGCCCTCTGTGTGCATTTTTTAATACATCCAACACTGGCATCAGTGTGGGTTTATTATTCTGAGAAGTTTGATACCAAACTTCCCAGTATTCAGTGTAGCCATTATGGAGCTGTGGAGTTCGTTTTTGACAGACTCCCAGACCATTTACTCTTATGGCTACCCTGCACTTACAATGTCTAAGGTTTTGTTTAGACACTGTAGGGGCATAGTGCTCATGCACCTATGCCCTCACCTGTGGTATAGTGCACCCTGCCTTAGGGCTGTAAGGCCTGCTAGAGGGGTGACTTACCTATGCCATAGGCAGTGGGAGGTTGGCATGGCACCCTGAGGGGAGTGCCATGTCGACTTAGTCATTTTCTCCTCACTAGCACACACAAGCTGGCAAGCAGTGTGTCTGTGCTGAGTGAGGGGTCCCTAGGGTGGCATAAGACATGCTGCAGCCCTTAGAGACCTTCCCTGGCATCAGGGCCCTTGGTACCAGGGATACCAGTTACAAGGGACTTACCTGAGTGCCAGGGTTGTGCCAATTGTGGAGACAATGGTACATTTTAGGTGAAAGAACACTGGTGCTGGGGCCTGGTTAGCAGGGTCCCAGCACACTTCTCAGTCAAGTCGGCATCAGTATCAGGCAAAAAGTGGGGGGTAACTGCAACAGGGAGCCATTTCTTTACACCATGTCACCCAGCACCCCTGCAATGGAGGCCATGTTGGAATTTCAGCCGTGCAACTGCTGCATGACCTCCTGGTGGTGTTCCCCCTGCAGACATTGGTTCTCCTGCAAGATGGTAAGTACCTGGCCCATCCTGTCCTGCGATTTCTGGTAGTCTCCTAGGACATGTGTGAGTGCCTCCTGGGCAGTCGGTTCCCTGGGTTGGGCCTCCCCTTGGCACACAGCTAACCTCCCACTGGCCCTGGCCCCCTTGTGTCTGTGTCCCCTGAACTGTGTAAAAAGAACAAGTGATGGACGGAGTGCTGAACAATGTCAGACATTCACCCCCAGTACAGAGATCTGGGCCTAAATCCATTGTTTTTTTGCTGCCCATGCCATTCCAGTTTGGACCCAGCCAAATGCAAATCAGTCTTGACCCTGTTCCCCATGGGAACAGTCCAACCCGAACTGCCAGGCCAGGTCTTCCCTGGACTGGAAACAAGCATCCTGAGACCGGTTTCAGGGTTTCACCCCTCATCAGCCAGGCTAGCTTGAATCCAGTGGCATGGGAAGCACGGGACACACGTAAAGGCATACCCTTCCCACTTAGGGCGACAAATGCAAAAAGAACAAGTGATGGATGGAATGCTGAACAATGTCAAACATTCACCCCCAGTACAGAGGTCTGGGCCTAAATCCATCGTTTTATTTGCTGCCCATGCCGTTCCAGTTTGGACACAGCCATATGCAAATCAGTCTTGACCCTGTTCCCCATGGGAACAGTCCAGCCCGAACTGCCAGGTCCTAGGATGCTTGTTTCCGGTCCAGGGAGGACCTGGCTTGGCAGTTCAGGCTGGACTGTTCCCATGAGGAACAGGGTCAATACTGATTTGCATATGGCTGGGTTCAACCTGGGGTGGCGTGGTGAGCAAAAAAACGATGGATTAAACCCAGATCTTTGTGACTGGGGGTGAATGTTTGATTTGCTCTGCATTCTGTCCATCATCTGCTCTTTTTGCATTTGTCGCCCCAATATACCCAGACGTGGGTCCCTTGCTCACTGCGCCACTGGATTCAAGCTAGCTTAGTTAACAGAGGGTGATACCCTGAAACCGGTCCGAGGATGCTTGTTTCCGGTGCAGGGAGGACCTGGCTTGGCAGTTCAGGCTGGACTGTTCCCATGAGGAACAGGGTCAATACTGAATTGCATATGGCTGGGTCCAACCTGGGGTGGCGTGGTGAGCAAAAAAATGATGGATTAAACCCAGATCTTTGTTACTGGGGGTGAATGTTTGATTTGCTCTGCATTCTGTCCATCATCTGTTCTTTTTGCATTTTTCCCCTGAACTGTGTGCCCACTCCCACGAACACCAGGACCTTCATTGTCTTGCCTGTGTGGTGTTGACTCGGGTCCTGTACAGGTGGGCAGGTTGATTGTCGTGTCCTGGGGACAGAGATTTGTGGACACCTGGTGGCTGCTGTGGTGTTGGAGTCAGATGCAGGGGCCCTGTGGTGGACTGGGTGTTGGCTGTGGTGCCTGACTGACCACTAGTCCCAGATGGGTCAGGGAGGTCATCCATATCGAGACATCCAGAGTTGCTGTCATCACTGAGGGCTTCTTCCGGTGGAGGACTGGGTTGCCGTGGCACATACTGCCCGCTGACATTGGCTGGGGCACCTGTGGACATGTATGAGATTTGTTACAGTCATTGTCAGTTACATATTCAGCGTTTCAGGCTGTCCCTATAGGATGGGTGTTGTCCTTCCACCTTTGGTTCGTGTATGGTGATGGATTGTGGAATTGGTAGTGAAACATGCTGCCCATGCATTACTGTTGTGTGTGCATGCAGAGCTGGGAGGGGTGCGCTTGCAGTGGGTAGAGCATGCAGGGGTACACAGTTTAGGGTGGTTATGCGGGAGATTCTCTGTATGGGATGGAGTGGGGTGAAGGGAGGTGGGGTGAGGGGGTGACATGCCATGCAGGTATCGGTGGTGTTGAGGTGGTAATGGTGACTTACCAGTGTCCAGCCATCCAGTGATTCCATTGAGACCCTCTAGATGCAGGATAGTCAAGACTTTCTCCTCCCATGCTGTCAGCTGTGGGGGAGGAGGTGGGGGTCCACCGCCAGTCTTCATGATGACAACATGGTGCCTGGAAGCCACTGCACGCACCTTCCCCCGTAGGTCATTCCACCTCTTTCGAATGTCATCCCTTGTGCATAGATAGGTTCCCACGATCTTCCACCATAGCTCCATCTTCCTGGCAATCGATATCTGCTGGACCTGTGCACCGAACAGCTATGGCTCTACCCTGACGATTTCTTTCACCATCACCGCAATGTCTTATCAGTGAAACAGGGGTTCTTTTGTGGGGACATGCCTATTGTGTATCGTATGTGTTGTGCGGAGGGTGTTGGGTATTGAGGTATGGTATGTGGTGTGTGATGCGTGACGGGTGTATAGGTGGTTGTGGGGTGTGTGTGCAGCTCTGTCAATGTATGTGCTGGCAACGTGTAGCAGATTTGTTGAGTTTCCAAAGAATTGTGGGTTGTGTGGGGGGTGTTTTATAGTGCTGTACGTGGGTGTGTACGGTGTGTGTATATGTGTCAGGAGTGTGTTTTTGCAATCTGGCCAATGTTGGCTTCTGTTGGTGTGGAGTGGCCAAATCGACCGCTGCTGTGCGCACCGCCAATGGATGACTGCCGTTGAGTGTCCCCTATGGTGATTCGTGGTTCATCATTTGGAGGGCGGTGTGTTGTAGGCATAGCGGGAGGGGTGGTGGGTCCAACAGTTTTCACCTTTGTTGGGTTTGGCGTAATTGTTGTTGTGGCTGCTTTCTGTCGGTTTTGTGTTTGTGTGTCATAATCTGGCGAGCGGATTGCCGCCTCCGCGGCAGTCTGTTGGTGGCCATCACCACGACGGTCTTGTGAAAAGACCGCCAATGTCATAATGAGGGCCTTAGTGCATGATTTAGATGCCAGGAAAGGGAATGCTCCATCACAAACGTGACGGATACCCCGTCTGCTGTATCATAATCCCCATGGGATAAAATGGGATCATAATACGGCAGACAGGATATTCATCATGTTTGTGATGTAGTATTCCCTCCACCAACATCTAAATCAGGCCATTAGTCAGCTTGGTACCCAGTGTGCAAGGAGGCTTAAGCCTCGTGTAAGTTGGGGAGGAAAGCGAAAATGCAGTGAGGGCTGGGGCCCGGCAGCACTGAACAGGAGGATTAGCTGCTCTGACAAGTCACGCTTGTGGAAGACACCTTCAGTTGGTGCTAGAGTCCTGTCTGCTGGCCTGGTCACAATGAGATTTTTGGTCTAGGATATTGGCATCTCTGTTTTAGGGTCCACCTCCATCCTAGTTGAGTGCTCCCTTGCTTAAATGGTTAGAGGGATATTTACAAGCTCTGTGCGCCCCCGGTGCATCACTTGTTGTAATGCACCGGAGGCGCATAGTACAGGCCCACATCTACAGGGTCACGCAAAGCCACTTTGTGTGGCTTTTCATGGCCTGGTAGATATGGTGTAAAGCAACGCAGAGCATGTTGCTGCATTGCCTTACACTGGGCATTGCAGTGGGTTTTCCCATGCAACATTAATGGATTTTTACGCATTTCCAGATTTACAGGAACCTGTAAACCTGGGAATGCATCAAAACTTTACGCCTCCCCTGGGGAGGCACAACGAGGATAAATATCTTTATATCTCCTCGTTTTTCACGCTTTCTATGTGTGCTGCAAAATGCAGCACACATACAACGAGGACACCGCCTCCCATGAATGCTTTCTGCACAAAACCAATCCTGCATCCAATCCTCCATGGTGCAAGGGTGCCTGCGTTGGCGCTAGGCAGCCAAAAAGGGGGAAAGGACAGGAATGCACTGTGTTTTAAATACACTGCATTCCTGCCCTTTCCATTTGATGCAGGGCAGCTCAGCAAGGTGACTTGCTGCACTGTCTTGCTCCAAAATTTCATAAATATGCCCCTTAGTTTGTCTTGGCCTAGTTGTTTGGACATTGTTTCCCAAATACCCAGATCACCCTGCAGAGCCCAGAGCTTATCCCACAGCATGAGAATGAACATCTATATTACAGGTGGTGCATGGTGGTAGTTTGCGGAGTTACACAGTTGCTGCTGCAGGCAGGTAAGAGTGTGCAGGCCATGGTAAGCAGGTGAAGCCCTTTCTCTCTGTGCTGCACAAGCAATCTGTGCAGCCAGGGCACCATTGTTCACACTTGCACCATGGCAGGGGTAAGGTTCTTGTGTTTGATGTGTGCCAGTATGTCACCAGGGACCAAGGAGTTGGAAATGTCGGGGGAAGGAACCATGCTGTGGCCTTTAACAGGTGCTATAAGCAACTTGTTCTTTAAGACATTTAAAAATCTGATTCAGCAGGTCATCATTTGTTCCTGCATTCCTGTTAAAGATAGTGGTTTGCAATTCATGCAGGTAGAGGCAGACATTTTCATGCATTCACCTTCACTGCTTGTCCACAGTGCCAAGATCCTATGAGCAACCTCACATATGTATGTATGTATGTATGTAGCATGCATGTAGGATCTCTTTAGCACAAACCTAGCCAAAAGATAAAGGAGTAATGTACATGGTCTAAGACATGCATAAAGTCTTGGACTGTGAACGCACTGTGGTGACTGTTCTTTAGAGAGGTGCATCACCAACTCCTTCCTAAGCTGGAGTAGCTCTGGGGCTGTCCTGATGGATGCAAGAGTGTTGTGCCAGATCCTGAGTGCATAGATGGAAAATGCCTGCTGGCTTGTTTTGTACTTTTTTATAACACTTCTTAGTCTGCAGTCTGATGGTGTCATGTCTGAAAGATAAGAGGGAGTGTTGATCACAATGGCTCGAGGCCTCACTTGCAGTTGTTTTAAAGCATGTATATTGTTTGATTTGATGGTGAGCTTTTTTGTGGCGGGGGAGGGTTGCTGCTTAGTCATATGTTTAGAGCTACTAAGACATAACATACATCCATTATATCAGATTATGTTCAGGTATTTAAATTACCTTAACTATAGAGTTGCCTCCACGACTTTTTTGTGCCAGGGTTCCTGAAAGTCTCACTTGCTGTATCAAATGGATTGCCATCATTATTAAATCTAGTCTTAAGTGATATTGTAGTAGCAGATATGTAATGCTACTATCTGGAATTCAGAAAGAAGAGTGGTTGAAAATATGTTTTCAAATTTGAACAGAACAATGCATTTGATGGCAAATAAGAGAAATTCGACCCCACAAGAGGTGGGTGTATCCCTGGAGAAGGTCCTGCCTAGGAGAGCACCCCCAAGGGCAGGGCAGGACGCAAGAAGGATTTCAAGAGTTGGCACTAAGCTCACACTGATCAGTTTGCAGGTACTCTATTGGAGAGGTCTCATCACTCTT
This sequence comes from Pleurodeles waltl, assembly GCF_031143425.1. Lineage (NCBI taxonomy): Eukaryota > Metazoa > Chordata > Amphibia > Caudata > Salamandridae > Pleurodeles > Pleurodeles waltl. Next base: position 1,304,138,738 of record NC_090437.1, on the reverse strand, counting down.
TTAATCACTCCTGATGATGAGATGGCACACAGCTGGCCAGCACAGTTAGTCCCCTACATTCTGTCCTATGCGCATTACCAGGCTTGGAGGCCTCTAAGGCACTATCATAGAGGATCAAAATGCAAGTGTCAAGGGTAGTCGGTTCCCCATTTTTATCCCCTAGGAAGGAGGCAGGGAGGAGCATTCCCTCTTCAGGCCCAAACACAATGCTTACTTTGAGTCGGTAGTTTTCAATGCTCTACACTTAATTGTCAACACTGGCACTTATGACAGTCTGCTACATGGTGGTGCTGTTTGTCTAATTTAGAGAAGAACAGAACAACTTCAATGTGACAACTTCAAAATGACTACTACCTGCCCCCAAGCCATTCTTATAGCTCTGGGGGCTTTAGGAGTGTGAGGGTTAGTAACTGGGTTGGGACTGTCATTGACAGTGCTGACAGGGGCAATGGGGGGTGCAAGCTGCAGTGGCTTTCTAAAAGCTCCCTGGCACTTATTTGTTTACAAATTAAGCACTTCCTACACTGTTTCTCCCATGAGACAATTCTTATTTCTCTGAGTTCGTAGGGTTACGCAGAGCTGGGAATGCTGCAGTGACAAGGCAATATATGCCTAAGGAGCCTAGTGCAGGCTTCTCCAATGAGTAGCTTGTGAGCTACTGGTAGATTCCCAGCTATCTGTAAGTAGCTCTCCTGGTTCAGCCCAGGCTACTAAATTAGAATCTTATGTTTGGTTGAATTAATATTAGAATCATCAAATTGAAACGCATGCATTGTATTTTCAGAACTCATAAGTTGATGTCTGCAGAAAAATGGTTGGATTTCTAAAATATACTTAAAGGTATTTCTTGAGTGATAAATTAAAAGATATAGGGGAGCCTTACCACCAATAATATTAACTTGGTGCCAGAGGCATTTAGTTATAGTTTATGGCTGTCATTTATAAAGAATGTTGAGGCATTCCAAATTGATAAAGCCTTTTTCACATTAATGCTGGCGACCCTGCCTGATGAACTGAGGTGGTCACTGCTGGTAATCTTGCATGGGCTGGTCATCTTGTCTGACGTGGCCACTAGTATGATACTAGTAATATTAGTAGCTCAGTAAGATTTGTATTGAACATAAGTACCTCTCATTACACAAAAGGTAGGAGACACCTGCTATAGTCAATGCTCCAGCGAGACCGTTATCCACTTCTAATGTCTGCTACTTCTTATGAGTTTAGTAGAGCTACTAGAACACATTGTGTGAGGTGTGCAAGACCCATGACTATGTCTAGAAAGTCAGAAAGATATCATTCCCCTTATATGCTTGGACCATCATACAGCGGTAGACATAATTGTGGCCTTAAGAAAGCTGATGAAACCAACCTAGACTTGGGAGACTGAATCACCCTCCCTTATTCTGGGTGTACTTTAGTTTCCCCTTTGACCCTAAACCTGAGGTGTATACCTTTGACCGTGGCTGGTCACTCTTAACTCAGAACTATTGAGACCAAAATACAACAATAGTTCTTGGAATATCATGATTTCATTGTCATGTTAACTAGCCTCCTCAACCGATTGGTCCCCTCATGACCATAAAATCATGACCATGACCAGCCGCTTTGGAGATAAACAAGTTAGTGACACCCACTGGATATAAACACAAAGGCATCAGTACATTTCCTGTTAGAGGTTCCATGTGTGGGACCAGTTTGGAGTTCCTTCTGATCTCCTGTAACTCATGGGGACCAGAACCAATTCTTGATAGCCCTGGTTTAATAGAAACCCCAGTGACTGGCACATGTCCTGTTTCCCTTTGCCATTCAGTAGCACCCTATCCCTTTTTGTTGATTGAGATGCCATTCACTTTTGGTTGGTGGGGTACTGTGTCTTGGACCACTGCAGCCCCAGGTTTAGTTCTTAGAGCTATCCACTTTTAACTATCAGATGAGATGAAACTAGAGCAAATGGTAGACCTTTTCCACCAACTAGGATATTGTGTAGTGGTTCAATGATTTGGCTGTAATTGATACTTCTGAGACTAGTTCTGAGGGTTATCCGGGGATACAGAGCTCAACTGTGAAAGCCGTTACTGATCACTATTAATAGTTTATCCATTTCATCAAACAGATTTAGGACATTATGCTATAATTTGCTAAGTGCTTGAATAACATTTGAGGACAATACAGATGATGAACACCCTGCTCAAAGAAACATGCCAGCACAGTGAATTTCCTACAGAATCACATCACAGTGAATGATGTGAATCAAAATGTTATGCTATTGCAGTTTTCCCTAATGTGCTGCAACCTCTCACTTACTACTGGTTCCTTCCATGGCCAGGAAGCAAGTTTAATTACCACTAGATGCAGCACACCATCAAGGTGTGAATAGTATGTGGGAAGGACCTGTGCTTCATACATTCCAGTGCCAGATGCCCATGTTCTGCTCATTGCATCAAGAGTCGGGGAACAGCTATACATCACCCTCTCAGGACGTGGCTGCTTCATAAGTGCATCATGAAACACCCACTCCTACGCCCTGCCCAGAACCTTCAGTGTTCAATGAAATTAATATATTTGTCAGTGTCATGCAGTGCAGAATATTGGCACAGGCATGCAGTGTGGATCATGGGTGCATGATAATTAGCTCATCCTTAAAATGGCAGTGCACAAGCAGGATGAACTGCGAAATGTCTTCATATGTGTAAACCAAAATACAGGAACACGTGGATGTAGATTGGCGGAATCGCTGGTTACATGTAGCAATGATGACAAACCATGCATGAAACCTATGATACCTTCTGCTGACAGTAACAAGGGACTCTCGCAGAACACCACTGATTGGAAGCAAGCCTACATCCGGACAGGCAATACAACTGAATGTGCATGTAGACTATTGGTATATACTATAGAAATCTGAGAGTTTATAGAGCACATTATACCTGCAGGTATCACAGCGCTAGCTAACCAAAGAAGCAGCAACAAGAGAGACAGCAAGGCCTATTCATCGCCACAAAGAAACTGCATTTTGAAATTTCAGAGTGTACAGAGCGCATTATACCCTATTGAAGGCCCATATCCCATAATGCAGCGCAGAGGTGGAGCCTTGAGTTACCAGTCAGATATGTGTGTTGGCTGGTACTACTCTATTGCATGCTGCACAACCTTGCAATTAGGGGATGTGTGACATAAACACAAGAGATGAGGATGAGGAAGCAGATGTGGAGCATGTTGGAGTACCACATGCTTCCAGGGCCACTGACCCCAGACACAGCATCCTTTCTAATAAGTTTTAAACTGACCTACATGACAATAATACAGTTTATGTGTAAGCATCAACTAGCACAAAACTGTGTAGTTAAAAAAATATATTCTGAAACATGAATGTTGTCACTTACCACATTTCACCTGGGCAATAGCAGATTCATCCTAGCAGTCATCCTAACCCCAACTGCCTATCCGCTGGCTGCTTTGTCTTACCCCTTCCATAAATCTAACACCCTCATACCCTAAATGTATTGTGACATTATCCTAATCCCTTTTTAGATCGAGTTTAAGCATTCGACCTTGTGTATACTTTTACTATACTTCTAATGGCTTAAAGCGATTTCATTTTTCAGTTGCAGTGTCCTTTAAAAATTCTTGCTCACTAGTGGTCAGTTCTGCCTTTTTATCCATCCTTTTTCTGTTTCAGAGCAGTGACTAACTACTGTATTATTCCACTTTGGTTTCTTTAGCTATTGCTGTGACAGACTATTTTTGCTATTTCTTTGGTGCTCCCCTTTCACTGTGGGTGTTTTAGGCTGGTAGCTGCCTGTGTTTTATTGCAGCATTCCATTCCTCCCATGTCACTGCCATTTGTTTTGGCTTTATTCCAGTGCTGTCCTTGTTTACCCAAGGCTCCTAAAATAAGCTTATTTTACAAAAGAAACACCCGGTCGTTTATCTCACGGCCCACGAAAGCCACAATATGCCCTTTCGTGTAGAATGGAGCTGAACCTAGAAGCTATGATGTGAAACTTGCTTAGCCTCGCATGGCATCTTGAGTCTCTCTCTCCAGGGCCGCTCCCTGCCAGCACTCAGGACATCGCACACAAGGCATTGCTTATCTCCTTTATTGGGGGCATAAATCTTGTTATTCTGCTCTGCTCATTGAAACGGAGGCAAGAATGCTTGCAAGACTTTTTATTCTGTTAAAATAAAAATAAAATACTTTTCCAACCTTATTTTCCAATTTCTGTTCAGACGTTTACACAACGCGAGGTAGTGCAGTCATCTTTTTAACTTTCCTTAAGGGCTTGTGATGTCAGTAGCTGCCAGTGACCACCAAAACATGGCAGGAGAAGATGAAATTATGAGACAGGGTTGACCAATTTGTGTGGCAAGAAAAGTCTAGTTCTGAATTTATAATGCTAATAGCTCTAACTCAAGAAAATGTGAGACCTATTGCATTGCAAATGCTTGTTGTTCAGTGGTTTCCTTCAGACTCCAAAGTGCTGCACAACATTGGCTGATCACACCTCCTGCCAGGCTGGGGCAATTGACAAGATTTTCAGTGGAAGCTTATAGATGGGACAGTGGATACTGAACAGCATCTCACTGTCCCTGGAATTTAATCTTGACATCTGAGACATGGGAATTTCCTGTCCCTCCAGCAGCCTGGAGAGGCTTGTGAAAGCTGACCCTACCTCATTGTGCCCCTCTGGTCATCTATGGCTGATGGTCATTACCAGTGGCATGAATGTGTTCAGATGGCCCATTCCTGCTGCATTTGCCCCACCCTGTGGCACTGCATGGATCTGGGCTTTTTCCTCACGAAGTCCTAGATTTTGTTCCGAAAGGACAGGGAGCTAAGACCTACTCAGCCTTATCATATGTGTAGCAGATGTGTCATCTCCAGCCATTGGTACTCATGATCTCCCAGGTCATCTTCTACTACCTGCTGCCAGACCGTTGGTTTCTTCACCATCATCCACCTAACTAGGCTTGCTGCAAGCTCCAAGCCGCAGATGGATCATGACCTCCTCACCAACTTTGATGGCCACTACTGGAGTCGTGGTTATGGCAGCTAATGAGGTGGTGTTGGTATCGGCTGCAATGATGGTGGCAGCTGGGGTGGTGGTCGCAGCTGCTCTGGTGGTGTTCATGGCAAATGTGGTGGGACACTAATACATCTGTGGGGCACATGAAGGGACCTTCACCCCCACCCACGTGCTCTTGATGGGAGTCACCTGCAAAGAGATACGAAAAATAATGTGTGGCACCTCTACACACATCCTCATAACCCTGAGTGCCTCTTGTAATTCTGGAATGTCAAAGCCCAGGAAATCCGCTGTTCATTCCTATCATGGTTTTACCCAGTGCGCTGCTATTGTCCAAGTGATAATTGTGCCACAGGATGTGGGATATATTGAGCATGTGGTCTTAAAACAGTTGAAGCCACATGGCATGCTGCTTGATACATTGCTGCATTGAGTATGTGCATTGGGAAATTAAATACATAATTAGCACATGCAGTGAAACTGCACAGAATCGCTGTGTGCTGAAATACGTATATCACGCAAAGTGATTTTTACGCTCCAGCGATTGAGAAGAGAACTAAAGACATGGATGTTTAAAGGATCATACCTTCACACAGCAGCATACAGCTTCAGTGCCTCCAGACCCTCATGGGTGATTTGCCGTGCTCTATAAATGCTTGATTGATTGATTGATTTACACATACGTATGGCATTTACATGCAGTATCAACATTTCCTGATGCAGGTTTACAGTGGGTTCAACTGTGGCGTACAGAATAAGGGGAGAGTGTAATTCAATTGTGCCTAGGAAACTTTAGTAAAGTTGCACTTGCTGAGATAAAGCTTCAAACATTTTTCCCAGCTTGTCTAGGTTTGAATACAGTGAAAAGTATCTCATATTGCTCAGGAAGTTTTTGTACTGGGTAAGACATAAGAAAACCCAAAAACTTCATGAAATAGGAAAATCAGGAACTTTTCAAATGTTTGCCAGCAGGATAAACAAGCATTGGCAAAGGGGTTTGCTTGCAGTTTGATCCTGCTGCATTGAATAATAAAACTAAAAAAAATGATGAGTTTCAGTATCCAGTGGATCTTTGGGATAAGGAATTATAGTGTTATAGCTCAGTGTACTTTTGAAATGTACTTTGTGCTTTGCAAACACAGTGTAGGAGGCCGAATAATACATCCATCTGCCAGTAGCATGAGGTGAGAGAGCAGTACTCCTCTGGGTGGAGCCAAAGCCCACTCCATGTATGTTTGAAGGAATTGATACCAAGAGGTCTGGCAGAAAGATGTGCTGTCAATCTAGGCCTGAAATCACTCCAGTCACACATCATACAAGGCCACTTGGGAGATGCTTTACTTTTTTTTTCTCAACCTTATAGTACAAACCTGACCCAAAAGTATTGGAGTTCTTTATATGAGCGCCAGTTACATTACGCAAGGACACATTCATTATTATTTTTTTAGGCATGAGTAGATTAAGTGATTTGCCCTGAATGACAGAATGTTGAGCCAACAGCGTGACTCGAACCTGGTTCCCCAATTCCAAAGCAGGTAACTGTGGTTGTAACACCACTAAATGACACAAAGACACAGTTTGTCTGGACATTGGTTTTCCTTTTAGTAGTCCTTTAAATGAAAATATAGAAGTTTTGATTCGAAGGGGCATATTTATGAGCCACTCTGCATCACTCGTGCAACACGCAACGTGGCTCAAGAGCGACGCAAATGATAAATGAGATTTATGAAGCCATGCTAGGCCACCTTGCGTGGCCCTGCGTGGCTTCATAAATCTCGAGTAATATTGAAAAGGAGACCCAGCACATCGAAGTGTCCATTGATATCCACAAAATTATCACATTTCTTCAAAAATCACATAATTCAATAGAGTTCTTATGAAAACTTTTTTGTTCTTTATTTATCCACAATGACAATATCTAATACATCATAGCCAACGCGTTCTTCTTCAGGGCTCATAATTGCAGTATGTAACGCGCTGCACGGCAGAATGCCATCCGTTCTCCTGACAATGAAATCTTGAGTAATGTAAACCACTGCAAATCGCTGAGCTGCATTACCATATGCCAGGGAGATGTTTCCTTGGGTATTTCATAAAGAACAGGTAAAACTGGGAATGCGTCAGAAACCTACACCTCCCCTGGTGATGCGTAATGAGGAGAGATATGTTTATTTCTCTTTGCTTTTTCCTCTTTCTATATGTGTGCTGCATTTTGCAGCACTCATAGAAAGAGGAAAAAGCCTCAGGGGATTGTTTTTGTGCAGGAAGGTGCTCCTTCCTCCACAAGAACAGTCCTGTCTGCGACGCAGGCACCTTGCTCCATGGTGCAAGCGCGCCTGCGTTGGCGCTAGGCAACCCATTGTGAGCCAGTACATGGCAAAGGGCAGGAATGTGTTGAATTGCCTTAAATACAGCGCATTCTCGCCCTTCCCTGTCACGCAGCGCAACATGGTGACTTGCGCTGCACTGCGTGACTTTGCCATAAATATGGCACTCACTATCAAGCATACCTCTTTGCCCCTGAGAAGTGATGGTACGCTCCCATTACATGTACTGCAGCAGTGCTGAGAAGTGCAAGTCCCCTTTCAAATTAAGCAAGTGTAGGCACTCACCACCAGCCAGTACCTGTCCACTTAACCCCCTGCTTTTGTGGATCATTAGTTTCAGAGATCATTTCAATTGGACATAATCAAGACTACAGCTCCCAGAAGTCTCCGAATAAATTAATGAAACACCATCAAGGATGGAAAAAGTTTGTTCTTATGACGAGTACCTAGCTCCCTACCTTTGCGAATTTAGGCAACAATATAAGCAACATTTAAAGCAAAATGTGTTGCGAAGGTGTACACTGTAATATTTAGATTAAGAGAATTGTGGGGTAAATTCAGTTTGGGCGGGAGCCAACTTTTTTACCAATTGTATTTTGTACATTTTAAAATAATTTCTGTATAAAGATTTTTTGTGATTGAAGAACAAATTACTGCACACAATTGATAATCTCTCTCACCTACATTAAGAGAATGGAGGGATTTTTTAAGTGCAGCGCAACTGACTCCAGCCAATCAGAACCCAGCCCTTCGCCAGGCGCGCGCGTGGTGAGGTGTGAGGCGCGCGCTCTTGTTTACCAAAGGCCTCCAGGAAGGCCCAGTGGTGAAAGAAATGCATCCCAAAGCACCTCTTCCCCCGGAGCCTGCGAGGCTTCCTGCGGCCGCGCGCTTGATTTATGACAGCTGCACAAAAGCATTCTCAAGTGGAGTGAAGTGGGCACTTAACATCCTCAGATGGGGACGTGTTCCAGCAAAACCTTGGGTGTGAGCGTGAGCGGCTCATAAAAACGACAGCACTTTCTACTATGTCTCTGCTTCTTTTCTCTCTTTCGAAAATAGCCAAACTTCAGATTTCTTTTCAAGTGCCCCTCCTACCTGCGTGACGGTAAGTAGTACACAGGCCCAGCTGTTTGCCTGGTCGTGTTTCTCATGCTGAAATTTGCATGCTCCCTATTATAGGAAAAACTAAACTACATGTCCCAGAATGCATAGTTCTGCTTGTCAAAAACCTAGGACTGTTCTGTGGGTAGCGTGACCAGATTTTTAGGGCCAAAAACCGGGACATTTAATGAAAATATAAAGAAGGACTACAATTTAATTCAACCCAGCGTATAGAATGACATCTCTCATCAACACAGAGTTGCCAGAGAGGCACTCAGAACATAAATTAGCCTTGATTGTGGTTGAGAATTGGACCTGGGTATGTGCAAAGATTAACCACTTGACTGCTAAAGTTGTCCTTTCCCCTAGCCCCCCAATTTTTCCTACTAAGGATATCCAGGCCAAATTTGCATCCTGTTTTTTCCCCACATTCAAAAGGTACCCAGGGTTTTGTGGATTTCCCTGGAAGAAACAGAGAAAATACCCAAAATATAACAACATGTTGTTATTTGCTAGAAAAATGGAAAAACGTGCTGTGCAAGAAGGCATTATGTTTTATTCCCCTAAAAATGGCATCAACAAAAGAGTTTCTATGCTAAGACCACCATCTTCCCAGATTTCAGGAACAAGCAGAGTTGTGAAAGAAAAACATTTTTTTGCCCGAAAGTTTTTGAATTTTTACTTCTGGTGTTAGCCAAGACCTTTTGATTTTACAAAAAATACATGTGTAATATAATAAAGGGGTCTTTCAGCCAGCTCTCTATATCCCTTATTCTGTGTTTCACTCACATTTTGCTTATGGCCACTACAGCATACAGCAAGAGGCGGTAACCCAGCCTACTTCAGCCAGTTGCTAGCTTCACTTTGAGTGACCGCATTTTGCTCTTTCACAAGGAGCACATCTACACAAAAGGTAATTAACTTCAGTGTCATTGTTTTTGTGTGTACTAATTTTTACTTTACTTTTGTCTTTGTGTTTAGGTCCAGATGTGACAGCAGGATACTTTCTATCAGCTATTCACATCACAGCACAATACACATTCCAGTTGTATCATTTACTGCCTGATGCTAATGATGTAAATTCCTTTTGGAGCTGCTTTTCTTTATTCCAGATGTATGATGGAAAAACGCATGCATATATCACACATGCCTTTACAACGAATTTCATTGTAAAAGCATGTTTGGTAAAGGACCATGCGTAGTTAATTCTCCCCGCCCTGCCCCCTAACACCTGACACCATACTCTAGCCGCCTAAGCCCTTAAAACTGCCCCTTCTACCCAACCCCCTCAGCCCTAACTCCCTCCGCCCTATCCTGTCCTTAAAACTACCCAACCCCCCACCCACCCTAAAAGCTACGCTGTCCTAAAAGCTACCCCATCCTGTCCTAATAACTACCCAGACTCCTGACCCTGCCCTAAACCCTAACACTTACCCTGTCCTAAAAACTACCCCACCCTAACCCTAAAAGCTACCCTGTCCTGTACTAAAACCTACCCCTTCCTAAAAACTACCTGACACCCCGCCCTAAACTGTACAACCTACCCTGTCCTAAAAACTACCCCTCCCTGTCGTAAAAACTACTCTGAACCCCCTGCCCTGAAACCTAAAACCTACCCGCCCTGTCCTAAAAGTGACCCTGGCCCCCGCCCTAAACCCTAAAAGCTACCCTGCCCTAACCTAAAACCTACCCGCCCTGTCCTAAAAACTATCCTGAAACCTACCCTAAAACCTACCCTATCTGAAAAACTACCCACCCCTGTCCTAAAAACTACCCCAATCCCCCACCCTAAGCCGTGCCCTGAACCCTGAAAGCTACCCTGCCCTGTCCTAAAACCTACCCCGCCCTGTCCTACAAAATCCCCAATCCCCTGTCCTAAGCAGTAAAACCCACCCTGTCCTAAAACTACCACAACCTGTCCTAAAAACGATCGCAACCCCCCACTCCACCCTGAATCCTAAAACCTCTTCTGCCCCGTCCTAAAAACTACCCTGACCCCGCCTTTGCCCTAAACCCTAAAAACTACCCTGTCCTGTCCTAAAACCTACCCCGCCCTGTCCTAAAAACTTCCCTGATCCTCCACCCCGCTCTAAACCATAAAACCTACCCTGTCCTCAAAACTACCACACCCTGTCCTAAAAATTACCCTGACCCTCCATCCTAAACCCTAAAACCTACCTTGTCCTGTCCTAAAGACTAACCCACCCCCATCCTAAAAGCTACCCAGCCCTGTCCTAAAAACTACCCCAACCCCCCCACCCTAAACCGTAAGGCTTTCCTGAAGAGGCCCATGGTTTCTTATCTCCTGGGGGGTTGGACTTTTTACCTGGGTTACTAGATTGGGGCCCTTTGGAGAACTCCTTTTGTTTACCCTTGTCCCCCCCACTCTGTTGCTGGGTACCCTGCTCATCTTTGGCAGAGCCTCCCCAAAAATGTTCTTGTGGACCCTGGTACTCACCCAGCGCACACCTCCGTAGCAAGCTTCCCGGGGTCAGTCAGCTTATTATCAGTCACGTGCTGGTCTGCAAAACACAGAGTAGACAAGTGGTCCCACTCAATTAAGTTGTACAGCCCCTGAAAATCTGTCACATTACTGCCTGCACCCAACCATCCAGTGCTGTGCAAAAAGAATCTACACATTCTAAGCAGGTCTGTGAATCCGTTTTCCTCCTCCCTCTGAACTAATCTCGGTGCTTATCCGGAGTGAGACCATACCTGGTGAGAAGGGCCTCCTTCATGTCAGCATAGGTGAGGTTGTACACCTTACCCAAAGCTAGCAGAGTGTCCCTCCCCTCCTCTGTGAAGTGGTCCACAATCCTGCTCCCAAATTCTTTTCAGGGACCCCATTCATGTGGATAGATGCCTCGTATCCCTGAAACCACCTCTGCATATCATCTCCCTTCTTGTACTCTCCCCCTACATTCTTGGGAATGTGCACAATTCTATCTGATTGCACTGAGGTATTGCTGCCACTATCATTGATGGATCTACTCTTCTGATCCAGCTCCTTCATTCCGAGTTCCTGGTCTAAAAGCATCTTCCTTTCTTCCATGGCTCACTTCTATCTTTTTGAACCTCCAATTTTAACCTCTCAAACTCTATCTGGTGCCTCTTGGCTTCTCTCCTGTCCTCCAGCTCCTCTGGAGTCAGGCCCTTAGAACCACCACAGCTGCCTGACCCCGGGATACCTCCCCCCCTAGTAGCTCCTGCACCCTCAGCACATCTTCCCTAGGACTTGGCTCTATGGCCTCCCCAATTGGATCCTCAGAGTGCTCACTGGCAGATCTTGCTGCTACCTGCGGTGTCAGGAAGATCCACAAACACTACCTTGGAAATGCAGGGCGTCGTGATCCTCACGATGAGTTCTGGAGAGCGGCATCGCAGGCGTCTGTTCCGGAGGTCGGTGCGGGGGTCGTCGGACCCTTGAAGTCACACGGGTTGCAGATCGGGCTCCGGGCTGATGAAGTTAGGAGCACTGGTGTGGATGACATCGGGCCTGTGGTGAGAAGCTGGCCGATGTGACGTGAGGTGCCCACAGGTCACGGTGCAGGCAGCCGCTCAGTGACGGCGTCCAGTGGCATCGGTGAGACCAGGGCTGCGGTGCGAAGTGGGATGGTGTGGCGTGCGCTGTCACCAGGTCACGGTACAGCAGCGGAGGCATTGCTGAAGCGCTGTCGTCTGTAGGCCCAAGTCTGTGGTGTTGGTAACTCATGGGGGAGCTCTGTGGTGGACTGTGAGTGGGCTGGGGTGACCAACTGTCCAGTGGTCCCTGCTGGGCCAGATTGTTGATCAGGATCCTGGAGTCCAAAGTTACTGTCATCACTGGGGGCATCTTCTGTTGGGGGACTGGATAGTCGTGGCACCTCCTCTCCACTGAGATTGGCTGGGGCACCTTTGGGAATGTAAGTGATGTATTATGCTGCATGCCTGTGACATGTTGTACATCCCTATCCTCCCCTCCTTGGTTGCTTTTGCCCTGCCACCTTTGGATGTGTATGCTGATGTATTGTGGGATTGTTAGTTCCCCTATGCTGTGCATGCTTTAGTGATGGGTGTCTATGCAGGGCTGGGAGGGCTGTCCATGTATTGGTATGGCATGCAGGGCTGGGCATTGGAGTTAGGTGCAGTGTGTGGGGTGGAGTGGAGTGATGGGAGTGAGGGTGAGGGGGTGTGGTGGCATGCAGGTATGGGGGCTGATAGGTGGTAAATGTTGACTTACCAGTGTCCAGTCCTCTGGCTACTCCAGCGAGTCCCTCAGGATGCAGTAATGCCAAGACTTGTTCCTCTGATGCTGTGAGCTGTGGGGGAGGAGGTGGGAGTTCACCGCCAGCCCTCTGGATGGCGAGCTGGTGCCTTGCTGCCACAGAACTCACCTTCCCCCGTAGGTCATGCCACCTCTTCCTGATGTCGTCCCTTGTTCTTGGATGCTGTCCCACAGCGGTCACCCTGTCCATGATTCTCCGCCATAGCTACATCTTCCTGGCAATGGATATTTGCTGTACCTGTGTTCCAAACAGCTGTGGCTCTACCCTGACTATTTCCTCCACCATGACCCTCAACTCCTCATCTGTGAAACAGGGGTGCCTTTGTGGGGACATGGGTGGTGTGTGTAAGTGTGTGGTTGTTTGGTGGTGTGATTGGCTGTGCGTAGTGGAGTGCGTGAGAGATGTATGGGTGTGTGTATTTGTCGCAGTGGTCTTGATGTCTGTCTGGTGACAATGATTTGTATTCGTAAACGGTTGTGGGTAATGTGGATGTGTGTTTTATAGTGGTGTGAGTGGGTGGGTGTGGTGTATGTATGGGTGTCAGGTGTGTATTGTTTGAATTAGCCAAATGTTGTGTAGTTTAGTATTTGGGTGTCCATTCTGAGCACGCCGGTGTGTACCGCCAATGGTTTACCTCAGTTGAATGTCCGCCGTGGTGATTTGTGGGCCATGATGTGGTGGGCGTTGTTCTGTTAGCGTAATAGTATAGTTGTTGGTACTGAGAGTTTACCACTGACCTATGGGCTGGCAGATTTGTGTATGTGGCTGTATTCTGTCGGTTTGGTGTGAGTGTGTCGTAATATGCCGCACAGATATTCGTCACCACAGCGGTATGTTGGTGGTTGTCAGCGTGACGATAAGCAGTTTTTACCACCACTGTCATGATGAGGGCCATAGTTTCTTTTAGGGGTATTTCAACCAGATTTAATCCATAAGTCTGTTGTGCCATTCACGCTTTTTGTCCACCCAAAGCCCACTTCAACCATTGTCTGACTTTCACTGTGATTTCCAACATGCTTCCCTTTTACAACAAGTAAATTCACACACAAAGTAGTTCCCTTTAGTGCCAGGGATCATTATGGCAATGTGAGCCTTTTTGTCACAAACAAATATTTTTCTCCTTTACTCGTTGTTTTTTAGATTGATGAGGGCCTGGCGGCATCCCCAACAATAATGTTTTGAAAAAACCATGTCTGAGCAAAACAAGAAATTGCAAAAGTCAAAAGGCTAGAGGCCAAAGCCAGACCTCTTTGCTTTGCCAATGCTTGTTCTGTCTGGTAGTCCATTTTTGCAGTTTCTGGTGAAACAGATGTGAAACCCATGGTTAAACCTGGACAGATATACGTGTCTGAAAACAAAAAAAAAAAGTCTGAATTCAACAAAGGGTCATTTGTATAGGTTGTTTGTGGTTTTACAAAAGAAACTAATTGTAGAAATAAAAAATAACGAAAGTAAGTAGGAAAAAATAGCAATTGCTGACAACATTTCTACCTATACATTTTTCTGCCTGAATGGTCAGTTTATAAAAAAGACATACTGTTACATCTGTCAGACCTTTCTAGTCACACAGATATTTAGTGATTATTTGTTGTGCAAAAACACTTGACACCCTAAAAAAAAATGAGCTGCAGCATGTCAGTCTGTACCAGCCATGCAGCAATTAATATGGTAAAATCTAATAAAAGAAAAAAGGATACAAAGGAAACCTCTTTTTTTTTTAATGTGCACAAGCTACTGAACTTAGGAGCGGTGGGCATTTGTACACCTCTGAATTTGGGGTTACCCATACTATCATGTGGTTCAGAGGGTTATTTGCCAAATTCAATCTTTTTTGCATGATGGGTCACATTTGAAAGCCAATAATGAGAAGAAATTCTTTTTAAATAAATAGTATTTTATTCTGTGTTCCCACAGTTCTTCTGAATAAAATGGCTATGACACAACAGCAGGCCTTGAGAAATCTACTCGCCCACTTGCAAGGGTAAGTTAGATTTTTCAGGGCGAGCTATTTCAAGGGACCACAGGCCTGCTCTAGAGAGCTGACAAAGAACAGGTGTTCTGTTCTCTCAGAAAGTGAATGAGCAATAAAGATGGCTTTGAACCTTGTTTTTGTCTTGTCACATTTGCTCTGTGTTTAAAGATAGAGCTCAAATGCAAGCTTATGTCTTCTTACAACTTCCTTACAATTTTCAGCTTATTTTATCCTGGAGAATGTTGTTTACCTTTCTTTCTCTGCAGAATTAGCGGATTTTGTAAAGGGAACTGTGCTGCGCAATCAATGCTTGTAACTGAACTGTACAAATATTTCAGAATATATTTCAGTAGTTAAGAAAGCACATTTGTTGTCTTCCTGTATGATGGAAACAGTTTTAATAGGATTAAAACAAATCAGAAGCCTTTATTTGGTGATGTGCAAATGATACATACTTTTATTGAAACATAATTCATAATTCTCATGCTTTATTATTGTTTATAAGCTATATAGTTTCATCAGTAAACTGCATGTAAATGGCCATTTCAATAGAAGATATGATCTGTAAACGACCGTGCAGCACCACATATATATATTAAAAGTGAGTTTTTAAACATGAATTGAAAAACATTCCTGACCCCGCCCTGATGAAAATGCCATTAGAACACTGGAATGTTAGGAGCTCGGTTGCAGACAATGAAGTGCTCAGGGCTTATACTGGCTGGTAAAGGCCGGAGCGTCAACATTCGAAAGTTCTTTGTTCACAGCAACAGCTGTGAACAAACGCCTCATGGAACCTGAGGGGATTTTATTCCCCTCGGGCTCCATGAGGACTTTGTTTTATTTATTAGAATATTCTGCCCTCTAGTGGCACAATGTTCTAATAGCCTTAGAGCCCGCAGGCTCTACCGGCAATTAAACGCCCACTCCCTTGTGTTAAAGGCCCTCGTCTTCGGCTCGGGCCTTTAACGCTGGAACAGGCCTTTAATGGCCGGTGGAGCCTGCTACCGCGGGCTCTAAGGCTATATTGGTGAACTAGGAGACAAGCCGGCAGTTATGTATACCTCATATTCGTATTGTACATGGAGCAAAAGCTTAGCCTGTTAAATCAAACAAAAGAGTTTCTGTACAGAAGAAATGCTGACCTCACATATTTGAAGGTGCATTCATGTGGTAATGAAGAAAAAGAAGACAGTAATTAAAACATTTGTCTAAATCACATAATGTGAGGCCTGCTTATGGGTTAAGTACATTACCTTTCGGTGGAGTAGATTATTAAAGTCACTACACGTCTGGTAAAATTTTTACGATCTTTCGAGGCCTGATCAGGCCCCAAAGTGCTATATGGATACATCAGCATTTCCTGCAAGAAAGGATCTGTTTTGGCAATGGGAGTGGCTGCAGTATTTAAGCCTAGGCTTGGCTGCCAACCAGGAAAACATACTTAACCTGGAACTTTTGGGGAAATAGATGCCCAGGAAAGACCCAGGTGGGGCACCTTGGCTAGATCCCAGGTTGTTTTCTTCCCCATAATGCCCTACAAATGTCACACTTTGCCTAAGATCAAACATTTTCCTCACATTTCTGTGAAGGAATGTTCCAGAATCTGCACATATCCACAAACTTCCTACCACCCAGCGTTCCCACACTTCCCTGACAAAAATGCCCCCCCCTTAATATTTAGCCAGGCCAAGCTCCCGCAACACAAAAGGTCCCAAAATATAAGGTGGAGACCTTAACATTTCTTGTCAAGGAAATTACCTGATTTGGCAATGGGAGATGGCGAGGCGCTAGGGCAAGAGATCATTTGCAAAGGTGTGATACTCCCCTTTTGAACAATAGCTCTACATCAAAATCGGTTCTTGGGCGATCTGAGATTTGCCTTGAGCACTAATGCACGTGAAAGTAAAATTGAGCCGATTTACTCATTTTAGTTTCACTTTTGACATAATGACAGGAACATTACATTACCATACATATTGATGATCACTGGAAAAATACAAAATGGCTTCTGACTGCTGGGGAAGCCTGACCTGAGAAATAAAAAAGGGACCCCCTCTGGTGCTAGCAAGAGGGATGCCTTGCCCCTGGTTGTTGGACATGGCCCCCGCATCAGCAGCACCTAGCTGGGAGTGCTGCTGATGTGGAGTTCATGTCAATGGCATCCAAGTGGTTTATTGGGATGATAAAAGTGGGGGTGTCTCTAAAAAGGGCATGGCCAAAGAAGTGTAACTACAAATCCTTTCCAAGAGGTGCTGCCTATGTAATCAAGGGTTGGCTCAAAATGTGAACTAAAGGTGTGTGCTTCACAGGTGCTGTCAGACCTCATTTGATGCTTCTTTGTGAATTTTCTGTTATTGTATCCAGACATATGACAATGACTGGAACAAGCTAAACATGTTAGCTTTGCTAAACCTTGTTTGTAGTATCAATGAAATTATTTTATTGTGAATAACTTGACTATGTTTCAGTTCTGAAGCTATGAGACGGAGAATTAAACATTACTATGGTCTTTAGCAGGGGTAGCAGCATTTGGTGTGTCTCAGTCACTCCTGTTCTTTTACGTTTGCAGACACTTACCCACTTTTTCTCACTTCATCTTTCCGAAAACCCTCCATCTGCTAATCTCACAACTTCTTTCTGTTCATCACAGTTTTTTTCAATCTCTCCTTCATGTATTTCCTTTCATCTCTTCCATTTCACCACCCTTAGATGTGAACAAACCATCCACAAACTTTGAAGCACTGTATTTGTTTCCATTTGGCACTACCCATTTTACAACAACTTTATGCCTGGTTCACTCACTTTTACACAATTAGAATTGTTACATATGTGTCCATTGCACTTTGTGCTCTACAGAGAGGCCAAGCATTGCATGTACATGTAGTTTAACATTTTTATGACCAACTGACGTGAACTATGAGGGACTCGTACTGCCTTCAGCCTAAACTCCAGAGCTTTCAATTGTGCCTTGTATAAAAACCCCACCCACAATGTGAACTCACCCAGACATCTGGAGATGACTCATTTGAAAGTGTGCACTACACAAGAGTGAAATATTGGTGGGTTGGGAAAGTCAGAGCGATAAATAAAGATGCCTTTATATACTGCATTCCTCCTGTCACATTCACGGCCTTTGTCACAGAAACCCAATTTCCACATATTATCATTTGTGTGGCATACACTTTTATCAATAAAACTGTATGTCTGTGCAAATTTAGTGGACATTTAAATGAAAAATGTGTTGTCTGTAAATGCCACCACATGATGCTTTAGTTGCATTAAAAAGGTCGCCATGCCTCATGTCCATTTAAGGTAGGTAGGTCGCAAAAGTTTGTTGCTCTAAAAATTAGGTTGTGGTTCTAAAACGTTTGTGAGGCACTGATTTAGGTAGACATTTGTGTTATATAGTCATACAATAGGGAATTAATAAACACAGAGGGCCTTATTACAATTTGGGTGGATGGAAAAGCCCATCCTCTGAAATCCTGGTGGGGAGGTTGCCACCGTTGTGGCTGCGTCCCGCCGGACCCATTGCCAGCCTACAGCATCGTCTCACTACAGCAATGCTGTAATACGCAGGGTGCGCAAGCACCCTCGCAATGCTCACTGCAAAGCAGACAGTGAACATTGTGAAGGTGCTGGCCAGGGGGCCCCTGCACTGCCCATGCCAAGTGCAGCGACCCCCCCTGTGGTCCCCTGCACCCATTCTCCACCAGCCTTTTCATGGTGGGGCAAACACCATGAAATCGCTGGCGGAGAATGAAGACGTAATCCCCAGCTGCCAGATTAGGACCGCCAGGTTCGTAATCACGCCCAGAGTGTGCTATAGTAGTGGTGACTCTAATTAATGGGCAGATGATTCTGCAAAAGCGAGAAAGACTGGATCTCATTTGATCCACAAAGGTTTCACATCATACTTAGGCCAGGCTACCAATTAGAAAAGCAAAAAGATAAATGAGCAGAATGCACAGTGTGTAAATGTTTAAGAGTTTTTAATTGGCATAATGTGCAGTACTAACCCCAAAAATAAGGTGCGTGGACTTTGTGCAGACTCGTGGTTAGAATTGATTCAACAGTAGAGTTTAGCAAAAAGCTCATAAATAATAAGCAATCCAATATTTTGAGAAGAACTGATAGGCTGTATGTGATAGTATATACAACGGCATTTAGATTATAAATGTGCACAACATATTGGTGATAATAAGCACACATCACCCATCAACTGATCAAAATAATATTTGTCATTGTTCAAGGGAGAATCAGTTGCATAGTTGAACTATCAATTGATGTGCATAAGCCCAACTGCTCAACGTCAACTTAGAAGGAAATTTTTCGAATGTGGCCGTAGCTGTGGCCTTGAGACACAGTAGCTTTGTGTTAGACCTGTCAGTCTTAGGGTGGTCTTCCCTCAAACTTTCTGCCTTCTTAGCCTCACCTTTGCTGATCTATTTTTGTTGGTCCTAGGACTCTAGGCACTTTACCACTACTAACCAGTGCTAAAGTGCATGTGTTCATTACCCTAAAACATGGTAACATTAGTGTATCCATAATTGTTATATTTAATGTACTTATAATTCCCTTGTAAAGTGCACTACATGTGCCTAGGGCCTGTAAATTAAATGCTACTAGTGGGCCTGCAGCACTGCTTGTGTACACCTTTAAAACATATCTGAGACCTGCCATTGCAGCCTGAATTCAGTATTACACTGAAATGTCGACTTGGCATTTAAAAACCCTTGCCCAGTAGCTGTGTTTAAGCAAGATGGTAACCCTTAAACCAACATAAACCAGTATATGAAGACCTTCCCTAAGATTCTAGTCTGCGTGCTAATGGGAAAAAGAGACTGCCTTTTAGAAGGGCCAAATCAAAATCCAATAAAAGACAAGTTTGAACAAATTGAAAGAAAACGTTTTGTCAAAGACAGTGGAGATTTGTAATTATGCACATACTGTACTTTTTGATTCCCCAAATTCGCTGCCTGCACTGGAAGACCATCTTGCTTCCGAGAAGGAAGATCCCATAGATTTAAATATCCTAGGCAATTCCCAACCTGAGGAACAGAGATATTCGTGTCCAGACTCAAAAAGAAAAATATTGTTGTTAAGAGTATACATATTAGGGATTCAAACGCAATTAAAAAATTGATACTGGCTAAATTTTATCCAGACAACCTTTTTTTGATTGAGACCTTCGGATTGGACACCCTCCCCAAAGGCAGCAGCATACATTACGACGATGCTGAGGAGACCGATAAATGTAAAAGTTCATAGCCGCCTCAAAGTGGAATGCTCTAGACTGTCTCCAGACTGAAAGAAGCCAACCACTCCAGAGATAGCTCCAAACACATCCACTTTCTTAAGTACATTTTCTAATGACCCTAAGAAGGAGTAAGTCAGAATGTGGTGTGTCTGTGTAGCATAGTTATTAGAATTGTCAGGTCCCATTACTAAGGTCCTAGGTCTGGCTTTAACTTTCCAGCAGGATGGGCACAACAGATCGTCTGCATTGTAGGAAATATAAACTTTGCTGCATCTACGGAGAGAAGCAGATCCATTCTTATGTACCTCAGGCTAGGGGTCTTTGCTTCCACTGAGGCCAGGCTGGTTGTGCTTGTTGTTTATTGTTGGGTAACCCAAGCTGAGTAAATGTGCGACCACTTTCACGGCTATAATTAAAGTACAACTTTCTCTTTGAAATATTTTTAATCATGACATTTTCAGACAGGCCGGTTGTGGCAAAGGGGACACAGATGATGGTTTCTATCAACAAGAACCACAACACCAAATTAACAACAGGAGGAGAAACAAGTGGGCCAGGCTCATTTTGCCAAATTTTTTACCATGAAGAGGTTGGGGTGGTCAAGGCCATTCCAGGAACAACTCCAGGGCTACTAGTTCTTACTAACTAGGAATCACAGGTAAGCATTCTTCCTTTTTAGGGTCAAGCCTGCGTTGCATGCGCTCGCTCATGCGTATCGCAGCGAGACGCTTTAGTATTTAGAAAAGGGCTCGGAGCCCTGTCAACTTCACGTCAGTGTTTTTTATTGGTTCGTGGGCTTGCCTAATAAAATCTGCTTGCTTTCATTAGTCGAAGGCACGCGTCATGCCTTTTCCGGTAGCTAGCCCTCCTCGAGCGCAGCGACCAAGTACACAAAACATGCGAGGCTCGCTGTTTTCCATCGGGCTTGTGGACTTCTTTTTCTCTAATTTACGAGCTCAATCTCACTTGGCAGAAGTCGAGCGCTTTACATAGTTAATTTCACTTTTTTGGGTTATGTACATAAATGCACTTTTGCCCGATAGGTGAAAAGTCGGGTTAGGAGTTTACAACGCGATCAGCTCTAACATGAGCAAACGCGAGACCCGTTGCATTGTAAATGCTTGTTTCCTTTGTAATGGTAGGGGCACAGCAAATTTATTTGTTCGCATTTGGCTACAGGTGATGTAAGATGCCTTGCTTCTGTAAACAGTTAAGAGTTTAGTGTGAGGCATTATCAAACTCCAGTTCAAAATGCTTCTCCTCACGAGCGTACTTTTTTCAAACAAGATTTAGACAGAGTAGGCACGGAGGTGGATTCTCTCATTCAAAAATGAGAAACTGTCCCTTCAATGAGGCAGCCAAAGTTTCCTCCACAATGTCTTCCTGGTGGAGAAAAGAATGAAGGGGTTTTGCTTAGTGATAAACTTGAGGGCTCTCACACCTTCATTTTGTATCATCACTTCAAGATGAAGGCCTTACACATCTTAAGAGAGATGCTCAGAGAAGGGGACTGGATTATCTGTTTCATCCTCGTCAGACATATTTTAATTCAAATGGAGATATCAAATTTATCAATTTCTCTCCTCCAGCTTGTCATCGACACCTCAGCATTTTGCAAAGCTGATAAGACTAGTAGTGGAATTTCTCATAGCTTTGGGAATCCATATTATAATCTATCTTTATAACTTGATATTCGTGGCACAAAACCCACAGCTTTTGAAAAAACATATGACCACAGTGGTGCTGTTGCATCAGATTCTTTGGTTTCTTATAAACGGTCCTTCATCAGATCTGATTCTTAATACATTGGTGGATTTTTAGGGGTTCAGAGCAGATTCTTTACAGCAGTGGCAGTTGGCAGCGTAATTTTAACTCCACCCTTACACACCACAGATACACAATATATAAGTGCACTGAGCATTACATATTTTGTGTGTTCTAATGTTATTCATGTAAAGTGTTGCACTTGAATCCAGTAGTGAAGTGCATTCACTGGAGAACTAGAAATGCATATACTCTTTGTGCCCTAACCGTATTAAATTAAATGTAATCTTTAGGAGCCAGATGAGATCACCCTCACTCTATCTCAGAAACGAGAATGATTTATGTGAACTTGTGCACTAATGTCTTCACATGTGAATTAATAATGTAGTTCTTAGTTACATTTAATCTCAAGTACTCAAAGTTGCATTGCATTTACCGAAAACTGCAACATGAATGTAATTTGAATTTATGTACTGACATTCTCATTTATTTGCAGTTATATGTGCACATATGAGGTACTAAGGGCCAGATGTTGGTAGGGAAAAATTAGCGAGTCGCAAATTGCGACTCTTTGCGACTCGCAATTTCCGACTCGCTAACTGCAATGCAGGTAGAAAACACGAGGACAATTTGCGACTCGCACATGGAGTCGTACCCGCAGATAGCGAGTCCGCTGTTTGCGAGGTCGCTTTTTGCGACTGCGCAAAAAACGGACACTCAATTTGCGAGTGGGTGTCGCAAATTGCGACTGTGCCGAAAATTTAATGCAGGTGCTGCAGAACACTCTGGAAAACACTTCCTGGCACATGATGATGACATCACAGCCAGGAAGTTTCCAAATACACCTGGGAGGAGGGAGGACCACACCCATTTCAACTGCAGCACTGCAAACACACAGAGCTCCAGCAACCATGGCAGAAACCCCAAGGAAGAGGAAACTGAAGTTTGCAGAAAAGGAGTTGGAGGTGCTGACTAAGGAGTGTTGTCAGCACCATGACCAGTTGTTTGGCAGGGCAGCCCTCACCGTGCCAGAGAAAAGGAGACTATGGATGGAGATCCAGGAAAAAGTCAACTCCCTGGGGGTCAGCCACAGGAGTATTGAGGAACTCAAGAAAAGGTGGTATGACCTGCACTCCCGGACCAAGGAGAGGGTGGCAGAGCGGCTCTGGGAGATGAGAGGCACAGGAGGGGGACCATCAACAATACCACCACCCACACCCCTGGAGGAAAGGGTAGAAGAGACCCTTGAGCCTGAGGCTGTATGCGGGTTGGGAGATCTGGACACCTCTGAGGCAGGACCATCAACCGGTGAGTACCATGTGACATGCATGTACCCTCATTAATGCCATACCCCCACCCACCTTGTAAACAGGAGCATGCACAACCAAAATAGTTCCATTTCAGAGTAGCAAACACCAGAATGGTGCATTATGGGCAATGTAGTCAAGTAGGCAGTTCATAGGCAACAGTTTATTAGGAAGTTGATAACAGATAGTAGATGCTGACAGTGTGTTCCCTATGTCCCACAGGTCTCCCACAAGACACCCCCACCAGCCCAAGCAGCCAGGGGCCACTGGTCAGCCAGCAGACACTCGAGGGAACAGGACCAGCCACCACTGCGACCTGCACCAACACCATGTCCCCTCACGAAACACCTGTTGCAGTAGTGGTGTGTGAGCCTGCACCAGGTCCCAGCCAAAGTGCCACGGGAGACGTCACAGGGCCTCCACCGCGTCGCAGGCGACGTGGAACTCCATCCTCAGAGCGGCAGGCAGAGTCAGGGGATGCCTCCATATCACATACTGAGGCCGCACTCCTACGGGGTCAGCGCCTGCAGACACAGGAAATAAGGAGGATTACCGGGGCATTGCGGCGCATGGAGCGCAATCATGGCAACAGCATGCAGCTGGTACATTCAGAGTTGCAACTGATCAGTTCAAACATGGGCGACCTTGCACTCTCCATGTGCCAACTAGTGGCAGGACTGCTAACGCAGACAGAGAGTGCACGGTGTCGGGACCGCCAGCTGGTGAACCGCCTAGACAGGATGTCATCCTCAATTGTAAGGCTGGCTGTGAACACAACAGGTCTGTCTAGGCGCACGGTCAGCCTCCAGGTGGACATGGGCCACTTTGCCAGTGACGTGGCACGTGGACTGAGCTGTCTCAGCCACGCTGTAGACCTAATGGAGGCACAGCAGGTGGCCAGGGGCACAGGCGACACGCCACAGGACAGTGAGGAGGGCTCCACTGTCAGCAGTGTCTCTGCCGGTGACACCAGGGTGCTTCGCAGTGGAAGCACAAGGCAGGGCACTGCTGACCCCCTTAGTACCAGCCATGCTGGCCGAGCCCGCCGTAGAGTTTGAGCTCCACACAGTCCTGGGGTTGGGCCACATGACGTCAATGTGTCCCATGCCAGGTGGACTATTGAAGCCCCTGAACTGTTCCAATTGTAAATAGTTTTTGTGTTTGCACTTATTAAATCACTTGTTTTTTCCACTTAACACATGGACTCTTTGTGTGTTACATTGGTGAGTATGGTAAAAGTTAGTACGTACCTTCCAAAGTATTGGTTTGCAATGTGTTCCCGTCTCTGTCTGCCTTGATTTGCGATGCTCCTATCCCCATGATGGCGATGTGGTAGCTCTTGCTCTTCATCCTCAGAATCTGGGTCTTAAAGAGTGAGAGGTAGCCCACGTCTGGTGGCAATGTTGTGCAGTATAGCGCATGCGACAATGATTTTGAAAGCTGTTATTGGGGTATACTGGAGGGCACCTCCACTTCGGTGGAGGCATCTGAACCTTGCTTTCAGCAGTCCAAAGGTACGTTCGATGATATTCCTGGTCCTCTTATGTGCACTGTTGTATCGCCTCTCTGAATCATTGCTGGGTGTTAGGTACAGAGTTAGTTTCCATGGTCGTAGTGCATATGCACTGTCACCTGTTTGGCACAAAAAGTACAATGTTAGCTGGGCATGGGTGGTTTCCACATTGACCTGTGTGTATGTCTGCAAGGTGTTATCAGCTCTACCTAGGAGGTATCTGTCTCCAAACTCCCCACGTTCTAGCCGTTGGTGTATCCCACTGTGCCTAAAAATGTAGGAGTCATGACTACTCCCTGGAAATTTGGCAACCATGTCAGTGATAACATAATGGGCGTCACATACCACCTGAATATTGAGTGAGTGGGTGCACTTCCTATTGCGGAACAGATATTCCAGGTTTGCAGGAGGGCATATTTGTATATGTGTCCCGTCTACACACCCTATGACATGGGGGAAGTTGGCAATCCTGTAAAATTCCAACTTGGTGCTGTTGATTTCTGCCTCATTCCTGGGTAGGTATATGTATCGGGACATGTGTGTGAGTAAGGCGTCTAGGAATGCCCTAAAGAACCGTGAGAGTGCACTTTGGGATACCCCACCTGCCACAGCAATGACCCCCTGATAGCTACCCGAGGCCAAGAGGTGCAGTGAGCAAAGCACTTGCACATGTGTAGAGATGGCGCAGCCGCGCACAGTCTGGCGTTGTAGCTGTGGTTTGAGTAATTCTATTAAATCTAGTATAGCTGCGCTGCTGAGTCTATATTTATCATAAATCTCCTCCTCAGTTTGTTCGAAAAGTGTCTGCCTTGTTCTGTATATCTTCTCCTGTCTCTGGCTCCTCCTCCTCCTCCTCCTCCTCCTCATCTGCTGGGCGGCGTGGACTCTCCTCCTTACTGCTATCAGGTATATCTCTGCCATCTTGAGTAACCCAGATGCCTTCTGGGTCTCCTTTTATACTTTGGTAATGGTTACCACCTGCTCTGAGTTAGTGGTAAATTGGAAGTGCAAAATGGGCTTTTTGCGACTAGTCGCAATTTGCGAGTTGCTATTGCATATGGTTTGCGACTCGCAAATTGCGACTTCCTATTTGCGGGTCGCAAATTTTGCAAGTCGCTAATGGCTCACGTCGCATTTTGCGAGTCAGAAATTGGATTTTTGCATCCCATTTCCGATTTTGCGGGATCGCAAATTGCAAATCGGGCCATTTGCAACTCGCAAAAGTTTGCTACATGTCACCCTAAATGTGCACCGCTGAATTATACATTTAAACTTGGCATGACTAGGTCTGTATTTCTTTTGGGGTGAAATATTGTTTTCTCTTTTCTGCTTGCATGTCTTTTCCGTTGCAGGTACGTTCACACGGATTGCTAGTTTGAGAATAGATGTAACATTCTACTAGCAATAGGTAGCCTGAGAAGAGGACTTTGGCAAGGAACATAGAGAGGCAGGGTGTTGGCTGACAGTCCCTATTTAGTAATGTATCGAGACGTTGCAGGTACCCAGGGTTCTTAGAACTGGTCTGGGAAAATCTGCAAATGTTGCAGCTCACAACATGAGAATGCAAAACAGATGCAAAAAGTGTGGGTCGGCGTCTGCAGATGATCTACATATGTTTGTGGAATGTCCACAGCTCAGTAAGTTTTGGGAAGAGGTTGGTGAAGCAATCAGTGGAATACTCCCCATAAGCTCTAAGGTAAGCATCCTGTTAGTGCTTTTTTGATGTTTGCATGAATCACCAACGATAAACAGGGATGGCTCTAAACAGCTTTTTTATAGGATGCTTGTGGTGAGAATGAGATTTGTAAAAAATGGATTTGTGTTTTCCCTCCTACTTTTTCAGACTGGAAAGACTTCTTAATGTACAATTTGAAGTTAGATACGAGTAAGGACAGTAAGAAAAATAGATTTTGGACCCACTGAAACAATGGTAAGGTATGGGAGAGGGTATGGGTGTGCAGGAAGCTTGGTACGGTTCTATGATTATATACACTTCTGAGTACACCACCAAATGTCGACAATTTGTTGGCAAGTGGTTATGGCATGGTCATATTTCAAGACAGGTGTAGTCTGGTGGAGATGGGCTGCGAACAATCGGTAAACGATGGAAGGTAAATGAGGACCATAAAAAAAAAATATGAGAATGCAAAGGACATTGGAACCCCTGATGGTGTGAACGAGGGGTGTTGCTTAGAAGATTTGTGTTGTTTTAACTAGTGTTCTTACAGGTTGATTGGAGCTACTATTCCTTTGGACTTTGAGAGGAGCAGACTTCTATTCTTCCCTTCTTTTTTCCATTTGCTGAGTGTGGCTTAGGCTAACACTAAATTCTCTATCTCTAGAAGGCCCCTGACTGAGCTTCTAAAACGTTGACACCTTGTTGTATATGCATGAACAAATATCTTTCTCTCTTGTTTCAGGAACTTCAGACCTTACTCATGTTTAGAAGAGAAGACGGAGAGACTTCTCTGAGCACGAGATTTTATTGCTAATTTTCTGTATTACTGTAACTGAATTCTAGTTCAGGAGGTTTGGTTATCCTGATGTTATCTTCTATCTTTACAGCATGTTTCTGAGATAGATTAATATAAACCAATCTGATAACTTGTGATAAAACTCCTTAACTTTATTTATGATTCCTAGTCCTCATTGTGTAGCCAAGCAGTTACATGATTAATTAGAATCGTTTGACTAATGCTAATTACGTTCACCTCTCATGACGACAAAGAAAAGATCAATCGGATAACCGATTGTAGGAGATTCAACCAGCGCTGGATAAACATATACAAATGGTGGGGCGTGCAAAGTGAATATTTTGACAGATACTGTGAGAATCTAGCAGTGCCTTTAGGCTCAATGCCAAAGCTCCCAATCGTGACTTGTTAAGTGTTTTGTTTATAACAGACCATGATTCAATGCCCTGGAGTTGAGGCTGAAGGCAGTGCAAGTTTCTCACAACGCATCAGTCAAAAATGAAAACACAGCGTTCAAAGTATGAACTATGCAATCTGTTTTGCGCAAACTTGACCCAAAGGTATTGGAGTGCTACTTTATGGGATGTGTGCATCCTGTTCTTGTACAGTTTAAATTTCCTATCAGCATAGTCACCTCAATCTTCCATTAAATAAGGGTTCACAGTTTGACATTATTGCCACGTACCTTGTGTTAACGGGCCGCTCACTGCTCATTTGATATATCGCGCCCAACGGCTCGATGACCATCACAGATCCGTCTCACTGTTGCAATAGTGCTGCTCCTATCCTTCACCCCGTGCCCTCATGCGACGGTGCTAGATCTTCAGATCAGAGCCCTTATCTCTGCCTTCTCAAGACCCAGCAGCCACAAACAGGCCCCTGCCCCTAGAGCTGCTCCCCAGTGGCGTAACATTAGCCCCCTGGGCCCCTGCGGTGTAGGGGGGCCAGAGCTCCGGGAGGGTCCACACAGCACAGGATACTGACTAGGTCTGGGAGGTATTAGGTGGGGGACCGCTCCATGTACTTTGCAGGGGGCCCCTTCAAGATTCATTACACGCTGCTGCTCCCAGTGGCGGACACACCTGCTCCCAAGGGACCCAGACACGTCCTCCTCGCTTCCCTGCCCTTTAGTGTTTTTTTTTTACTGGTGTGTGTCGCTGAAGTGAGCGCAGCCAGTCGCTGAACACCCGCTTTGTTATCTGCATTCTAGAAAAGAGTTGCGTCAGGGCTACCAGAGCTCAGTCACTCCACACTGACCTCACGCCATGGGTGCAACCACTTCTTTTCCCATGTGGTTCGTACAACCGGACTGCAGACCGAATGCTGCTGATTTATGGGGTGATTTTCTGCCTGGCGTCTCTTAGAGGGTCTGATATCACTCCAATGTCATTATTTCACTCCGGTAGTTTACTGGTGCCTTGATTAATGTAGAGTATTAGGCATTCTCAAAGGAGCTTGGTCATGTCCTACTCGAAGGGCAAGGTCCACTCCCACAGCCAACTCCTTTCATGAATCCAGACGCTGCTGTCATGCTGTTAATAATGCTAAGCAGCATAAGAGGAGCACCGGGATTGGTTGGAGTGGGTTGACTTGATTCTCCTAAAGGTACTAGGGGCCTGTGCCTGCTCTCCATCCAGCTGTCTAAGACAGCTCCGGTTGGAGATGTTTGAAGTGAGCATGTTGGGCTGACTGTTGCAGGGCAACCAGCCAAACCAACATGCGCATTTCAAACTGAAGAGACCGCCACTCCTCCCTGCCAATCAGCAGCAATGGTCCATTGGCCTTGCCCTCACACTCTGCTTGGCCTGACAGAGTAAAAATAAAGGGGGTCATTCTGACCCCGGCGGTCTAGGACCGCCGGGGCCAGGGTCGGCGGGAGCACCGCCGACAGGCCGGCGGTGCCCTGCAGGGCATTCTGACCGCGGCGGTTCAGCCGCGGTCAGAAGAGGCAAACCGGCGGTCTCCCGCCGGTTTACCGCTGCCCTTAGAATCCCCCATGGCGGCGCAGCTTGCTGCGCGCCATGAGGGATTCTGACACCCCCTACCGCCATCCTGTTCCTGGCGGTTCGCCCGCCAGGAACAGGATGGCGGTAGGGGGTGCCGCGGGGCCCCTGGGGGCCCCTGCCGTGCCCATGCCAATGGCATGGGCACGGCAGGGGCCCCCGTAAGAGGGCCCCGCAAAGTATTTCAGTGTCTGCTAAGCAGACACTGAAATACGCGACGGGTGCAAACTGCACCCGTCGCACCCCTGCAACTACGCCGGCTCAATTCTGAGCTGGCGTCCTCGTTGCAGGGGCATTTCCTCTGGGCCGGCGGGCGCTCTTTTGGAGAGCGCCCGCCGGCCCAGAGGAAATGTCTAAATGGCCGCCGCGGTCTTTTGACCGCGGTGCGGTCATTCAGCGGCGGTACCTTGGCGGACGGCCTCCGCCGTCCGCCAGGGTCAAAATCAGGCCCAAAATGTCAATAAAATAATGTTATTACCATTTTATTTTTCATACATTCTATTCTCCCAGCAGGGTAGGGTGACACGCCTCCACCCTTATAGAGGATCTGCCGCTGTTTATCGGTGACTCTTCAACTCCCAGAAAGAATTGCACAAGGCCTAAAATATCGAGTGAGGATTATCGTGTTGCTGTGATTGTCTATTCAAGCCATTGTTCTTGGGCCCGTGCACTACAAGGCTCTGCAGAGGTTGAGGATTCTTCTTCTTAGGAATGGGCTGTGTTATGCATGCTTTGTTCCATTCTCAGAGGAAGCCAAGTTGAAACTCTATTGGAGGCTGCAACACATGCCTGGAATTTCAGGGTGATCATCGGGTTGTCCAGACATAATTATGAAGCATAATGCCAGCAGGACAGGTTAATGGGGAAAACTTGTGAGAGAAGGAGCTGGATTTACAAATCATTTACTTTGAGTTACTAAGATGATCCTTTGCAGTGAAGTGTGTGCACAGAGAGAATTAACTGCTGAATGCTCCTGAAGATAGGTGATGTCTCAGCTGTTTGCTATTCCTGCCCGGGGCGGGGGAATAACAGGATCCAAAGCCTGCGTAGAAAATTAGGCAAAGTTTTTTGGCACATCTGTCTGGATTTCACTATTAGAGTGGCAACTGAATACCTTTGCTGCAAATCTAACTTGTGGTCAGACTGAAATTAGAGGTAACTACTGATTCCAGTGATTTGGACCATGTGACATGGTCTATGGAGCCCATGCAAGGCAGATATTTATGTGTTCCGTTTGAGCCCCCAAACACCTTTTTCTGCTCATTTAGGAACCCAGACACTCTGACAGCAGATGCTTTTCTGCAGGCCTGAATGGAGGATCTGTAATATGCCTCCCAGCCCTTTGTGATGATACCCAGAGCGGCCACTCATATCAGGAGACAGCAGGCCAATCTGGTGCTGTTTACACCGCGTTGGAAATCCCAGGTGTTGCACCCAGTGTTCTTGGTGGTTAGCTGCAGCTCCTCAAGATCTTCTGTCCCATCATCCTCAAATTCTGATGAACCCTCAGCAAAACAATTAATCCTTGGAGGAATCAGGCAATCTTTGGCTCATGACCTGCAAGATATCTGTGGATGACGGAAAGTCCTTGGATTTTGACAAACAGCTTCTCCCAACATCAGCTAAGCTTGGACCTAATGACCAAAAAGAGAGATGCTACAATTTAGTCTAGATGAATATGTTTGTGTGATGAAGATACTTTGGATCCAGTTTGGACTCATTACCAGGTTTTACTAGTCACACGGATCTCTCTGTGTTAGTGTCCTAAAGAGTACAAATGGAGAATGAGAGGATTTGGGTCTTCCACTGTGAGACAACTTCTTGTTCTTTTGCAAGGCCTTTTGCTCCAGTTTCTATAGGAACTATAGCTTGTGGGGCAAAATGTAATATGCCTTGAGCTGGCATTAAAGGTGTTGGTGCAGTGGCTACTAAGTAATTTCAAGATGGGGTCTAACTTAAAGATACCATGAGAGCAACTGAATAGTCTTGAGATTCTCTATTTAAGAAGTTTTATTTTCAGTCGTTGTCTTCCATGCCATTTTAGGCAGTATCTTTGCCTCTGGGCCTATCATAATATGCAACATTTCCTCATTTTCACTTTCTCAAAGTTTTAATTCTCTGAGGGACAAGGAGGCAAGCATTTTGTTTTTGTTCAGATATTATGATGACTGTTTGGTCATTGTCATGCTTCATATCAGTGGCTGATAAAAACTTTATCCGCCTTGTTTTCATTGATGTTTATTTGGGTGTGTTAGATTTGTGTAGGTTATTGTAGAAGTAGCAATAGTAATTTAGGGACGGGACCTGAAGAAGATCACGCATCAAGATGGATGGTGGATCTTTTTGTGCTGCATGAAAGAAAGAGAGCAAGATGGCATTATCGAGAGATGATATGTATTGGATTGTTTAATGATTGGTGGTTATAATAGTGAAACATTAATAAACATTGAAAGTAACTTCATTATTATTGATAACATTAATTCACTGACTGATGCTTTAGATTGATCATTGATAACCCAATAGCACAGATATTGCTAGAACATTCAAATCTCTTTCGGCTGTTTGGTGCCTATGAACAGGAATATTTCATTATCAATATCCTTCCCCACAAAACACAGGGAAACATTGGAACACCCAACTGCCCCTCTCTCCACCGCAGATGGATTAGAGAGCAAGGAGGGTGAATCTCAATGTTCCCAGAAAAGACCCTCATACCAAGCACTTCTCCTCTGATACTGCATCCTAGTAGCTATGTGGCATGAAAAGGGACATGGGATGTGCTAAGCAGACACATGCCTAGCCTTGGAAGAAGGCAACTGTACCTTGTCAAACAGAGATGTACAACTTGGCTAGACTCTCTCACTATGGGTCTTGATGCTCAAATCTTGTTTCTCTGACCACAATTGTGTCTCCTCCAGAACACCTGTGTCTAGACCCTGAAAGGACTCCAGGGCCAAAATAGGCGTGTGTTAGAGGCACACCTGAGCGAAACCCTGGCTAGGCAGGTAGTCCAGGTCATAAATAAACAAGTCAACAACTTTTACGCACAATTTGGACATAGATAAGCTGTCTGCTTCCCAATCGCTTCTGCACAGGTAGCCCCACAGCATGGTTAAGCAAGAAGCAAGTGCCTTCCACTAGTTGGATTAATAGTTCTTGAGGTGCACAACCACACAGTCCGCCCACACATGTATATTTATAACCTGTTGTTAAGTTGAATCAATCAGTGAAGCAGAATGAAGTCTCCAAGTCTTTATTATAACCGCCCAGGTAACTGTCACTCCCTCTGTCAACAACTCCTCATAGCTGCCCTCCTTTCCAGCACATTCCTGGGAAACTAGACTCCCTGTACAGACACCACTCTTCCTTCTGTTGTTAAAGGCTGTAAGTAACAGTGGTTGGTTTCTCCAGTTTAATGGTGCTCAGTAAATCACCCTCAGCAGTATAAAAGGAACAGCCCCACATGCTGGTATTCAACCTCAAGGCCTGCTGGTCCCAAACAAATATCCACAGGGGACTCTTGATGTTGCCAGCATAGATTAGGGGGGACTGGACAGTGTGGTGCCTCTTATGCAGAGAAGCCACCTGAGGAGGCAGACTGCCCTAAGCCATGTTTCAAAAACACATTATCGTCACCCAGTGACTGATGGGTTTGAAATGGGCGTGACATACATATAGTAGTCATTGCTGTGGGATTGCTCACACACTATTCCCCAGTTAACTCATAAGCAGTACAAGTCTAAGGGCCTGATTACAAGTGCGTTGGTTAATTCCGACCTGTGCGCAAACGCCATTTACGCATGTGTGGGAATTACGAGTTTTGTTTTATGTAACGCATCGATAACTATCCAATACATTAAAAAACTCAGCCTTTGTTAAATTTCATCAGACCTGTCGAAATGAAAGAGGGGAAATGGTACGGAATTTACCGTACCATGCCGATTTTGCTGCACTATACACCAAAATCTGCACATTATTCCCCACAAACTCGTAATAGGTGTTATTTTTCACACATGATAAATAATGTACCCCGTGCAGTGACGTAATGAAACTTGAGGGGGGCGCCTTGCAAAGTCCAAGGGAGGGCCATTGAACCAGCCAGGAGCTCTGAGGCCAGGGGCCCGTGCATAGTGTACTGTGCTGAGGGAGCCCCGTAGAGCTCTGCGCCCCTCCGGACTGCGAGGTTTGCGGGTACTATTGTTACGCCTCCGACCCTGTGGTATTGATAGTTCTCATATGTGATAAATAACACCTAAAGCAGTGCTTATTTTGAACAGGTGGTTTCCAGTGCGGAGCACCGGCACCTATTTTGGGGCGCCGGCACTTATTTTCCTGCCTCAAGCATTTACTGCGAGCAAAAGACACATATGGGAAAGACGGAGGAAGAGAAAAATTAAAAACGTCACAAAGGGAGAAAGCAGAAAGCTGCAAGAGTGAGCTGAAGGGGCAGGGACTGGCTGTAAATGGATTAAAGAAGCCAAAGATGGCTTCCGGATTACGCTGCCTCAGTATTGCGTGTTCCCACATTTAATTGCAGCAGCTGCATGTTTAGGAGGAGGGCTTTCGGCACCTGCACATTTATATTTACAAATTAAGCACTGACTTAAAATCGTAATCAGGCCCTTAGTGTTGTGGCATATTGACGAGTGATGGAAAATAAACAGTCTTTATGATTATTTCTTATGAGATCGGTTGTGGTCAGTGAGACCCACTGGTGGGATTCTACAGTGGGAGATTGTCCTGGAACAAGTAGTCATTCTGCTTTGATTAGAAGTGCACCCCTTTAGTTGCAGTGCTACTTTTATGGGTATTCCTCAGTCTGCAGGCGTGATTCAGAAAAAAAGTCAGACGTTTACATGCATACGCATGATTGTAGGCATGCGTGTATACTCTTAGAAGCTCACACAAATTCCTAGAGTGCCTGGAAAGCTGCCCCAGTTGGCGCTTTGAAGCTGTACTACTAAGAAGGCTATGTAAGATTTCCTTTGTACACATACTAGTACAGGGCACTGGGGATAGGCAGCCCACAAACATTTCTCTAGTGGAGAAACCCCATCCACTGCACTCTCCTATGCAGATAGGCACATCACCCGCCCAGAAGACTGATCTAATAACATTGGCACTTTACATTGAAACATGTCCAAATGCAAGGAGAAAGGGTCCATTGAGATGGGAAGGAGCAGAACTCGCAGTCAGTAGTACATGGGACAGGGAAAGATAAGTTAATTGTGAATGAAAGAGAACTTTATGGATTATTGGCACAGGAGCTCTCTGAGTAGGTGTGCCTTCAGTTGTTTATGGATGGTGGTGTTTGTTATCAGTATTTTGGGAGCAGAGGAAAAGAGTTGCAGGCTGAGTTCTGAACTTGGGGGTTTCAAGCGCAGGAGATTTATGGCTTTTAAAGAGCACATTACCCTATTTAATCTCCCATAAGGAGGTTTGTTGTTGAAAGGCATGATCTATGCCAATAATGCAAAAACTCTTCTTGCACTGTCATAGAGTTCTTGTTTATCAATCAATCAATCCATCAATCAGTGTATTTGTAGAGCGCACTACCCACCCTTAAGGGTCTCAAGGCACTGAGGGGTGGGGGGGTGCTGCTACTGCTCGAATAGCCAGGATTTGTGGTGCTTCCTGAAAGTCAGCAGGTCTTCGGTCTGTCGTAGGAGCAAAGGAAGGGTGTTTCAGGTCTTGGTGGTGAGGTGGGAGAAGGATCAGCCTCTGGTGGTCCCTCTTCGGATGCAGGGGACGGTGGCGAGAGCGAGGTCGGCTGAGCGGAGTTGGTGGGACAAGGTGTAGAAGGTGAGTCGTCTATTGAGGTAGGCTGGACCTGTGTTGTGGAGCGCCTTGTGTACGTGGGTGAGGAGCTTGAAGGTTATCCTTTTGTTGACGGGTAGCCAGTGTAGGTCTTTCAGATGGGGAGTGATGTGGCTGTGGCGGGGGGCATGGAGAATCAGGCGTGCGGAGGCGTTTTGTATGCGTTGCAGTCGTTTTAGGAGTTTGGCTGGGGCTCCTGTGTAGAGGGCGTTTCCGTAGTCAAGTTTGCTGCTGACGAGGGCTTGAGTGACTGTTCTTCTTGTATCTGTGGGGATCCACCTGTAGATCTTGTGGAACATGCGGAGGGTGTTGAAGCAGGATGAGGAGACGCGCTGACTTGCTTGGTCATGGAGAGTGTTGAGTTGAGGATGACGCCCAGGTTGCGTGCGTGGTCTGTGGGTGTCTGGGCTGCTCCCAGAGTGGTCGGCCACCAGGAGTCGTCCCAGGGTGAGGGGTTGGCGCCGAGGATGAGGACCTCTGTCTTATTTGAGTTCAACTTCAGTTTGCTGTTCCTCATCCATTCAGCGACGGCCTTATTCCTTCGTGGAGGTTGGATTTGGAAGTGAGGGGGTCCTTGGTGAGGGAGAGGATCAGTTGAGTGTCGTTTGCGTAGGTGATGAGTTTGAGATTGTGTAGCTAGGCGACGTGGGTGAGCGGGGCCATGTAGATGTTGAATAGTGTAGGGCTGAGGGACGATCCTTGGGGGTTGCCGCAGATGATCTTGGAGGCTTCGGATCGGAAGGGGGGAGGCCGGCGCTCTGGGTTCTTCCGGAGAGGAAGGAGGTGGTCCACTCCAGAGCTTTGTCCCGGATCTCTGCGTTGTGGAGGTGTGTGCGTAGGATACGTTGGCAGATGGTGTCGAAGGCGGCCGAGAGGTCCAGGAGGATGAGGGCCGCGGTTTCGCCGTTGTCAAGCAGGGCCCTGATGTCATCGGTGGCGTCGATGAGGTACTGTGGTTGCTGCGGAACCCTGACTGGGATGAGTCCAGGTTGTTGTTTTCTTCGAGGTAGTGGGTCAGTTGTCTGTTGACGATCTTCTTGATGACCTTGGCCAGGAATGGGAGCAGGGAGATGAGACGGAAATTCTTGAGGTCTCTAGGGTCCGCCATGGGCTTATTGAGTAGGGGTTTGATCTCAGCATGCTTCCATCTCTCGGGGTAGGTCACGGTCTTGAAGGAGATATTGATGACTTTGCTGCGGTGGGGTGCGATGGTGGCGCTTGCTTTGTTAAAGATGTGGTGCGGGCATGGGTCTGACAGAGATCCAGAGTGGATAGTGCTCATGGTTTTGATTGTGTCGTCTTCGTTCACGTTGGCCCAGACGAGCAGGGGGTCGTAGTTCAAGGTGGGTGGAGAGTCTGAGGAGTCGGTGGTTGGCGGGGTGGTCTGGCTGTTCAAGCTGTCATGGATGTCTGTGATCTTCTGGTGGAAAAAGGCGTCGAGGGAGTTGCACAGGTCTTGTGATGGTGGGATCGTTTGTGCTGGGATTAGAGAGTTCCTTCACGATGTTGAAGAGCTCCTTGCTGTTGTGTGCATTGTTGTCCAGGCGGTCTTTGAAGGAGGTTTTCTTGGCAGATCTGATGAGGTGATGGTGATTGCGGATGGTGTTTTTGAAGGCAGCATGGTTGTCCGGTGTCTGTTCGTGGAGCCACTTTCTCTCCAGTTTCCGGCAGGTTTGCTTGGAGGCTCGAAGGTCCGGGGTGAACCAGCTGGCTCTCTTGTTGGCGTCTCTGTTGGAAGGTTTATTGAGCGGGGTGAGAGTGTTGGCGCAGTCGTCGATCCAGCGCCAGAGGTTGCAGGCTGCGAGGTTGGGATTGGTGGGTTTGGTGGGGGCGGTTTTCGGGCGAGGCTGGTGTTCAGCTGGTCTTGGCTGACTTTGCCCCAGTTGCGGCAGGGGATCTGTCGGGTGCGGTGGTGCGTGGTGGGTTTCTGGAAGGTGAAGTTGATGCAGCGGTGGTCGGTCCATGTGAGTTCAGTGGTGTGGCTGAAGGTGACGTGGGGGCTAGCGGAGAAGACGGGGTCCAGCGTGTGGCCGGCGGAGTGTGTTGGAGTAGTGACGAGTTGTCTGAGTCCGAGGGTGGCGGTGCAATGGCGTTGGTTGCCGTGGCGGTCTTGGGGACCAGGGGTCCTGGCGCTGGGCACGGTACAGACGCGGTCCGGACGGGCGCAGACAGGCTTGCCTCAGGTGCGCCTTTGATGGTCAGCGGCGCGGCCGTGCAGTGGCTGCCATATAAGGGGACGTGGGAGAGAGGGGCAGCTGGGAGGTGGGAGCGGGGCAGCGAGCGGGGGCGGGCCGCAGGGACGCGGCGGCGGAGATAACAGGACAAAGAGGAAGAAGAAACAAAAACAAAAACCTGGAGCAGCGGCAAAACCGGCACAAGGTGCAGGGGTGCGACCTGCCTGAAGCAGGGTCATGGGTCGCTCCCTTCACCGTGCAGCGGCTGCCATATAAGGGGAGGTGGGAGGGAGGGGCAGCTGAGAGGTGGGAGCGGGGCAGCAAATGGGCGAGGGGGGCGGGGCCACAGGGACACAGCGACGGGAAGAGGAAAACGGAGTAGAGGGAGGGGGGCGGGGTCGCAGGGATGCAGCGGCAGGGATAACCAGGACAAAGAGGGAGAAAAAACAAAAACCTGGAGCAGCGGCAAAACCGGCACGAGCTGCAGGGGAGCGACCTGCCTGAAGCAGGGTCAAGGGTCGCTTTCTTTTGAGAAATAAACATGTAATATTTTGATATAGAGAGAGGAATTCTAAAAGTATACTCTGGGTCCTCCAAACAAGCCCTAATCCTGCCTTGGAGGATTGATTTCAGAATGATTAATCTGCTCTTTAGGATTTAGTGACAGGTTAGTGCTAGACTTGTCCTCCTCAGTCCTGTTTGATTTTTGGGTCATTGCGGCCTGCAGAGAAATCATTCACTTTTGCCAGACTTGGAAGAAGGGTCATGTTTATTTTGTTACCACCATGAAGTTGATGACCATGAAGTCTCAGCTGTGTGAAGGTGGAGATCTGCATTTGTGAGTTTTGAAATTAAGAAGACTAAACTCCAAAAACTACGGGTATTTTGGAAAATCGTCCTCAAAGGTACCCCAGACAGTCATTCTCTTAAGAATATTAACATTTTAAAGTTTTTTTTTTATGTTTCTTCAAGTGTTCATTTAGTTATAAATGCATGGGCATCTGTAAAGCACTAGCCTAGAAAAGCCCTCAACTTTCTTTTACCATGTTCTTTCATCTATGACGAAAGAACATAGTAAAAGTATGTTGAGGGCCTAGTGGTACTTCATAATTAGAAAGGCCTTCCATCCCCAAACTGCTCACTTCATATTTGCTGTTTTTTCAGTGACTGCTCCTGCTTATTGAGAATCTAAAGCAGTGCAATTTAAATGATCTGGTATGTTACAAACCATAATGTCTTTTAACTAGGCCCGGATGAAATACTAATTACATGGGCGTACTTTCAGCATTTACTCTCGGACTGCCAAACTGACTCCATTACACTTCACGTCATTTAGGAACAACACAACCGAAACGTGAATGTCATTTGTGATTTTGCACTACTTTGCTTAGCACGAAATCAGTCCTTGCATCCAAAATGGATGCCAGGATGCATTTTGGCTTAAAAGTAGAATCAAATTCCAGGGTTTTGAGTAACTTTACCCAAGGCCTACTTCATCTAAGCCCTTGAGTTGCACTTGGGTTGTAAATGGCCTTCTTTACAAATGGTAAATGTGTTAAGTCTTAAACTCTTTCCTAAATTGAAGCAGTGTTGGTGCAGTCCTGATAGATGCAGAGATGTTGTTCCAAATCCTGTGTGCAAAGATGGAGGCCTGCTGTCTTGTTTTTTACACTTCTTACACTGAATGCTGATGGTGTCCTGGCTACAGATGTGTCGAGATCCAACAAAGATGGTGAGCTTGTCTGCAAGATAAGCAGAGGTGCTGGTCGCGATATCTTTGCAAATGATGCAGCTGGGTTTGAAGGTGGTGCAGTCCGGCAAGGGGAACCATTGAGTTCCATCAGATTGACGGTGATTAGATCTTATTTCTTCAGGCCTTAGGTGAGACATATTGCAGACAATAGGATGACCTTAAGGGGTGCCAGGGTAGTGTCTGGGAGGCCATGGACCCGGGCATTACCATAATCTGAATGTAAGACCATGAGGGCCTGAACAGCCGTTCTGAAGTCGCTTTCTGAACAAAATGGTGTAACTTTCTATAACAGAGAGAGTTGGTACCAGGCCATTTTTATGTTTTTTTGGCCATGTTTTCCTGAAGGGTGAGGTTGGTGTCCAGGATGATTCCAAGTGACTTTTCACTCTATGAAAGTTGGTGTTCGAACACTTCTAGGTCCAAGTCATTGAGACAGGTTTGTCCTGTGTCCTATTTTTTTGGGGCAAATAACTGGAATTCTTTCTTGTTTGGGTTGAGCTTCAGGTAGGTGCTGGACATCCAAGTCTGGATGATGTGTAAGCAGTGTTTGAGGCACTGGATGTCTGAAGCAGAAGAGACTTTCAAGTAGAGTTGTGTATCATCGGCATATTGGTGAATCTTGAAGATGTTATCTCTGAGCAGAGCACTATGCGGCTCCATGTATAGGTTGTAGATGACAGGAGACAATATGGAGCCATGGAGGGCTTCATAGATGATGAGGGTTTTTGTAACCTGTAAGTGCCCATGTGAACAAACTGGTGTGGATTGCACACGTAACAGGAGAACCAGTGAGGGGCTTTGCTGGTGAATCCCAATCAAGAGGCACATAAACGAGGGATGGTCAGCTGTAGTTAAGGCGGCTGAGAGGTCCAGAAATACCAGAAGGCAGGGGGTCATCTTCAACTGTGGTCAGGAGGAAATTGTCTATGATGTAAGGTAGCGGTTTTGGTGGTACAGAATGATCTGAGGCTAGATTAGTAATATTGAAGGAGATGATTAGCTTTGCTGTTGTCTTGGAGTTGAACATGAACTGCTTTTTGAATGACCTTACCAATGAATTGTTGGTGAATGATGGGCCAGTATTTGGCTGGGGCATTGAAGTTCAGTGTAGGTTTTTTTAGGAATGGGAGGATCTGGCCTGTCTTCAGAGATTCTGGGACGATGCCTTGAGTGAGAGGCATTAGCATTGGTTGTCACGGTTTTCACTGGGCTTACCGTCGAAGTTGATGAGGGTTGGGGAACGACCCCGGTTCCGGCAGGTTCTGCTCTGGCCGAGGTAGGGGCGACCCCTTCCGGTAGCCACGGTGCTGTTTGACAATAGCAAGCCACTACAGTCCGTGCCCTCCAGAAGGAGTCCCAGAGGAAAAACCCCAATAGGGTAAAAAACCTCCAACAGGAACTCCCTGAAACAGAAGGAGGACACCAAGGCGTTAGAACTGAAGATCCAAGGGTACAGGAAGACTGGAGACGCAGACAGGTCAGGAAACACTGGATTCACAAGAAGAAACGAGCCGGAGCGTGACTACTACCAAAGGAGTGTTGCAACGCAATGAACAAGCAGCTGAATTCCCCTTATATACCCCTAGACAGGAAGTAGGAAACAGGAAGTAGAAACACCACCATCTTGGATTGGGGAAAAGAGTATAATAGTGAATAAAGCACATGCGTCCAAACAGAGAGAAACAATGCATGCTGGGAAGAGAGGAAGTGGGTAGCATGCTGGGAAAGGGAAAAGGCAGGCATAAAAACACCACCATGTGCAGGTATTCGAGTGCTGCGTCCCCTGACCAGGCTCGCGGCTTCTCCCACGGCCTGTCTGCAAGCCACGGCTTCTCCTGCGGCTTGCACACAGGCCGCGGTATTAAACAAATGCCGCGCCACGGCGACCTGAGCCTGCGGCCGCGGCCGCCGCAGGAGCCGCGGCGTGACATTGGTAGGCAGATAAAAGAGCATCTCCAGAAAGAGCTTTGATGAGGAACAATGGTAAGACACCATCTACATAAGGAAGGAGTTGAGTATGTCAGTGAGATCTGCAAGAGATAGGTCTTTGAAGGCTGATGATTGCGTACTTTTATGGGAAGGGTGGATGTGAGAATTGAAGCACAGTAGAGGCCTGATTTAGATGTGGGTGGACGAGTTACTCCATCACAACAGTGATATCCCACTCCCGAAATCTAAATCCCATACAATATAATATATAATAATAGGATTTCGATTTCGGCAGATGGGATATCCGTCACCATAGTGATGGAGTACCTCATCTGCCAATATTTAGTTAAATCAGGCTCCTAATGTCATTGATGTGCTGTCAGATCTGTATGTTTTCACGGAAGAAAAGGCTGACGGCATTGCACTTTACTGTAGAGTGAGGAATAGGTGGGTCCGGCAGCGGGTTGATGCAATGCTTGATTGTTGGGACTAGTATTGACCTTTGTTTTAGCTGATGTGATTAGCCATCTGTGTATGTTGAGCGGAAGGACTTAAGCATAAAATGGTGCTCGGGTGTTGTGTTCTTCTATTTTCTTTCCTGTCTGCAAATTGATTGTTTATTGTCAATAAGGTCTTTGGAGTACCAAGTGCTGAAGGCTTTGTCTTGTGGGCTGTAACTGGGGTGTGGCTGTTCGCACAGCTTTCAAAACAATTGTTGAAGTTGTATAGAAGGGTGTTGACCTCTGTAGGAAATTAAGTTTGTGGTTGAGGGGTTGAGAACCCTTCTAAAGCAGAAACCACAATCCTTGTCGGGTGAACCACAAAAGTCACAAAATTATCCTGTGCTTAACCCTCTGGTAACTTGGTACAAAAGCAGCCCAGCTTAACTTAGAGTCAATGTGTTAAGGATTTATGCAGCACACAAACAGTACTAAAGTAAAAACACAGCACAAGAAAAATCTCACACCAATTTAGGAAATAGAGAAACTTATAATTTGACACCAGAACATCAAAAATCAAATCAGGAGAAACAGAGTTATGAATTTTTTTACGTTTTTAGTGAAAAAAGCTCCTGAAATGAGGCTGGATACTCTTCCAAAGAGAAACCACTGAACAAGTTTTGCTGCTGCTGCTGAAAAGAATGTAGCCAAAGCTAGAGTGAAGTCAGGCAGACCGGCGTTGCACCTTGAGCAAATTGGTAAGCAGGTAAGTCCAAGTCTCCTGTAGTTCTCAGAGCACTTTTTGATGGAAAAGGTTTTTTTTTTGGCTTTTTGGGCACCTTTAGCACCAATTGCAAAGGTTCCGGAC
Source organism: Pleurodeles waltl (assembly GCF_031143425.1). Taxonomy (NCBI): domain Eukaryota; kingdom Metazoa; phylum Chordata; class Amphibia; order Caudata; family Salamandridae; genus Pleurodeles; species Pleurodeles waltl. Next base: position 1,304,096,741 of record NC_090437.1, on the reverse strand, counting down.
TACATGGTCCCTATTTAAACATGATGCAGGTGCCTGTTCAAGGTTGTTGGAGCTTTTTATGTTCCTGTAGCTCAGAACAGGAGGCCAGTCAACCAAACCTTGGAGTGACTCTGGTAGTCATAGGATCAAGCAGAAAGGCATGCCCCAAGCAGCAAGGACAGTCCATTGTGGGTACAAGACAGGCTTCAAACACCAGGGCAGTCCTCTGGCATCAGCAAGGCAGTCGTCTGAAGTATGAAGCAGTCCTAAAGCAGCAGGGCAGTCCTCTGAAGTACAAGGCAGTCATTATGGGTGTCCTCTGCAGGCCCAGGAGTGAACTGAAGAGTTGGTTTGAACGTCCAATATTTATACCGGGTGCCAGTCTTTGAAGTGGGAGACATTTCAAGGCCCTCATAAATCTGGTTCATGGAAATTTCCTCCTTATCCCCTGCCCAGGCTCCAAGAAGTCTAAGGTGATAAAAGATTAGTGTGAAGTTCTTTGCGAGTGTGCTGAGTTAGCCCCTTTGAAATGTAAGTGGAGCAGAGAACAGCTCTGCCCCAACCATACTGATTCTGGAGGTTTCCATCCCAAGACTGTTTGGAAGTTCCTGTCTCCCTGCCCTCACCCCAGTTTGTCTGGGGGCATGGCGAACTATTGTGAAATCCTTTGTGAGTGTGCTGAGGCAGAGCCTTTGTGATATGCAAATGGGGCAGGTGACAGCTCCTCCCCCCTATCAAGTCAGAGAAGGCCCATCCTGCCAGCACCTAGTCCCCCTTCGTCTGTCTCACTGTCTGGTAGGAATACTCAAAGACCAGCTGTCAGCTGTTCACATTCATGTGCCCTAGGACATAAGCTGCAGGCACCAAATGGTTAGAACAAGAAAATAGCAACTTTCTAAAAGTGTCATTTTCAGAAATGTGACTTAAAATGTGACTTACCCATTAAAAAGATTTTAAAAACTAAAGTATTTTTTTATTCTTTTGAGACCAAACATGAACTTTCTACCTTTTCCCAACCAAATGTTAGCACTTATTAAATGAAATAAGCTAAACCAAATGTTATCCTATGGGAGAAGTAGGCCTTACAGTAGTTTAAAATACAAATTTAGGTGTTTTTCACTATCAGGGCAGGTAAAACTAAAATGTACATGTCCAGCTTTTAGACACAATGCACCCTACACTGTGTGCTCTTTAGTGCCTACCGTAGGGGTGATTTATATGTATTAAAAAGGGAGGTTTCGGCCTTGCAAAAGGTTCATTTAACCAGATTGAATTCGCTCTTTAAAACTGCACACAGGCTGCACTGACAAAACTGAGACATATTTTAAAAAGCTAGTTAAATGGGTGGCACAAAATGTGCTTCAGGTCTACTAGTAGCATTTAATTTACCAGCCATGGGTGTATGTTGTTCCACTTTACTAAGGACGTATTGATAAATTAAATGTGCCAATTGGGTGTAAGACAATTTAAATATGTTTAGAGGACTGAGAACAAGCACTTTCGCACTGGTTAGCATTGGTAAAGTGCACTGAGCCCTAACACCAACAACAACAACAAAAAATCATATATTAGGATGGGTGAAGGCAAAATATTTGGTGGTGACCCTGCAGAGATGGTCAAGTCCAACAGTGTCAGACTTGGAGTAGATAGAGTGCGAATGAGTAATCATGAAGTTTTGGTCTTCTCTATTGTGTTGACTTTGGTTTATCTGTAGGACACTAAGCATGGAGATGGGGGTGGCAAACATCTGTCCTGGATTGCTGGTAATGTAGAGAAGACAAGGTTGAGAATATGAGGATATGGCCTGAGAAATGTGCTAGTTTTGTGACTTGCTGTACCAGGTTTCATGCGTATTGATGAGATTTAAGGTGTCTCTTAGTTTTTTGTTTGTTTTTGTTTTGTTTGTTTTTTGGAGCCTGTGTTCTTTGGGAGTTTAAAGTCATCTTCGAATGAGATGTGTGCATGCCCTCCTTACCTTCTTAAACAGCCATGATATGTTTGACCACACCATCCTTCTGAAGAAATGGGCGGGAGTGTTAGGTAAGGTCTTGGAATGGAATTCCTTGACTCTTTACAATTAGAGTCAGCAAGTACTGCTATGTTTTATTCACCCATAAAGTGAAGTGCTGAGTCCAGCAGAGGTTCCCAGTGCCCTGATATTTTTCAATATCTACACACCTCTCCAGGCTCAGGCGCTTACTTATCATCTGATAAAACTCCAGATGGACAGTGACGTTGCACAGATTCACATCTGTATTAACAATAGCATAGAGGAAGACACAAACACCGCAGAACGCCTCCTTAGTATTTTAGAAGAAGCTATCTTTGACTGAACTGATAACCCTAAGAGGGACTGGTTCCGAGTCACCTCCTTTCAATTAGCCTTCTAGCCTAGGCCCCTCTGAAAACTCTTCCCAATAGAACTGACATCTGAGAATAATTTAAAATTCTAAACTCAACTTCACCCCACAAAGTAATTCTGTGGACAAAAGAGACAACTGCCAGCCCTCTCTCCTTCGGTTCATCCTCCACCGCCTCCACACTGATCACCGAACAGATCTCGCATGTTCCCTGGCCCTGGACCGTCCGGACTAATGGAACGTAGGTCACACTGGGCTCCCTAAACATCTCATCACCAGACTGCAAAGAGTGCAGAATGAGTCAGATAGAGTATGCCTGCCTGTACAGAAACATGACCTCATTAAACCCCCTCTGAAAGCTCCCCGTTGGCTCCCTATATAATTCAGGATCACATTTAAAACTCTTGGCATCGTGCAAAAAGCATACTGGTGCAAAGGTCCTGAAAGCCTCCTGGACCTAGCGTGCCACTAGTCTCCAGAAAGAAATCAGTGTTCCTTTCTACCTAAGCTGATTACTCAAGGCAGATGCAAGAGACTAAAGTATGGAGGAAAATCTTAAATTAGCAGAGGTAGCTTCCACCTCTGAATATCCTGTCACCTCCAGTTCTGTAAACTCCTAAAAACAGAACTTTTCAAGCAGCAGTCATGTAAGGCCCATAGGAACCAGCAAACATCTGGGTTCTTTCTGGATAAGAAGGTCTATCTTGTCATGTGCAGAGCTCTGCGCACGGACTGTGGAGTCTCCGCAGCCATAGAGTTACTATTCATTCGAAGTTTGTGAGTTCCAAAAAAGAGTAAATTTACCTTTGTGAACCAGGCACTATGTACCATATTTTGGTTTCTCATTGACTTTGTATCTTGCTGTTCCTTTCTGAGAAGTGGTTTAGGTGATGCATACTGCGTTATACATTTCCTTACTAAATAAGTTACAAATAATTGGCAGGAGTGAGATAAATGCAAGGGAAACAATGTTCCTGGTGGAGGGAAACATGAAAGTTAGAAAGTGGTGCTACACAGTGCAGTACGTTCATGCATGGATAACTGGAGATCTGCTGCATATAAACATGCAAAATTAGCTTGTATATGAGAGAAAACTTACAAAAGAACTTAACAGTTACTTCAAGGACACTGGAACTGTTGCTGTATCTTGTGACTATTCTTGGACTCTGGCGAATTGAAAATAAAAACTCTAAAACGTGGGAGCGAACCTAGGAGAATAAATGCATCTTTTTATTTTATTTTGTGAAATTAGCCTGTTTATTCAGCTGACTGAGCCGATACCATGATGCCTGTCCGTTTGCCGCATGTGACTTTCAAGACCTCTGGGTGTTTTTAGCTACCAGCACCTAGGATGCTGGGCATTGTAGTTCTAATGAAACTGGAAGTATGAATGTACAACTCACAGCAGTCCGCGCCTCTGGCCGATAAACTAGGAAAGGCTGAACGCGCCCTCGCGACTCGGCGCCTTTGACAGCTATGTGAGCAACGTGCCCGGCCTTCTCACTCCATGCGGGAATTCTGCAGCTATTTGAAATAAATCAGTCATGGCTGAGACGGGTGATAGCTGAGAGACAGCAAGACTAAACAGAGAGAAACACTTCCAGGAGGGTAAAACACGCTCCCAGTGACCCGTCCCGGCGGGCAGGTCAACCCGCTTCCTACATGGAGAAGTGTCTGCCCCGTCACCGGGTGAAGAGCGTCCCTGCTGCAGCCGGCCATGTTTTCTTTAGAGGTCACCTTGGGGGAGCGGGTCACTGGTTTTGACAATCAGTCACTGTCACACCTGCACATGGCTCAGGGCAGCACAAAAGCCACCTCCCGCCTTAGGAAAGGCCCCCATTATTTACAACAAAGTGAGTGCACGTATCCTGAAGCGCCCAGTAGTTTGTTATGACTTTCTGCACAAGGAGGGAGAGAGCAAGCATTAAAGGCGACACAATTTGCCTGGCAAGTTGTGATTAAACTTTGTTTAAACATTGATAACCTTTTGATATATATTTGGCATGTTTTGTGCATTTAACTTGCGGTATACTCATATCATAGGGCCGATATGCCATTTAGGGCCTGACTGAGATCTTGGCGGAGGGGCTACTCCTTCACAACGGTGATGGATATCCTGTGGCCTGATTTAGAACTCGGCAGACAAGTTTCTCCGTCACAACGATGACAGATATCCTGTCCGCTGAAATATAAATCCCATAGGACATAATGGGATTTATCTTTCGTCAGACAAGATATCCCTTACCGTTGTGCCACAGCAAGTCGTCCACCGAAATCTAAATCACGCCCTTAGTTGCGTAATATGCCACGCCACATACTATCCGACAACACACTATGTTAAGGCAGACTTACGAACATGTCTCCAATATAACTGCGTATAAAATAAACTGGCTGTTTTGTCACTCCACAGTTCTTGCTGGCACCGGCTGCCATTCACACATTCATAATATCTTCTGGGGAGCCGGTGTGCCTTCCGCCGGCCATCAGTAAGCCAAGAACGTTCACCAACAATTCACTATAGCTTACACGCTCACATAAGAGCGGTGCAACCTTAACAAGTAAAATGCCAGCCTTTTCCCAAGATATGTGGAGAACTGTACCCTGAACTGGTTACCCCACCACAGCAGATTCACCAATAATGCTCAACCATACTGTTGGGATGGAAATATCCTCGGCAGGGCGATGGGTGTGCACACCTTCCCTGAGTGCCCAACTGTATTGTCCGGATTCCTAATGGTGATCTTTGGTAACACAGGCCAACACGAATCATGAGTATACGCCACAACATAAGCCTGTCTCGCGGACTATGGTCTTGCCCGACTGGGAGGGGTGCCCAAAGCGCTATCCTCATGGTAGTGGAAGGCTACTGTCGTCACTAGGAGTTAAGCAGCACGAGCGCTGTGGTGACAGCATACCGTGCAGTGATCAGTAGAAATGAACAGGTTCCTTTTACCCTGCATCACGAGGAGTGAGGCCTACAGGCTCTCTCACTTTTTAAAATTACCCTGCTGTGTGCTTAACTCAACCCCTGGCCTACATCGGTTAGATGCATGGTTGTATATGTGCCTTGGAAGGTACAGTACAGGGTTAGAGCAGTACTGTGAAGTGCATGGCTGGTGAGTGCATGTTCTGGGTGTATATGTAACTGGGAGGAGTACAGTACAGGAGAGATGTAGTGCTATGTACTGCGTGCATGGTGAGTGCATGTACTGGGTGTACATGTAACTGGGAGGAGTACAGGACATGAGGGATGTAGTGCTATGTAGTGCGTGCATGGTGACTGCATGTGCTGTGTGTATGTGTACCTGCAAGGAGTACTATACACGAAGGGTATAGTGTTGTGCATGGTGAATGTGTGCTGGCTGTAGGTGTGCTTGCAAGTGGCATACCCTGGCACAATGTAGAAAGGCTACAGTACTTAGCAGTGTGCGCAGAGTGAATGTGTGTTCTGAATGTAAGCGTTCAGTGATAGCACAACTCATGGAGGTAACAGAACTGGGCAATGCGTGTACTGTGTATATATACTGGGTGTATGTGTGCGTAGGTTACATGGAGGACTCTGGGTTCCATGTTGGGAGGCACAGGCGTGCCTGGTGAAGACATGAGAAGGTAGAGGAATCCCCCCGAACAGGTTTGGATATTGCAGCACTCCTACAAGCTTGGTGGGACACACTGGAGAAAGGCGAGAGAGAACCCCCCTGTACACTGTGCTCTTTGATTAAATGAGACATGACAAGGAAGGGGCCTGGAAACATCTCAGAAACAAGATCGGGCTGATAAGGGAATCAAACAGAGTATGACTAGGAACCCCGGATTAACTTTAAATGACTGACATCCAGGTGTGAACTCTAGTCGCTCCCGTGGCCTGTGAGCGGGACTCTCAGCTTCAGAGTCTCTCCTCCTGTGACTGACAGGTTTTCAAGAGGAAGATGGAGAGGAGAAGTGTGTACTTCAAAAGAAGTGGAGCCCAACATAAAACCTCAAAGACCCAGACCCTGAATCACATTTGGAAACAATTGTGCCCTGAGGATCGGGCCAGAGAACTGTAAACCGCGGTAACCCATGTGTCCTAAGGAGCACTGCAACTGATCCGACCCCATGGACTGAGTGAGGTCACAGTGGACGCATCGCCTCATCTATCAGTTGTCTATCAATGTCGTATCTATGTCGCACCCTTCCTTTGAATGAATAGAGTGAGTTCAGTGAGAAATAAAATACTTATTTTTATTATAAAAATACGTTTTTTACTGGACATTGATTTATTGCTACTGCTGCACGCTCTTTAAGTTATGACTCATGTTCACTAATCTGTAGCCACACCTCTCCCATCGCCCTCGAGGGAACCTTAGACTGATCATTCATGTCTACTACTGAGAGTCAAGTGGAAGAGTACTTGGCACAGTTGCTCAGGATCCATAGTAGGTCGGGCCCGAGCCATCAGGAGTAAAAGCCTCAATGCCTGCGGTTGGGTTCAGTAACCCCTGCATGCCCCCTGGCCCCCTGAAAGGGGTTTGGTCACATACCATACCAGTGAGCGAGTGTGGGACCTGCACAGGTGCTTATACCATGACCATGGCCGTTACTAGGCTGTAACAAACACATGTTTAGTAGCTTTCGTATAGATATTGGTCAAATATTTGTATTACATTTTTGTTAAATAACATGACAAAAATGATTGGTAAATACATTTTCATTTCATCACAATTGTTTCCTATAAAATAATATAGGCAATGTATAATATCTTTGATAGATATATTTACTCAAAACAATATGATGCTTAAATTTAAAGTTCAACCAAAAATAACAATTCAATAAACTCATGTTTGTTTTCATCTATTGGCTATATAAAAATACAGAGACACACTACCTGTCTCCATTTAGTTGTGATGGGTAAACTCTGTCATGGAAATTCATTTACACACCAACGGGCATATTTATACTCTGTTTGCGCTGAAATAGTGTGTGAGAAAATAGCCTCTTTCTAGCCTTGTTACCCCCACTTTAGGCCTGTATGTGAGTGTATGTCAGGGTGTTTTCACTGCCTCAATGGGATCCTGCCAGCCAGGGCCCAGTGCTCATAGTGAAAACCCTATGTTTTCAGTATGTTTGTTATGTGTCACTGGGACCCTGCTAGTCAGGACCCCAGTGCTCATAAGTTTGTGACCTATAAGTATGTGTTCCCTGTGTGATGCCTAACTGTCTCACTGAGGCTCTGCTAACCAGGACCTGAGTGGTTATGCTCTCTCATTTCTTTCAAATTGTCACTAACAGGCTAGTGACCAATTTTACCAATTTACATTGGCTTACTTGAACACCCTTATAATTCCCTAGTATATGGTACTGAGGTACCCAGGGTATTGGGGTTCCAGGAGATCCCTATGGGCTGCAGCATTTCTTTTGCCACCCATAGGGCGCTCTGATAATTCTTACACAGGCCTGCCACTGCAGCCTGAGTGAAATAACGTCCACGTTATTTCACAGCCATTTTACACTACACTTAAGTAACTTATAAGTCACCTATATGTCTAACCTTTACCTGGTAAAGGTTGGGTGCTAAGTTACTTAGTGTGTGGGCACCCTGGCACTAGCCAAGGTGCCCCCACATGGTTCAGGGCCAATTCCCCGGACTTTGTGAGTGCGGGGACACCATTACACGCGTGCACTACATATAGGTCACTACCTATATGTAGCTTCACAATGGTAACTCCGAATATGGCCATGTAATATGTCTATGATCATGGAATTGCCCCCTCTATACCATCCTGGCATAGTTGGCACAATCCCATGATCCCAGTGGTCTGTAGCACAGACCCTGGTACTGCCAAACTGCCTTTCCTGGGGTTTAACTGCAGCTGCTGCTGCTGCCAACCCCTCAGACAGGCATCTGCCCTCCTGGGGTCCAGCCAGGCCTGGCCCAGGATGGCAGAACAAAGGACTTCCTCTGAGAGAGGGTGTTACACCCTCTCCCTTTGGAAAATGGTGTGAAGGCAGGGGAGGAGTAGCCTCCCCCAGCCTCTGGAAATGCTTTCATGGGCACATTTGGTGCCCATTTCTGCATAAGCCAGTCTACACCGGTTCAGGGACCCCTTAGCCCTGCTCTGGCGCGAAACTGGAAAAAGGAAAGGGGAGTGACCACTCCCCTGACCTGTACCTCCCCTGGGAGGTGCCCAGAGCTCCTCCAGTGTGCTCCAGACCTCTGCCATCTTGGAAACAGAGGTGCTGCTGGCACACTGGACTGCTCTGAGTGGCCAGTGCCACCAGGTGACGTCAGAGACTCCTCCTGATAGGCTCCTTCAGGTGTTGCTAGCCTATCCTCTCTCCTAGGTAGCCAAACCCTCTTTTCTGGCTATTTAGGGTCTCTGTCTCTTGGGATTCTTTAGATAACGAATGCAAGAGCTCATCCGAGTTCCTCTGCATCTCTCTCTTCACCTTCTGCCAAGGAATCGACTGCTGACCGCGCTGGAAGCCTGCAAAACTGCAACATAGTAGCAAAGACGACTACTGCAACTCTGTAACGCTGATCCTGCCGCCTTCTCAACTGTTTTCCTGGTGGTGCATGCTGTGGGGGTAGTCTGCCTCCTCTCTGCACTAGAAGCTCCGAAGAAATCTCCCCTGGGTCGACGGAATCTTCCCCCTGCAACCGCAGGCACCAAAAAGCTGCATTACCGGTCCCTTGGGTCTCCTCTCAGCACGACGAGCGAGGTCCCTCGAATCCAGCAACTCTGTCCAAGTGACTCCCACAGTCCAGTGACTCTTCAATCCAAATTTGGTGGAGGTAAGTCCTTGCCTCCCCACGCCAGACTGCATTGCTGGGAACCGCGACTTTTGCAGCTACTCCGGCCTCCGTGCACTTCCGGCGGAAATCCTTTGTGCACAGTCCAGCCTGGGTCCACGGCACTCTAACCTGCATTGCACGACCTCCTAAGTTGTTCTCCGGCGACGTGGGACTCCTTTGTGCGACTCCGGGTGAGCACCGTTAAACGCATCCTTGTAGTGCCTGTTTCTGGCACTTCTCCGGGTGCTACATGCTGCTGAGAGGGCTCCTTATCTTGCTCGACGTCCCCTCTGTCTCCTGACGCAATTTGCGACATCTTGGTCCCTCCTGGGCCACAGCAGCATCCAAAAACGCTTACCGCACAATTTGCAGCTAGCAAGGCTTGTTGGCGGTCTTTTGGCGGGAAAACACTTTTGCACGACTCTCCACGGCGTGAGGGATCCGTCCTCCAAAGGGGAAGTCTCTAGCCCTTGTCGTTCCTGCAGAAACCTAAGCTTCTTCTGTCCAGTAGAAGCTTCTTTGCACCCACAGCTGGCATTTCCTGGGCATCTGCCCAGCTCCGACTTGCTTGTGACTTTTGGACTTGGTCCCCTTGTTCCACAGGTACCCTCGACTGGAAATCCATCATTGTTGCATTATTGGTTTGTGTCTTTCCTGCAGAATTCCCCTATCACGACTTCTATGTCCTTTGGGGAACTTTAGTGCACTTTGCACTCACTTTTCAGGGTCTTGGGGTGGGCTATTTTGCTAACCCTTACTATTTTCTAATAGTCCCAGCGACCCTCTACAAGGTCACATAGGTTTGGGGTCCATTCGTGGTTCGCATTCCACTTTTGGAGTATATGGTTTGTGTTGCCCCTATCCCTATGTGTCCCCATTGCATCCTATTGTAACTATACATTGTTTGCACTGTTTTCTAATACTATTACTGCATAGTTTGGTATTGTGTACATATATCTTGTGTATATTTGCTATCCTCATACTGAGGGTACTCACTGAGATACTTTTGGCATATTGTCATAAAAATAAAGTACCTTTATTTTTAGTATATCTGTGTATTGTGTTTTCTTATGATATTGTGCATATGACACTAAGTGGTACTGTAGGAGCTTCACTCGTCTCCTAGTTCAGCCTAAGCTGCTCTGCTAAGCTACCATTATCTATCAGCCTATGCTGCTAGACACCCTATACACTAATAAGGGATAACTGGGCCTGGTGCAAGGTGTAAGTACCCCTTGGTACTCACTACAAGCCAGTCCAGCCTCCTACATAGTGTCATTTCTTTACGTTATTTCAGTGCTAACTTAACTCCATATTTATATTTTGATGCTAGACACATCTAGCACCAAAATATTGGAGTTAAAGTCATTTTTTGCCTGCGGGAAATTACTGTGCGTCAATAAGATGCAAGGTAGGCGTTCCCGTGCAAAAAATGACTCTAAGGCCCAGGCGCTTTATTCATCCTCCCGTGCAAAAATGGTGCACAGGAGGGAGGCTGGCCTAAATAATGGTGCTAAGCTTGCTTAGCGCCATTATTTAATGCCAGTGTCAGGGCAGGCTTTATGGGACCTGTGGGTCTTTTTCCATGGTCAGAGACCACGGAAAGAGCCCACAGGTGCCCTTCCCTGGCCCCAGGGACACCCCCATCCACACCAGGAAGACACCTTAGGATGGGGGGACCCCATACCAGGTAAGTAGAGATAAATATATTTAAAAAAAAAGTTTTAAGTGCCATGGGGGGGCCTAACTTTGGGCCCCCCGACATGGCACTGGCCCCAGTGGCCATGCCCAGGGGACATAAGTCACCTGGGCATGGCCTATGGGCTGGGGGGCATGTCTCCTGTCTTTACTTAGACAGGAGTCATGTCAATGGTGGTTGTGCGCCGAAATATGGTGCTAATCAGATTAGATTTATTTTCTTGACTTTAACCTGACTAGCGCCATTCTTTGATGCACAACGTCCACTTTTACCTACGCCTCCCCCACCTGGTTAGAGTCAACTATTTTGATGCTAACTGGGCCTTACAGCCGGCTAACGTCATTCCATAAATATGACGCCAGGTGGGCGTCTTGGGATGGTGCTAGCTGGTGGTATACTTTTTGGTGCTAAACAGCGTTAGCGCAGTTTAGCGTCAAAAAGTATAAATCAGGGCCCTTGTGCCTTATTTATTTATCTGTTTGGGATATTTATGAAGCACTGCATGCCTCCTTTTGGTTACTTCAGAAGGCTAAGCACTCTGGTGCTTTACTCTAAAAAACCCATTTGCCTTGACTCCAAACAGGAAGGCCTGGGTCCCTACGGTAGTCTTGGACAATTGTGCTAATGTCAGTCTTGTAGCATGGCTGGCACAGGACCCAAGAATAGCACAGAGTGTCTGTCTGCGCCTTGTACTCATGGAACGTTTTATTTGTAAGCTAACGCTATGCCCAGCATCAGGGTGCATGGATGCAAGACTAGTGTTACGCTTTTGCTGGGTAGCACACTACGGGGGTCATTCTAACCCTGGCGGTAAAAACCGCCAGGGCGAATGACCGCGGTAGCACCGCTAACAGGCTGGCGGTGCACCGCTGGGCATTCTGACCGCGGCGGTTCAGCCGCGGCCAGAAAGGGAAAGTCGGCGGTGTCCCGCCGACTTTCCGCTGCCCTTGAGAATCCTCCATGGCGGCGGAGCGTGCTCCGCCGCCATGGGGATTCTGACACCACCTACCGCCATCCTGTTCCTGGCGGGTCTCCCGCCAGGAACAGGATGGCGGTAGGGGGTGCCGCGGGGCCCCTGGGGGCCCCAAAAGGAATTTCAGTGTCTGCCTAGCAGACACTGAAATTCGCGACGGGTGCTACTGCACCCGTCGCACTCCAGCAACTCCGCCGGCTCCATTCGGAGCCGGCTTCATCGTTGCTGGGTCTTTCCCGCTGTGCTGGTGGGCGGCCTTTTGGCGGTCGCCTGCCAGCACAGCGGGAAAGCCAGAATGGCCGCCGCGGTCTTGTGACCGCGGTGCGGTCATTTGGCGGTAACCGCATGGCGGGCGGCGACCGCCGCCCGCCGCGGTTAGAATCACCGCCTACATTCTTTCCCAACATGGGTTCTGACCCAAGCTTTAACATTAATAGATTTTCCTTGTCTATAGTTCCGGTCACCAAGCATAGTCATGTAGTCTCTGAGACGGCTACAGATTTGACTGAGATGACAACCAGCACCTGTTCCTGTGGGTGTTTTTGGCTGATTCCTTGATGTTTCTGCTAATGACTGTCAAAACTGGATTATAGGTGCTTCCTTCGGACTTGGTGAACAACCCAAAGGTAGAGGCTCAAGTAAGTCTTCAGACTCATCTGTCTCAGGTTCGAACATGCTGGCCTATGTCTGGGCACCCTGGTCACCCGGCTGTTACCATCTCTTGAAGAACAACACATTGCATGTCATTAGTTCACACTTTCACCAGGTTATGATCATGATGCCCTTCCTTTCTCACACAATCCATGGTTCATGCTCGAAAGGCATTCTGAATTTCATCGCAGAGTGCTGATTTTAAATCAGCACCTTATCTCCAGTTTGGATTTCACTCAGTTAGGATGTCCTGGTTCAACTGGCTGCTTTATTGTTTCTTCTCCATCTACCTTGACTGAAGTCATGGTATGGTGGTGCTGGGGACCAAGTGTGTGCTGTTAGTTGGTGTCCTTCAGTGACTGCTAAAACATCAGGGATGCAGGCATGCTCAGTGTAGTGCAATGTGGTGCCTTCAAGTACATCTGTAGAACTTGGTAAATCACTAATTCAATGTTCTTATTACATTCTATTCATATTCTAATGATCTTATTCAAAGTTCGCATCCTCCTCTTCCCCTCCCAGTTGACCTTGGGACATCTAGGGGTTACCTTGTGGTGGTGTATATGAAGAGCTCGGATATATTGCTGGAATTCCATGCTTTGGAACAATAGGACATTGTCTGTCTTGACGGTTTGTGGTAGCCAGAAGTTCCCCGGTTTCTTTTTCAGCTTTGAGAGTATGTGTTTGAATGCTATTGACTGCACTATTCCCATGATGGAAGATTTGGTATATGCACTTGTGATCAAAAATGTGCACTTATGACTTACTAGGGTTCTGTGCTTTCTTCTTTGGTGATGATGGAAATGGGTCATTATGGGGCTCCTGCACCCTAGTACAAGAGACATTCTTCCACTATTTGGTCAACCAAGGTGTCCATCCCTGGGAACCAGACTTTCTCTCTTAAGTCTGGCTTTGGTTTTTCCACTCACGGTGTCCCTAATGCACTAGATGGGTTGACTAAGGGACTGGGTGATGACTAGGCAATCTACCCACAATAGAACACCTCTTCCAATGCTGCTGAGCTCACTTCTGATCTTCCACAGCCCCTTGAGATTTAATTACTTGTTTTGTCTTAGTTGTGCAGAAATGTATTCTATGAATTTGTATCTGCAGCTTCTTTTGCATTCTGTACACATTTGTCTTGGCTGGTGTTGTAGGCAATGTCATCTAGAGAAAATGCCTTCCGTCATGCCATCATAGCTAGCATGTCAGCATACTTACTGGCATCATTGTTGTGATAATGTTGGCCAGAAGTGCCAAGGCAGGGGTGCCTCAAAAAATAGTCAGCTGGGTTGTTGCATCTAGGTCAGTAAAGCACTGAGAATTGGTATTTCTGCAGAGTCCATTTATCAATATGTGGTGGTGGGTGTAGAGCTGTTCCAGCAAACAAGGGCAGAAGGGGTTTGTGGTCTGTGATTGTGAAATGGCTTTCATACAGATACAAATGGGTGCAGTCCATACCTTGATGTCTGTCGTGTTTTAGCTATTTAAGTTGTCAAATATTACATAACAATACGCCCACTGGTAAATATTAGTATTATACCACAAATGCATGTTGATATATGCTGTTATTTAAAGAAACTTCATCCTGTTTTTTAATTTCCCATGCTGTCCGTCTGTTCGACTGTTGGCCTAAAATTAATGAAAGACAACACGAAGAGTCAATTAAAAAAAGCCCAATTTTCTGTATTTATCTGCTTTTAAAAAAATGCAGACAGAAAGCACATTGTTTTCTGTCTTTATTTATCTGTAATAATCAGTGAAACCCGAAAACTGGGAGCCTGAAATATACTTTTATTTTTAGAAACTTGCTTTCCTTTTTGCATAGTGTTGGACCCATAACTGGCAGCTTCTGCTCGATCAGTTGTGGAGATTAATGGTGTTCTGTTATACTAGAGATGTAAATCAAGATGTTCTCACTGGTGTCCATTAATCTGCCAAGGTCTGTGAGATCAGTGGAGATCACTGAATTTAGGGATCGGTACCTCCAAGGGCTGGCAAAGGGTGTTGTTCCAGCACTAGTCTAAAATGATAGTAGCCAGCATTGAGATCAAGCTTTGAAAACCATGGAGCTCAGTTCAAGTTGCTGATGAGATCTTTAATGGGGGGCACAATGGGGGTCATTCAGACCTTGGCGGACGGCGGAGGCCGTCCGCCAAGGTACCGCCAACAAATGACCGCACCGCGGTCAAAAGACTGCGGCGGCCATTCAAACATTTCCGCTGGGCCGGCGGGCGCTCTCCAAAAGAGCGCCCGCCGGCCCAGCGGAAATGCCCCTGCAACGAGGACGCCGGCTCAGAATTGAGCCGGCGTAGTTACAGGGGTGCGACGGGTGCAGTTGCACCCGTTGCGTATTTCAGTGTCTGCAAAGCAGACACTGAAATACTTTGTGGGGCCCTCTTACGGGGGCCCCGCAGCACCCCCTACCGCCATCCTATGAACAGGATGGCGGTAGGGGGTGTCTGAATCCCCATGGCGGCGGAGCGCGCTCCGCCGCCATGGAGGATTCAATGGGGCAGCGGTAAACCGGCGGGAGACCGCCGGTTTACCCTTTCTGACCGCGGCTGAACCGCCGCGGTCAGAATGCCCTTGGGAGCACCGCCAGCCTGTTGGCGGTGCTCCCGTGGTCGGTGACCCTGGCGGTCACCGGCCGCTAGGGTCAGAATGACCCCCAATGTGTCTTTCCTGCCTTTTTTCTTTGTGTTGTGCCTCATAACAATACACAAACATATGGTACCTAGTTGCTTTGGTTTACTAGCAACTACCATTGGTGAGAACCAGGGTGTGGGCCAGGAACCTTATCAATGACCCTAAGTTCCTCCAGTTTCGTGTGCTGTGCCTGAAAAGCCAGCCTTAGGACAAACAGTATTGTTCCATGGTGTCAGGCAGTGGGTCTTCCTGTTGGGTCAATATTCCATTTCATAGGACCAGTCTTCAGGCACTCTAGTTCTTCAAATACCTTGCCTGCGTCATTTAGTTATCTACTTCCTGTGAATGAATGCTGGGGTAAAGTATATCACGTCCAGTCCTCTGCTGTTGAGCAGCTGAGCAAAGTGTTTGCTTCTGCTCTACATAGGAAAACAAATTGCTTGCCATGTGTTTGTCCCATGAATGAAATTTGCTGGAATTTGCCTGTGAGAGTTAGTGTATACAACACCTCCATATGCAAAGGACTTTGTGGTTGTGTCTGTTAGCTTTGTGAGTCATCAGTCCTATTGGCATTTACTTATGACATTCATCAATGCTCTGGTGTTAATTAGTCCTTGTGCTTTCCCAGTGCACATTGGTTGGCTTCTCCTACAGTCTATGCTTCCGCAGGCAAAGGAGATTGTTAAGAAGTATTCCTCGTCTTTATCTTCTGGCTCAATTTGGAGTGTTGCCTGCTCTGACAAGGCTGTTCTTTGTTACGCTTATCTATAGTCATTTGAAGGTCTTGATCAGGGGTGCATCTGGGTCTTGCAATGCCTTGGCGGGGCGACGCTCCTCCGCCCTAATGGAGGAGCCATCCCTGCCTAGCGGGCCTCTTAGAATATTATTACAAACAAGGCCCTTAGAACACAAACTACTCCCAGCTGTAAAGCAGAGAACATAAAAAGACATTGAATGGTGGAAAAGGTTATGATTTTGAGGTCCTCCCATCCTAGTGTGAGGACCCAGAAGATGAGCTGGACAGAAAGAGCATGTTGTGGTTAACGTTTTGGTGGTGGTCCCAATGTCCTGGGACCACAACAGGCTCAGTTATGGCCAAAATGTGTTGTAGAAAGAATTACTCACAAAGCATTATGGGGTGAAATTCCCGAGTGCAGTGAATATTGTAGTACTGGCTCTCCCGCTGTGTCAGGGAGAGCAACATTGAGGGTTTCCCTTGTGTTTTTTGCCAGTTTGTATATTTTTCCACTGCTAAACTTGAGAAGAATTTAGGAATGGGGCTGCAAATGTAACCGTGGCCCATGTAAAGCTCCCCAATCTTCTGGATGGGTTTGCATTATATAAAACTGCAACAAAAAAAAAAAAATCCCCCTCCAGCTTGCAGTCTTTGTCGGGTGCAGACACCACAAAGAAACTGCCAGAGGAAAGAACAACATACCGCCACGAGCACGAAGAGGAGAGGCAGAAGAAAAAAGTAGTGCGCCAACGCAAAGGTATATGGCCGATCATGCAATAATCAATGTAACAGGGTCAGTCTCCAAGGTGCTAATAAAATAGCCTCAAGGCGGGACAAACCTAAAGAATTTACCTAACAAACCAAAGCGATTTTGAAAGGCAGGCCAAGGAACGATTGAAAGTGATTGGCGTGGTGTAAGCCCACAGAAGTAGATTGCAGCATGGTGAGGCGAGACTTAAAAATGGATTAAAAAAGCAAATAACTGTGCAGCCGTTCTTTCTAGTTTACAAGGAGGGTGGCAGAGATTTTTTTAAAGTTCAGCTGAACTGCTTTTACCAGTAAATTCTAAATGTGAATTTGCAAACTATGCAGAGAATGGCTAGGAGCAAAGCAAAAGCAGTCCTCCAATGTTGAAACTGTTTTCTGCCTTTTAAGAGGGTGTAAAGTTTTTCTCTTCATCATTTTTTTCAATATCCTCTGTGTTCTCTTCATTTATTTACATTAGGGGTTTTATAACAAGCAAACCAGCCATGCTAGGTCTCAGAGTCCTTTGCCTACTGGTCTATGTGAAGGCTCTAATTTCTTCATCCCAGGACAGCTGGACCCAGGTAAAGGGTAACTACGTATACCTCATTAAATGCTTCAGGATACTAGGGTAAACTGTTTACACCAAATACAAATCTTAATGCTTCACCTCGTGTGGTTGTTATGACAAATCTTGTGGAATTTTGTGTAAATCATGCAGTAAGTGGGGGGGGGGGGTCAAACTATCAGTGAAGCCACAAGAGGTTTAGTTGTGTATAAGCGGTCTGCAATCGAATGTACATGGTGTGCATCATAGTTAGACTCTGGTAGTTGGAGGATGGGGACAGGCAAAGTCAACTTGTTACACCAACTTCACCAGATGAGGCTGCCATAAGGTGGCATGAACACTTGATCACAAGCCATTCCTCTGGTTCCACTAGAATGGGTAGTAGTGCGTGGCATTACCCTCTTGCCTTTGTCAGATTGAGGTAGAGCTATCCATTAAGACATTTGTTGTCTCCTGGAAGAGTAGGCCATGGCAGTTACATTGTTGTCATACTGCTACACCGACTGTACTGATCTTTAGGTAGGTCGGAGTAGCAACCTTTCTACGGGTGTTAGCAGTGCTTAATTTGAAAAAACATAAATGCTGGTGCCCAAAGTTTTTCTCAGCAGCTGGTGTGACGGTTGTCAGAATCTCAGAGTACCAAGTCTGCAGTGTCTTGATGGAACCTCATGTTTCTTTAATCCACCTCCAGACACTCCCTGCTCCTTTGTTTCTCTCTTGCAGGTTCCTTTTAATTCCTCTTTCTTCTGTTGCTATTTTTACTTCTTTTTCTTCCTCCTCCGTTCCTCCTTTTGTATTTTTTTGTCTCCCTCTCTTGGTCTGGGTCAAAGTCCCAGGTAAAGTAAGTGCTGATCCCCGAAATAAGTGCCAGTGTACCCCTCCTGCTACCACCGGCTTAAATTAAACATTGAATTTTGGGGTTTAACAGGGTAGAGAAGTGTATGGTGCCTGTACATCCTTTTCAGTCACAATGACAAGAAAGCAAAAGAGGATTTCAGAATCATTACCAATAAGACCAGTGGCTGGGCCACTGATATACCATCCTTTGGTCTCTTAAGGAAAGATGAAAACAGGTACGTTCTACTATGGGGTTGTACTACCTCCACGCCATCAGTTTTTACCACATTTTAGGTAAATTTTACCCTATGCGTCCCTGTGTCCAAATATTTTGTGTCTTCATTTATCGTGCATGGGCAAATGATCCAGATGCGTAGTGTCCTGCTGGACGCATTCTAGTGTTTGTCCCACAGCCAATCCTTGAGGGCTGGACCTTACACTCACCCACACCCATCCAACACAGGTGTGAGCAGTCAGGTGACCCTGCAGATAAAAGAGCCTGAGTGCACTTGCTCGTGGCCAGTTACCACTAGAACAATCGCATGTCGGTGGCCCCTTGAGGGCTGGGCTTTACACTCACCACACCCATCCAACACAGGTGACTGTACGACGAAACAACGACTTCAAAAACAACTACTGCCTTAACAACGAGGTCGGTGCCTTAACAACGAGGTCGGAACACCGACCTCGTTGCTACTACTAATGATTTTACCACAAATGCCTTAACAACGATATTTCGTTGTAAAGGCATTCCTGATAAAATCATTAGCAATAGGCACCATTCACCCTACATCCCTCACCCCACCCCTCCCTAACCCCACCCCAAAACCTAAAACCCTCTGACCCCCCACCCACTCCCCAAAACCAAAAACGCCCCACCCCCCCAACCCCACCCCACCCCAAAACCTAAAACCCCCTGACCCCCACCCACTCCCCAAAACCAAAAACGCCCCACCCCCCCAACCCCACCCTAAAACCTAAAACCCCCTGACCCCCCACCCACTCCCCAAAACCAAAAACGCCCCACCCCCCCAACCCCACCCCAAAACCTAAAACCCCCTGACCCCCCACCCCCTCCCCAAAACCTAAACCCACCACTTACCTTCGCCAACTCACTTCTTTGTACCTTAACCACGCATGTTCATTCAGAACATACGTAGTTAAGGCACAAAAAAACGGAGTCGTGGTTAAAAAAAGCGTTGTTGCGCTTTCGTTAACCCCGACTTTCGGAAAAAAAAAGTCATAAAAAAGGATGTTCCCCAACACAAGTGTGAGCGGTCAGGTGACCCTGCAAATAAAAGAGCCCGAATGCACGTGCTCGTGGCCAGGTACCGCTAGAACAATTGTGTGTCGGTGGCCCCTTGAGGGCTGGACCTTACACTCAGCCACACCCATCCAACACAGGTGTTGGCGGTCAGGTGACCCTGCAGATAAAAGAGCCCGAGTGCACGTGCTCGTGGCCAGGTAGCGCTAGAACAATCGTGTGTCGGTGGCCCCTTGAGGGCTGGACCTTACACTCAGCCACACCCATCCAACACAGGTGTTGGCGGTCAGGTGACCCTGCAGATAAAAGAGCCCGAGTGCACGTGCTCGTGGCCAGGTACCGCTAGAACAATTGTGTGTCGGTGGCCCCTTGAGGGCTGGACCTTACACTCAGCCACACCCATCCAACACAGGTGTTGGCGGTCAGGTGACCCTGCAGATAAAAGAGCCCGAGTGCACGTGCTCGTGGCCAGGTAGCGCTAGAACAATCGTGCGTCGGTGTGTGTGTCTTATTCTCATTGCATGCGGGCCCAGGGCCCACGACATTACACGGATGCTCCCAATATACACAAAAACTTAACTCGGAGGCACAGCCATTAACAGCTGTAACGCCGTCTTACTGCGGCCTCTGCGCACATCTGGAATTAATCCACCAGGCGCGCACTGCTGGGAATGGAAGCTCCAGTGTGTTTTGCACATGTGTGCAACCCAGTCAGGCCGAGGGCTAGTTCCATTTCAACGACAGAGGGGTGTGCTCTCGGTGAACTGCAGTTCTGCAAGCAGACGGATTTTTCTGCTGACCTTTCCAGGCCGGCCCCGACAATCCAGGAAGGAACCGGAGCGGAGTCCCACAGAGCCACCCACCTCTGCATAAACCTACAGCAACCCTGCCGCGTGCTGCCTGTATCTTCCAGCCCGGCCAGGGGACTGAAACTCGAAACAATTGCCATAAAGAAGATTTATGGTCTGTGTGCTTAGCCTCACGCGCGTCTTGCTGTACTTTTGAACTTTAAATGTTTGGGGAATTTCATTTTTTTTTTTTTGTGGTGTTTTATGTAATGCGCGTTTGCAGTTTGCACGCTCCGAGGTGTTACACAGCTTCATTCCAAGCACGCCAGCTAAGTGAACAAGCACTGACAAAACCAATAAGGCTGGCCTGAATGTGCCAACGCACGTAAACATAGGCATTCACAAGTGCTGGTTGCACGCACTGCTGTTTTTCATATTACAGCCTGCCCTGATGGATTTGCCAAGGCTTGGGAAAAACCCCAGAAACAGAAAGCGCTCTCCATGGAACGCATGCAGGAAATACGTAACTGAATGTGACAAACAGAGTGGTGATTGAGTGTACTTTTCAGATGAAAAATAATCCCTCAATATTCCAGTGGAAGCGCTTCCAACTAGCCAGTAGCATTAGGTGAGAAAGTGTAAGGGCTGTGGGTGGAGTCGAATCCCACTCAACGTATTTTTAAATACTTGGTAACAATACAACTTGCAGACCACTGTGCTGTCAAGTCAGACCCAAAAATGTGTTGGGCAGACAGCCTAGCAGCATGGCACCAATGGCATTGCCAGGCGCCAACATTTCTCATTGACCTCAAGGTAGGGTGACCAGATTTTGAGGAGCAAAAACCGGGAAAGGTGAGACATAAAAGAAGGACTAAAGACTTGACTCTCACTTTTATATCTGGCCTGTCCCGTTTTTTGCGCAGCTTTGTGAACGTGTGCCTATACATGTGTGTGTGTGTGTATATATATATATATACAAATATATATATATATATATATATATACACACACATTTTAAGACTACATATATAAAATTAGCTATGGCTTAACCTCCCACCCTGCACCCCCAACCCACCCCCACCCACCTCTCTCTGCTCCCCACCTCTGGGAGCAGAGAGGGTGTGTTGCCTGACAGTAACAGATAAAATACTTTAATTATTTCATACTTTGTAGGCGTCTTTAACTTAAGCTTCCCTAGGTGATCTGACTTTGGTCCCAAAGCCCGGGACATTTATTTAAAATTAAGAGAAGGGTCGGGACACCAGGACAGTCCTCAAAAAACCGTGGCTGTCTGGGTAAATCCGGGACCTTCTGGTCACTCTACCTCAAGGGCCTAATTCAGAAATCAGGTGCACTTTCACCGTGAACACAGACATTTCAAATCCAGATTCATAGATTCAAAATAGGTGGAATTGTCTCAATTTAAAGTGAACATGACAATTTCTCCAGAATAGTCAATGTTCTGCATTTCTAAACGTATTTGGAGAGGGAAATTTGTGGGCATTACAATTCAGTTCACAGGCATATGTTCTTTCCAGGAGGAAGTTCTCTTTACATTCAGCAGGGGCAGAGCTTCGTGGGGTGTTTGGGGTGTCACACCCCCCTAATAGAGCTAAGAGCTATTTCTGCTTTTAGCTTTGGTGGGTGTGCTTGTATAGGAAATTGGTCTCTTTCTAACATGGTTACCCCCACATTTGGCCTGTTTGTCAGTGTGTTTGACTGTGTCTACTGGGATCCTGCTAATCAGGACCCCAGTAGTTATGCTCTCTCCCTTAAATTATGGTTATTACATACTGGTAATCCAGTATTTCACCCACAATTGGCATACTGGCGATCCCTTATAAGTCCCTAGTATATGGTACCTAGGTACCCAGGGCATTGGCGTTCCAGGAGATCCCTATGGGCTACAGCATATCTTTTTCCACCCATAGGGAGCCCATGCAAAGGCTTCTACAGGACTGCCATTGCAGCCTGTGTGAAAAGGTGCATGCACCCTTTCACTGCCATTTACACTACACCAGGTCACTTATAAGTCACACCTATAGCAGGCCCTGCCGCCCTGAGGGCAGGGTGCTGAGTACCTGTGTGTGAGGGCACCCCTGCACAAGCAGAGGTGCCTCCACGACCTCCAGGAACATTTTCCCAGACTTCGTGAGTGCGGGGACACCATTTTACACGTGTACTGGACATAGGTCACTACCTATGTCCAGCTACATAATGGTAATTCCGAACATAGGCATGTTTGATATCAACCATATTGGAATCATACCCCAATGCTTTTGCAAGCATTGGTTGTATGATTCCATGCCCTCTGGGGGCTCCTTAGAGGACGCCCAGTATTGCCATTCCAGCCTTCTGAGGTTTTCCAGGCAGCCCCAGCTGCTGCCACCTCTCATACAGGATTCTGTCTTCCTGTTGTTTGAGCAGCCCAAGCCCAGGAAGGCAGAACACAGGATTTCCTTTGGGAGGGGTGTGTTACACCCTCTCCATTTGGAAATAGGTGTTACAGGCTTAGGAGGGGTAGCCTCCCCAAGCCTCTGGAAATGCTTGGAAGGGCACAGATGGTGCCCTCCTTGCATAATCCAGTCTACACTAGTTCAAGGGCCCCCAGTTCCTGCTCTGGAGTGAAACTGGACAAAGGAAAGAGGAGTGACCTCTCCCCTTTCCATCACCACCCTAGGGGTGGTGCTCAGAGCTCCTCAAGATGGTCCCTGGGTTTTGCCATCTTGGATTCCAAGTTGGCAGGGCACTCTGGGAGCATCTGAGTGGCCAGTGCCAGCAGGTGATGTAAGAGCCCTCCCCTGATAGGTGCTTACTTGCTTAGCTGACCAATCCCCCTTTCAGGGCTATTTAGGGTCTCTCTCTTGGGTGGTTCTTCAGAGTCGGATTGCAAGACTCCAGCAGGCGTCCCCCTACATCCTTTACTTCACCTTCTTACCGAATAAATTACATCTGGACCCTCCAGGAACTCTACAAACTGCAATAAAGAAGCAAAGACGACTTCTGCAACTTTGTATCTTCAGCCCCAGCCAGCAACTGCAACTGTTTCCCGGTCGTGCATCATCTGAGGACAGCCTGTCTTCAGCCTGCACCAGAAGAATGAAGGAATCTTCCTTAGAGTGAAGGAGTCACTCCCCTGCTTCAACAGACACCCCTCCGCAGCGACGACCTCTGGCATGGGTCCCCTTTCCTGATGAAGTGCATGGATCCAGAACACGGTTGGTGGACTGAAGTGGTCCTGATGGTCCTGACGTCCTACTGTCCAACTTTGGTGGAGGTAAGAGCTTGCCTCCCTACGCAAGTCAGTACCCCCATGCACCACATGTTTTACAGTTGCTAAGGCTTGTTGGCATCCTTCCACGAAGTTGTTCGTGACCGTGCAGCTCCGGCCCCAGCACTCCTTCCTGTGATGCATAGCCAGCTTCGTGCGTGGTCCTCTAGCAGTGTGGGACCCGTTGTAGTGCTGCTTGAGCCTCCTTTTGCACCTTCTCTGTCCCCATGCTGTGGGACTCCTGTGCATGCTGTCTGGTCTTCTGAAGGTTCTCTGAGTTGCTGAGACCCCCTTCTGACACCCCCTCCTTGGTAGAGTCCACCAGGTCCCTCCTGGTCCCGAGCAGTGCCATTTTCCGCTAACCACAAGCTTTGCACGTGCCAAGGCTTGTTGGCCAAATCCAGCTACGCAAACCAGACTGCAATCATCCATCTGGCATGGGACATCTTCTGCACCAACCAGGAACCCGCATCTGTTTTCTTGTGTGCCGTACTGACTGTTCTTCACCAGTGGTTTTTCTTTTGCACCTTCATCCGGGTTAGCAGGGGCTCCTGTTCTCCCTGGACTCTTCTGCGCTTCTTGGACTTGGTCCCCTTCTTCCACAGGTCTTCAGGTCCGGGAATCCATTGTTGGTGTCTTGCCTTCTCTTCTGGTTCTTGCATAATCTTCTTTCTCGTGTTCTTGTGTGCTCTAGGAATGTTACTGTGATTCACTCCTGCTTTCCTGGGCTCTGGGGTGGGTTCTATTTCTTAACTTTGGTGGTTTCTCATACTCCCAGTGCCCCTCTACACATTACACTTGCCTAGGTGGGAAACCAACTTTAGCATTCCACTTTTTTAGTAAATGGTTTATGTTCCTCCGGGGCCCATTTCTAACTATTGTGATTTTCACTATTTGCATTGTTTTCTAACTGTTTTTACAGCTATTCCTGCATACTAGTGTATATAATTTTTGTATTACTTACCCCCTAAGGGAGTATAGTCTCTATGGTATTTTTGGCATTTGTGTCAGCAAAATAAAATACCTTGATTTTTGTAACACTGAGTATTTTCTTTCATGTGTGTGAGTACTGTGTGACTACAGTGGTATTGCATCAGCTTTGCATGTCTCCTAGATAAGCCTTGGCTCCTCATCCACATTACCCCTAAAGAGCCTGGATTCTAGACACTGTCTACATTTCACTAATAAGGGATAACTGGACCTGGTATAAGGTGTAAGTACCTTAGGTACCCACTACAAACCAGGCCAGCCGCCTATGTGCCAGGACACACTGTTGTTTATTTGTATAAGCTGGAAAAGCAAGGAATGAGGATCAAGATATGGACTGGGAATGTATAGAGCGGGCACCGAGTTAATCTGATAAAGAATAGAGAGTAGAGCAGAAAGAACACATAGAATTAGGAATGCAGAGAGAGAACATGAAAACTGAGTTTTATAATTTAGAGAGAGAAGGTAGGCTGGGAATGCAGAGGGAGGCAACAAAGCTAGTATGAGGAATAGAGAAAGAGAGAAGAGAAAGGGGGAGATAGCGAGAAAGTGGAAAGTCTAAGAGATTGAGAATGTAAACTGAGGACAAAACTAGACTCAGAATACACAGAGTCTTCTTTTGTGGGGTCAGATGAGTGTTATGTGTTTGCACGTTATTTTCGTAGCTGCCACTAAAATCCCAACAGAAGATGTGGGGCTGAGTGACAAACTTTGAATTAGAAAGAGGAAAGCAATCAGTATCCAGGACATAAGTGGGGAGAGAGGCGAGAGAGAAGACAATGGGAGGAAAGAGTGAAAGCGAGAGAAAGATATATTTGAGAAAGAAAACAGTTTGAGAGGAAGCAGCGGGTATTTTCAGAAAGTGAGAGAGAAAAACTAAGAGTGCTGTCGAAGAATAGAGGGCAAACATGTCCAGAGAGATAACTGGAGCAGATTTAGGAGAAGGTGGCTAGGAAATAGGAAATAGGAAACAGAAGGGGAGAGAGTAGAGACTGAGTAACACATGTAACATAAAAGTGAGCCTGGTAAATAGAAGGGGAAGTAGTAGGCATTGAGGCAAATCCAATATAACATAATTCTCTCACCATCTATTGGAAGCCCATGACCTCAGCTACTAAATTACAAACCCCACTTATCCACTTCAAAATGACAAGAAGCATCCAAGAAAAACAAGCATTTGCAATGCAGTGGGTCTCGCGTTTGCTTGAGTTAGAGCTGTTAGCGTTGTAAATTCCTAACTGGACTTTTCTTGACAGTTAAATTGAAAATAAAAAGTAAAACAGTTGACATAAGCGAGCCGATTCAAAGCACCACGACCGCCATGAGCGTGAGCGCAAAGGAGAGACACAAAAGGAAAAGGAAGTTTACTTGCTGTCAAACGTATTGACAAACATGCAATTATCCATGTAACAGGGTTGGTGTCCAAGGCGGTAACAAAACCACCCCAAGAAGGGACAAACATAAAGCATTTACCAATGATAACAAAGGATTTTTGAATGGCAAGCCCATGAACGAGTGATAGGGATGGGCATGTAGTGGGCGTGGTTAAAAGCCCACTGATAGAATATAACAGACCAGAGCGCTTGCGTGCTCAACCTAAAAAATTGTTCCAGGATACCTGGCATGCATCTGTCAACCAAGTGCAGCAGAAAGGCCAGTAATGGACACTGTAATAATGCTACAGTTGTGAAAAAGAAAAATCATATTTACTTGTTAGTGTAATTGTGATCTGCTTCAGCCATGTTATAATGCTTAGGTGAACTCTATCCCGCAGGAAGCGCCCGTCTCTGATATGGAGCGGCTATTGTGTCTTGGCTCCTGAGGTGTGAAAAAACTAAGAAACACTAACTCTGCTAAAACAGTTTACTTTTCGGTTACTATTTGAAGGTCATCCTTGTTTTCCTGATCTCAGACTAGGCACATGCAGTACTTATTGTAAAAAACAGACATAGGAATACACTCAAAGCATGTTTTCTTAGGGTATGAAGTTTGTGTTGTGCTGGTTCTGTCAACTTTTGCTGGGGGAAATTCTGGCAGGGTGTATCCGGGATTCACAAATATTATTTTTTGTTTTTCTATATAAACCCCTTTCAAACTCGGATTGCTGAATAAGTAGATTTTCCTTGACACAGTATTCCTGGTTCTGCATGAGTATACCTTTCATGGGCCAAACACCTGTGATTGCCAGATTTAGGTCCAGTGAATTGTATCATATTTCCAGCCCAGTATCTTTCCCAACTCTCTTGTAGTGGTGCCCTCAGTCTCATGTTTCTGCAGTGTTTAGGGTCCTCACCTTTACATCCAAATGCAGCTGGTAACCCTGTAACTCAACCTCATGGAAAATGAAGAGGTCAAAGGGATAGCTATAGATCTCACATCTTTCCCCCTATAGTTCGGTTGCTGAAAGCAGTTTAGGTGCTGACGGATTGCTTCTGATCTTCTAATAGGGAAGAATGCTTGTTCCTAACCTGGAAGAAGAAGGTAGAAATATTGCTGAAAGCAGTTCAGGTGCTGATGGATTGCTTCTAATCTTCTAATAAGGAAGAATGCTTGTTCCTACCCTGGAAGAAGAAGGTAGAAATATTGCTGGGAGCATTTCAGGTCCTGATGGATTGCTTCTGATCTTCTAATAAGAAAGAATGCGTGTTCCTAACCTGGAAGAAGAAGGTAGAAATATTGCTGAAAGCAGTTCAGGTGCTGATGGATTGATTCTGATCTTCTAATAAGAAAGAATGCTTGTTCCTAACCTGGAAGAAGAAGGTAGAAATATTGCTGAAAGCAGTTCAGGTGCTGATGGATTGCTTCTGGTCGTCTAATAGGGAATGCTTGTTCCTAACCTGGAAGAAGAAGGTAGAAATATTGCTGAAAGCAGTTCAGGTGCTGATGGATTGCTTCTGCTCTTCTAATAGGGAAGAATGCATGTTCCTAACCTGGAAGAAGAAGGTAGAAATATTGCTGAAAGCAGTTCAGGTGTTGATGGATTGCTTCTGGTCGTCTAATAGGGAATGCTTGTTCCTCACCTGGAAGAAGAAGGTAGAAATATTGCTGAAAGCAGTTCAGGTGGTGATGGATTGCTTCTGCTCTTCTAATAGGGAATGCTTGTTCCTCACCTGGAAGAAGAAGGTAGAACACATTGCTGCTTTCCTATCATCAGATTGTCCTTTAAATTGATTGGTAGGTTAACTCTTATCTTCAGTGGTAGCCATTTCTTTTAGGGCGTCCAAGATGGTTGTACATAGGATCCCTGAATGCCGCAGGCCTCTCTATTGTACAAACTGTATGCAGCCAGTAAGCACCATGTGGCTCCCTTTTTCACAAATCCAACTAGGACCTTCCCCTCTTTAATTTATAATCCACTCTGTGCCCAAAGAAAGTATTAGGAGTTCTCACGTCCTCAGGTAACCTAAAGGAATTTGATCTGAGTCTATTTCAAAACTGAACTGAGGGCTAGTGTCTGTGCACTCATCAGTGCAGCGTAATTGAATCTCCTATTTAAGTGCATGCCTCCATCATTAGCCATAATTAACTTTAAACACGTATGCAATTAGTGCAGAAATACATTTATGAAATACATATGCAATACTGTTCAAGTGTCTAAATTGATACTGCATGAATAAGTAACTTTAAACATAATAATGCAAGCGCCAACTAACTTGCATAAAATAAAACAACACATTTATTAAACAAGCATGGAAAAAGTAGCTTTTCAACCCCACTTAATAAATACGTGTAGCTCCTCAAATAAATAATTGCAGTAAACATTTTCATACTGTCCTATAGTTCTAAAATTGCTTGTTCAGATGAAAAACATTCCAGCTCAGTTACAGCCTTTGGCTCAGATAACCTGCAAGAAGTGGTGTTCCCCAGGCAGTCAATAAACAGCAATGGCACCTCTTCCATTAGGGTGGAAGAGCGTTGCCCTACCGGCCCTCCTCTGCCGGCAGCTGCAAACCTTTTACCAAAAAACAATAATAAACTGTGTTTATTATCGCCTTTTAGTAAAAGGGGCAGGCCACAGGCAGTGATGAGCACTGAGGGGGAGTGCTAAGCACTCCCCCTCAGTGCGCCTGTATGTTTAGCAGGCCGTCTTGGGCCGGCCAAATACACATGAGCGTAGGCTCTCAGCCAATCGCAGCGTCAGGATTGGCCGAAGGGCAGGCTGGGAGTCTGTGCCTGCATGCTGCAGAGGAGCAAAGTGGCGCCATGCAGTAAGGTTTTTTTTTTATATTTTATTTTTTAATATTAAATTGCACCCCTTCCAACCCCAACCCCTCACCCCACCCCTGCGCGCTGCTCCCGTACCACGTGAGTGCAGCGAGCCGCGACTGATAAACAGCACTCATGAAATCCTCTAACCTAACTTGACTTTCAAATATTCTTCTACAGAGTTGGTGTGTATATCTCTAATTGTTTTCTTTCACTCTGAAGCTTTACTCAGATAAATGTTGCAAAACGAGAACCAAACCCCTCGAACCCACAAAAACAGTAGAACAAATCTTGGCTTGATGTTCTTTGTAGCTTCTCCTCTCTAGCCACTTGTTTCGTCTCATAACAGACTTCTTCAGGGCAGGCTAGTATATTCACTCCTCGCTCCAAGTATACGCAAAGTGGACTAGAAAGGAAAAATATCACGTAGGATCAAGGTGTGCTCGTATGCCACTATTCATGGCCCTATGAACTTCAAGCCTTAGTTTACCATAGGGAATAAAATGCCAATTTGTACAGATTTCTCGATTTGGCGTGGATTTGACTGTGATCCGATGTTGATATTTTTGCTTTCTGTTGCATTTTGCGTATACTTGGAGTGAGGAGTGAATATTCTTACCTGTCCTGAGGAAGTCTGTTATTAGACACAACACATGCCTAGAGCAGAGAAGCTATGAAATAAATCTAGTATCAATATCAAACTAAGATTTGGACTATTGTTTTTGTGGCACTCAAGGGATTTGGTTCTTTTTTGGGGGGGTGGGGTTCCTGTTATGGGGTGTATGATGGCCTCCCTATCCCTCTAGGAGCAACTAACTACTCTAGGAAGACTGTGTAAGACACTGCTAATTCAGAAATGGAGATGTGCACCTGCAAATAAATATCCTCACATCAAAATTGCATATCTTACTTATATAAAGACTTTTCATTGTATGTGTTCCCTGTTTGGACTTCTACATCTGATTTACCATACAGCTTTCAAGCAATATAATTATGCCCCTTTACAGATCCCCAGAAATGTGCTTCCAAAATATGAGGTGCATTTCTACCTAGGCTTGGATTTCTCTTTAACAGCTCATAGCAGCAGTGACATTTTTAGTGCATAGAAACCTATGCACAAAAGTAATTCCACATTTAGGACCTCTTTATGAGTTTGGTGGGTGGCCTCAGGGCCGGAGGCCGCCCGCCAAACTCTTTGGGCCAGAAAACCGCCACTCAGGTTTTTCACCAGCTGGCCCTATTATGAGTTTCCCGCTGAGCCAGCGGAAAATTCACCGCAACATTGACGCTGGCTCGTAATCGAGCCAACGGCAATATTGTGGTGCATCGGGTGTGACAGCATCCGTCGCACTTTTCACTGCCTGTAATTCAGGCAGTGAAAAGCGTGATGGGGCTGTTCATGGGGACCCCTTCACTGCCCATGTAAGTGCATGGGCAGTGCAGGGGCCCATGGGGCCCCAAGCACCCTGTCTCCGCCAGCCTTTGCATGGTGGTGGAACCACCATGCAAAAGCTGGCGGACACGGGGGCCGTAATTACCATGGCAGCACTGCCAGGCCGTCGGCCGGTGGTCCAACGGTGGCGCTTTCACCACTGTCGTAATGTGGCGGTCGAACTGCCACTTTGGCGGCTGTCCAACCACCACCACGAGTGTGGCGGTCTTAAGACCGCCACACTCGTACTGAGGGCCTTAGTGTTGATAGTTTAGGTAGCAAGGAGCACGGCGCATTGGCCCAGCACTGACACAGTTTATCTTAATTGAAAGAACAGAGCCCCAGGAGCCTCGACTCCAGCTGCTACCTTCAGGCTTTTCCCTGATGACCAAAATTACAACCCACACCATGACAAGTCCATTGGTTTCTAACCATGCAGTGCTTTGCCAGGCCTTCAAGCATGAGCTACAGTAGAATCATTGCTAATCCATTGCAAATTATGGATTTAAGGCATAGGTAATACACATACACAAATGTATTTTTCATTTTTTGTTTCAAATATAAATTGCTCAGCAATGATTTAATAATTCATGATAACACAATACTAATATTTAGCATAAACTCCTATCCTAACAATGCATATTAAATGATTAAATTGTATTTTCAAATATCAGCAATCATTGCACCAATTCAGTAGCACACACAGTGTATTCTGAAATAAATCTTCAGTTGTAAATAAATACTTTATGACATGTTTAAAGGTGTTGTTTACCCATGATACATTTAGGCACTTGGTATTGCTCTTTTTCTTGATTTAGGTATCTGGCTTGTATGTTTTGTCTTATTTCTTCTTTTTCTAGCTCTGTGATAAGAATTGCATAGATGGGGTGACACTACTTTGTATTGGTCAGGAAGGGGAGTTGAGGATTATTTCTCTGGGGATGATCTACTTATCTCCTCCCCACTCCTTTACAAGTACACACATGCATGCCTCCTAAGTGCGTCGGGTATGCCCAGTCGTGGGTCCCGGGCTCACTATGCCAATGGAGTCAAGCTAGCCTGGCTGATAAAGGGTGATACCCTAAACCCGTCCCAGGATGCTTGTTTTCTGTCCAGGGAAGACCTGGCCTGGTAGTTCGGGCTGGTCTGTTCCCATGGGGAGCAGGGTCAAGACTGATTTGCATATGGCTGGGTCCAGACTGGGGTGGAATGGTGAGCAAAAGAATTGATGGATTAAACCCAGATCTGTGACTGGGTGTGAATTGTTGATTGGTTCTGCATTCCGTCCATCAATTGTGTTTGTTTGCTTTTGTTGCCCTAAGTGCGCCGGGTATGCCCAGACGTGGGTCCTGTGCTCACTATGCCACTGGAGTCAAGCTAGCCTGGCTTATGAAGGGTGATACCCAGAAACTAGTCCTAGGATGCTTGTTTCCAGTCTGGGGATGACCTGGCTTGGCAGTTCGGGCTGAACTGTTCCAATGAGAAGCAGGGTCAAGACTGATTTGCATAAGGGTAGGTCCAAACTGGAATGGCTTGGGTAGCAAAAGAATGATGGATTTAGGCCCAGATCTCTGTACTGGGGGTGAATGTTTGACATTGTTCAGCATTATGTCTATCACTTGTTATTTTTGCATTTGTCACCCTAAGTGGGGCAGGTATGCCCAGACGTGGGTCCCTTGCTCCCCATGCCACTGGAGTCAAGCTAGCCTGTTTGATGAAGGGTGATTTGTCCATCACTTGTTCTTTTTGCATTATATGGCCCTGGCACATACCCAACCCCCTTGTCAGTTCCTGGTTATTTAAAGAAGATTTGGGTATTACACTATTTTGTATGTGTCTTTGCCTTTTGACTGTTGAGTCAGACATGGCCCCTCTGTATCTTTCAAACTTGAATCCCATTGAAATAATTAAGGGGGTTCTCCCAGTTTTCCTGACAGCTCAATGGATAAGTCTTTGGGTTTCACCTCATCTGTTCTTCATCCTTTCATTAGCATTGGGGTCTAACAAACCCTCTGCTCTGCAGCATGTCACACCTCTTCCACATAGTCCACTGCCTCTTCTGTTCATCAGCTTCTGAGTGTCACCATCTTTAAGTAACATAGCAAATATTGAGCTGAAGCAGAAGCATGCATTTACCAAATGGCAATTAGTTAGGATTTTCCTATCTCTTTGATCACTTCTGTCTCCAACTACTTTGATTTGAAATATAAAGTGGGCTGCTCTATCCAGGGTTCCACTGCTGATGTAGTCATTTGGAAACAGTACTAGAATCTGTGATGTCACCATGTATGGGACACCTTGTGCACATAAAAAATATGGAAAAAGATTTTGTGCACTTTTTTCAAATGTATTCTTATCAACATAAAACCAGAGAAATATTGATAATGAAAGGCAGAGACACATAATCAGATGATTTGTAATGCAGTAATGCCACATTACTCCAAATCAGTGTAACATACAGAATGTGTGTATATTGCATCTGTCACCTCTCCATGAAGACCTTAATCCTTCTCTTTTTTACCTTGGCCCAGACAGCAAATACCCACTATTGGTGACACATTTATACACTCAGTTGATCAGCTTCTCCTTGATTTACATCCACCACAGCATACTGACCACATGTTCACACAATAAAGTTAGCTTCAATGTAAAGAAAAACCTAAAACAATGCAGTTCTAAACATAATCCATCTATATGACCTTGTTCACAAAGGCAAAGGCTAACACAAGTTCTGGCCTCTCTTGCTACATGCAGATGCCCATGCATTACAATATAAGTTCAAGGGAGGACCAAATGAGCGGAATCACTTTACGAAGATCCCCCTAATAACACAGATCAAGACTAAAACATAGCAGAAAGCTGACTTCAAATCACAGATATGGTTTATTCCTTCAAATTCTACTGGCAACCCCGAAGGACCAACAATCCAGGCTCACCACATAACCCCACATTGGAAAAAGCCAAGTACAAAGTCAAAAATAATAGCACAGTCTTCGCTTTTTGATGCAATTGAAAGCCAAACAGAACACCTAAGAGGCTACAACGTATAGCACCTGCCCACAGGTGACAATCATCGATTCCTTGTCAACAGTTTTTCATCCTCTGATTGCGAGCTATGGCCAAAGGCCTCCTCCTGAAAAATTGACCGTGGCTCAAAACTATTGCTTGTTCCCTCTCCTCCTTTATATGGAATGACCATCTCCTTATTTACCCACCATCCTCTACATTGCTCTCTTTTATGGAATTTCTGAAAACTGCCGACACCTCACCACATAGATCACAACCGTATCCATAACGCAGGCCTCTGCCTAGGTTGGCACACTAGGGGTAGGTTATGGGTTGATATGCTCTCCTGAGCGATTGCCAGTGGTTAGACTAGTATTTGTAAGCATTCCTCCCATCCCATTCTGTGTGTTTTATACATTCCACCTCTACTAGAATATTGCTGTGTTTGTGTCACCAGACGTCCATGAGCTGAATTTGCGACTGAATCTGACCAGTTTTGTGCCGCCACCCTAGTCTTTCTTTCTCTATCGATGTCCACAACATTGTTCATTTATCCACCAATGACGTGCCCAGAGTCCAGGGTTCCTGTAAAAATTGACATATTTTATATAACACACTTTCTTGCGGTCTGGGAGGGGCATAAACGCTCATGATTGTGTTCCTCTTGTGTCCTAAGTACCCAGAAGCTCTACTTAACATGCGTTGAGATCAGAGCATACTCTACTTATTTGGAATGTGGCTATATTTTCCACCATCACGGTGCCTCCCTGAAACCCCTGCTGTATCCTGTGTGTGCTAATACTCTATAGTGGTCCAATGCAAAATCTTACATCCTGTAACTACCATCTGGGTTTTTTGGAGGAGCAAGAGATCTGTTCTGTGTCTCTTGTGAAGTTGTGTCATGATCCCTCTCTTAGGGCTAGATGTATCAAGCATTTTTCCATTCGTAAATGGTGTGAATGGCCGTTTGCAAATGCAAAAATGCCTTTCAGTATTTATGAAAGGCATTCGCTGTGCAATTTTAAGGAATCGCTAAAATAGCGATTCCTTAAAATTGCGAGCCCGTTTAGAGAATCACAAATTGCGATTCTCTAAACAAGAAATCGCAAATAAGAAATCCTTATTTGCGATTTCTAAACCACATGTATCAAGCTTTTCCTTAATGCGAATTGGGCATTAAGGAATCGCTATTACCACCAAGTTGAACTTGGTGGTAAGCATGTGCATTTTTTTAATTGACATGTAACGCACACATGCCCCTTTGGCATGTGTGCGCCTTACATGTCTTTAAAAAAATTCTTGGGGTGCAGCAGAGGTGGCCTTAGGCCCCCAGCACCCTGGGTTTTGCATTTCCCAAATTTGCGAATTCCAGTTAGGAATTCGCAATTTGGGAAATGCAAAAAATGCGCAAATATGGGCCTACATGCCCATAAGTGCGAATGGGGCCGGTATCGCAATTTGCGATTTGGTAATAGCATTTGCGATTTTTAAGAAATCGCTATTACCAAATCACAAATATGATACATACCATTTTGCGATTCAGAAATAACGATTTCTTAAAAATCGCTATTAGAGAATCGCAAAATGGTTTGTTGATACATCTAGCCCTCTGTTTTGTAACCTAGCCCATTCATATTTAATGACATAATTATAAGGGTATCTCCCTCATCATCTTCAATGCCATGAACAATATCCTTGAATTGTTTCCATCGATCTGATCTCTGTCTCCTCCCACCCCGTCCCTGTCACCCCTTTATCAGACGTGCCCCAGACTTCGGATAAAGTCAAATCTATGATGCCTGCATTCGTCCTGTAGATAAAGAAGCAAAACTCTTTCCACTGCATCCTCCCCAAAGGATTGATTACAACTGCCATCCACCCCAATGAAGGAAGCACCTGTACCCCTCCAGCTCCCAACCTCATCATTAGGAATGTGGAAAAAATGAAACTCTGGACCGCCTACTCACAACCCTGCATTTTCAGAGAAGTAATTATTATTGCCAGATGTTTCAGGAGTGCATCTTTGTACCATCACATATTATTGTTGTCTAAGTTTGTAGGGCCTCTTGTTCCATTTCAGAGCTTTCTCTGATTAGTTCATCATTTGTCTCTGACTCTGTCATCTCAGGTTTCTTTCTCGCCCCCCACTTTGGACTCTGGAGTTTCATTCTCTGCTTTCTGTCCGTGGGTCTTGCTTTTGGTAGGATTCTGATTTGCTGTTCCTCCTTTTTTACTTGGCTGTTTGTTTAAATATAATTTCCCTAAGCCCAGTCCTACACCACCTAATGCATATTCAAGAAGAAAGTCATGGAGCTGTGGCTGGAAAGAATAACATGTGTGTTAGTTGCAGAGCTTTAGGTAGTCTGCGAAAACCATGACATGGGTTGATTTGAGCAACTTTCCCCCCAGCTTTCTCTCCACCCTCACTACTGCATTTCTGTCTCTATAGTTCAAAATGTTTGCTCTTATTCACCTCTTTGGGGCTCCCAAAGGAGGGCGTGGCACCAGAGACCTAAGAGCTGTCCCCACCACAAAGCAAATGGAGAAGTCTGCTATTAGTACCAGCATTTATAGCCAGTTTTCTAGGAACTGCTTGTGGTGGATCCCTTCTATCTCTTCTGGAACCCCAACTATCCTCAGGTTACTTCTCCTGATTCTTCTTTCTGCCCTTTTGAGTCTTTCCTGCAGGGAAGTGGAGGCTGATAAGAGTTTAGTTACCTTTTTTTTTAGGTCTATGACGTGTTTTTCATGTTGCATACTATTTCTTCTGTAAAAGTCACTTTGTCTGCTATGTTTCCATGATCTTGTCTTAGCAGCATGACATCCAACCCCACATCTACTATTCAAGTCTCCAAAGTAGACTGGTTGCCTGTTGAACATCCATCATCCCTCCTAATGCCTCCAGTTTCATTACCATTCTAAGCACCTGTTGTTCCATTGGCATTGCCGCCTTTGGGTCCAAGTAGTTTCCTCTGGTTTGGGGGCACTGATCCCTTGTCTGTTGCTATGTCAAAGATGTTGGTTCAATCGAGAGTCTAAAATAGCACATAACCCCACCTTTTCCATCAGGTGTTCCACAGTGTTGCTTGCTCTTTTAGGAAGCTAATAGTGTAGTCCCTCAGGAGGATCCCCTTTTCCTTCCAATGCCACTTCTTCACTCCTGTCTCACTGCAGAAGACAAGATCCCCTTCCCCCGGGATATCTTCTAGTTCTCCCCCACACAATATGCTTCTAATGTTATCTGTTTGCTGTCTGATGCCAGGCCTAGCCCCGATCCTTTTCCTTTTCTGGGATTGCACATGCGTTGGCTATGAGATGGTGTGCGAATCAAGGGTTGGGGGCAATGTTTCCTGCTGCCCATCATCAAGGATTTCCAAGCCCAATTTAGTGCGCATTGTGGCCGGTTTGGGTGTAGGTGCCAATCACTCCATAAAGTATCACGTGGTTTCTCCTTGGTTATACTGTACCAGCTGTTACTTTTACTGTGGCTGCCGCTCTTTTGTAGGCAAAGATTGCGCCTGTGACAGCCGCTGGTGAACTAGAGTTGCTACACTACACCTCCTGCTGCAGTCCTATCCTGCATCTAGAGGTATCTGGTCTCTCCACTACCTGCCTACCAACCAATGAAGAAAAGCAAGGGTCGGAGGCGCGTGATCCATTAAGTTCTTTCTATCTCCTGGCCTTCCACCATGTGTCTTAACCTCCTTCCCCCCCACCACCATCTTCCTGTGGGATGCGATCACCTTGCTCCCCTGTGGCTCGCTTGTGGGCCCCGCCAGGCTGCTAGCGAGAATCCTCCACAGTGAGTGCGCATGGGCGGCCTTCACATGTCTTTCCTCAAGCCAAGTGCCTCACCAGAGTCCTCATTTCCTCTTTTGTGTCTCTGTCATTCATGTGCCAGAAGATACAGATACATCTGCCATCTAACTTGGCAAACCCCCCCCCTTGATGTATATTTTGTTTTTTGACGCTTATTTCTTAGCAGCCACTAGTTTTGCATTACTTCTAAAAACATAAAATATGTAAACAGAGATCCATTTGGTTAAAGGATATATTATTCCTTTGTAGCTCTTGTGTTTTTGTCTAGATAATGTCTGGCCTCTCATATAAAAGTAGGAACAGCTTAATTGTCAGGAGCCTCACAATGAGAGAAAAGCGGTAAACCCTGTGTTGATGTTCCACCGCTTACTATCTCATAATCTGCTAAATTCACATTTTGGCACTCGAACAAGATGATCTGCACAATTGACTCTGACAGTTGAAACCACTTAAGCATTTGCTGTAGATGAGCCATGGAAAATACAAATGATCTTGAATGGTGGATTTTGGAAACCCTTATGTGCTGAACTTGTTATGTGGAACGGGGATGTTTTCAAGGCCTGGAGTGAATTGCAGCACCTCTGCTGTATAGTGGTGTACTGGACCTTATTGTACTCTACAGTCCCTCAATGTCAAATGTATAAAACACAGCCTAGAATTAAGCACAAATAGACTACCAAATGGCAAAACTGGGTGTATTCAAATATACAAAAAGCCTTACTAAAAGGTACATGGAAAAAATATTTAAAGCTTTCTGTTACTTTGAATGAGTGTGAGGTCCAAGCTTAATTTTATTAGGACACTTTCAGCCTGGGCCTTTTATGTGTCAGAACTACAAAAACACAATTTAAAAATAATGAAAGTGTTCTATGAAACACTGCAGCCTGTATGAGCTATATAATTTATCTGGGTACTCAAAAAGTATAAGGACGTTGTTATTGCAACTAATCATGCAGTTTAATTAAAAAATGGGATCAAGTAACTCAGATATATTATTTAATGAGCAAGCACTTACTTTTAAAACCTTTCTACAAGCGCTTGATTTCAGACTTGGGGCCGTAGCACAAAAATATGTTTTTGATTTTGTGACAGGTTTTGTGCATTTCTATTAAAGTATTGAGGACAAATATTTAATTGTGACCCAGTGATTTTGAATTTGGTGACCTGGCATTCTTGCAAGATTGCAATGGCTGCTCTTGCCCCCTGCTAGCCTTCAGTGTACCTGTTTTTGTGGCTTCTGCCAGGCAGACACTCAGGTTCAACAACAGAATAAGAGGGGACCACTGAAAGCAACTGGAGTACAGCCCTGGGACAATCTTGAGAGCCTACATAGAGTTCATTATTAGAGAACTTGGATTCTCACTAACACTTCAATCAAGAGATGTAGAAAGAGTGCGTGTTAAGAATCAGAATTTACACCTGCTGATAATGGGTGATATTTGTTTTTGTCCCTAAGTACAAAGGGGCCTATTTATGATACAGTCACGCAGTGCAGCGCACAAGCCTCCTTGCTGTGCTGCACTGCGTGACAGGGAAAGGGCAGGAATACACCGTATTTAAGACAATACAGCGCATTCCTGCCTTTTCCTTTCCGCTGGTGCCCTTTTGGCAGCCTAGCGCTGACGCAGCCACCCTTGCACTATGGTGCAAGGTTGCCTATGTTGCATGCAGGATTGTTTTGTGCAGGAATGGACACCTGCACAATAACAATCTTAAAATGCATATTCCTCTGTCTACATGACCTGCAGAATGCAGCACACATAGAAAGAAGAAGAAACAAGGAGCAATAAAGATTTTTCTCCTCGTCATGTCTCTCCTGGGAGGGCCTAACTTTTTATTGCGGTCGTAGCTTTACTGGTTGTGGTAAATCTGCGAATGTGTCAAAAACCATGGGAGTTGTGTGGGAACACCCATGCAACACCCATGGAACTCCTTCCCAGGACAGGGTAAGGCAATGCAGCAGTTTGCGCTGCATTGCCTTACTCCAGATTTATGGAGCCACTCAAGCCCACTCAAAGTGGCCTTGCGTGGCTTCATAAATCTAGCCTTAGGTTTGCATCAGTCAGTGCAAGAGCGACGCAAACCAGCTCATCAAGAAGCCCCTACATGTCCTAGCCAACTGGTCAAAAGGAGAAGGCTACTAGAATATTGTGAAAAAAAAGGAGAAAACATTTTTACCAAGAAATCTAAATAGGGCAAGAAACTCATAGCTTGAAAGATGTTTGAGTGGAAGTTATATGATCAGATGCAAATGCAAATAAAAGTTGAGGGATACTATTGTTGTCAAGACATGCCAATATATTGATGCTAGACTTTGAACATGATAAGGAAGGGAAATGATTATTGAGTCACTTCAAGAAAAGGAAAGAATAATTTTGGAATGTGAATATTTATGGTCCCATTTCAGATACTCTGGCTATTTAGGAGGATTTGGAACAAAGGTTATTACTGATATTCAAACGGATGCTAATTTGATTGTGGGAGGAGACTTCAACCTAGCCATCTGTCTGGTTTTAGATAGTATCTCTGGTCCTAAGAATGGAACTGTCAGATATTTAGGGGCATATTTATACTCTGTTTGCGCCGGAATTGCGTCGTTTTTTTTGACGCAATTCCGACGCAAAACTAACTCCATATTTATACTTTGGCGTTAGACGCGTCTAGCGCCAAAGTCCATGGAGTTTGCGTCATTTTTTAGCGTGGACACCTACTTTGCGTTAATGAGATGCAAGGTAGGCGTTCCCGTCTAAAAAATTGACTCCGAGGCATGTGCGCCGTATTTACACTCCCGGGCAAAATTCACGCCCGGGAGTGGGCGAGTCAAAAAAAATGACGTACGGCCGCTTTTGCGCCGTTTTTTAGCGCCTGGAAAAGGCAGGCGTTAAGGGACCTGTGGGCTCGGAAGGAGCCCAGAGGTGCCCTCCCATGCCCCCAGGGACACCCCCTGTCACCCTTGCCCACCCCAGGAGGACACCCAAGGCTGGAGGGACCCATCCCTGGAAACTTAAGGTAAGTTCAGGTAGGTATTTTTTTTTTTTTTTTTGGGTGGCATAGGGGGGCCTGATTTGTGCCCCCCTACATGCCACTATGCCCAATGACCATGCCCAGGGGACATAAGTCCCCTGGGCATGGCCATTGGGCAAGGGGGCATGACTCCTGTCTTTGCTAAGACAGGAGTCATTTCAATAGGGGTTGGGAGTGAAAAAAAATGACGCAAATCGGGTGGAGGCGAAAACATTTCCTCAGCCTGACTTGCCCCATTTTTTGGCGCCCAAGCTCCATATCCCCCTACGCCGGCGCTGCCTGGTGTACATCGTTTTTTTCCACGCACACCAGGCAGCGCCGGCGGCTAACGCCGGCTAACGTCATTGATTAAATACGCCGCCCGCATGGCGCTTCAGAATGGCGTTAGCCGGCGCTAATTTTTTTGACGCAAAACTGCGTTAGCGCAGTTTTGCGTCAAAAAGTATAAATATGGCCCTGAATATTTAACATCCCTTCTGTCTTTGTGTAGTCTGGATCTTTTTGATTCATGAAGGTTGTTTAATAATCTTCCTAATGTAGACCCAAATGCCTTTTGGGTGCTATGACACCTACTATTTGCAGTACAAGATTTAGGGCCTGATTACAATCTTGGCAGATGGACCACTGTCCGCTGTATTATGATGTCCATAGAATATAATGAGACCATAATACTTCGGACAGAATATCCGTCACGTTTGTGACCCAGTAAACCCGTCCTCCATGATCATAATAATGCCCTTAATATTGTTGCAGAAATTAATTTAAAAAAGGAAAATAGGACTGTGGAAATAGAACATGATATCAGATTTTAAGAGAAAGAGCATAGATATTGTAGTGGTCAAATTAAATGAACTAAAAACATTAAAATATGAGTATAGTGCAATTAGAATCACATACAAAAAGCAGAAGCCCTTTGTGGTAAAAACAAAGCTAGCAGCATATTGGCCAATTACCTTAAATTAAGAAAACTAATCGTAAATATAACTGCAGTCGGGACAGATAGAGGCTTGATA
This sequence comes from Pleurodeles waltl, assembly GCF_031143425.1. Lineage (NCBI taxonomy): Eukaryota > Metazoa > Chordata > Amphibia > Caudata > Salamandridae > Pleurodeles > Pleurodeles waltl. The sequence goes on along the minus strand of NC_090437.1, from coordinate 1,304,055,960 downwards.
ACCAATGATAATGGAAGATTCCTTCAAATGATGTATGAAGTTTATGAGACGCGATATACTCCTGACATTCCTACTGATGAGGAAAGCACTGAAATGTTGTAGACCTAACCTCTCAGGGGCAAAATCCCAACAAAGGAAATGCACCTGGCTACTGGGAATGCTCCCAGTTCAGCTAGCGTACCAAATACGTTCTATAAAGTGTTCAAATATTCACCAATGCTGCACCTAATCCAATTATTTACTCTTAGTTTAACACTGGTTTAGCGTCCAGCTCGTGTACTGAGTAGGCCGGGGTAAATTTAAATTATGCTGCTTAATTTGCTACATTTTTAAAATGTTGCCTTATGCTTGTAACTTTCAGAAATGACACCATTTTACAACTTCATGTAGTTACCTGCCATTAATGGTAAAGATTTACGCACAGGAACAACAGAAAGGAAACTGCTTGAGAACTGGCTAAGTATTTGTTAATACAGCTATTGATGAAAATGTGTGTACAAATGTAGAATTTCCTCTGTAGGTCAAAGTTTATACTACCTAATATACAGGGTCATCCGGACCCCTCATACGCTTCATAAACTAGTGCCAGTAGAGTCAAATGAATGTTGGCATTGTAATAATCGTCCTAGTACTTTGCTGCATTTGATGTATGAATGTGCGAGGATCACACTTTTCTGGAAAAAGGTTGAGATAGCGATTTAAGGGGTTGTTGCCCAAAATATTGCAATTCTACCATAATGGGTCTGCCAGGATCTATGTCTAACAATACTGGTCCTTTATCAAAAATGGGGCAATTTATGGAAACATCACATTCATTTTCTAAAACAAATATCCTTGCACTACTCGGATTACGATTAAAATTGGATTTATATCTAGTAATAGAAAAACCATCTTGACTGCCTCACCTCTTCATCTACATACACCTTACACATACTTTTATCCCACAGTACGAATAATCACTAAGGGCCTGATTATGAGCTTGGTGGATGGGATACTCCATCACAAACGTGACGGATATCCCGCCCACCGTTTTACAAGCTCCATAGGATATATTGGAACTTGTAATATGGTGCACGGGATATCCGTTACGTTTGTGACAGAGTATCCCATCCGCCAAGGTCGTAATCAGGCCCTAAGTTTTCTCAGTAGTTGTTTCAAGGTCTAAATTATCCTTGTTGTATTCTCATAGACACTGATGTTTTGTCATTGTTCTTCTTGGCCTATATTAATCTTTTCTTTCTCTATACATATCCCGTCTCAGGGTGTACATTTTAGGTAATAGATTCAGTTTGACAAATTAAATTCAGTTTTGAAACACTAGTACATGTAGATAGAATTGCAAATAATTAATTTACATGGCTTTATCGTGATTGAACATATTATACAATAGGTTGTTGGAATCTACTTTTATAATATATGTTAAAATACTGCCTGCACATATTGTGCAATATGTTTTTGAAGTGTCTCTTAATATAATGAATGTTAAAATTCCCACATGTCCAGAACACATTATATACCCTTAATTTGTTCACAATACAAAATAAATTTAAAATATAAAAAACTCCATAATCATTTTTGTATTGGAAGCAAAAAGGAAAGTGTCACGACTTACGTGCTGCTTTAACCTGGAGTCCGCAGAACAAGTGGCGAGGATCTTGTTCTTGAATGTTCGGCCTTGGCCCAGGTAGGGACGACTCTTTCTGGTAGCCACGGTGCTGCAGGCAATGGGAACGCCAAGAGCACGCCGTGTCCCTCAGAAGTAGCGCCAGAGGGAAAAAAACCCTGAAAAGGGGAAAAAACCTCCAAAAAGATAGGTTCCTGCAATAGGAACAAAAAGAACAGGTATCAACAGAGGCAAAATACAGGAAAATATACTGGAACCGACGAGAACCAGCACAGGAAGGCAAGGAAATAGGAGCGAAGACACCATTCAAACAGAAAGTGTTGCAGCGCAAGGAGAGAAAGAATCACAGCCCTTAAATACCAACAAACAGGAAGCGACCAACAGGAAGTACAAGGACACCATCTTAGATAAGGAAAAAACACATAGAACAGAATGGACTAGGAGCCATAGAGAGTAGGGAACAAGGAATGCTGGGAAGAGAAGGGTAATATGGGAAAGGGAGAAAAAACATAAAGGAAGGCACAACCAGATGTCCAGAAAAAGCAGAAAAAGAAAAGAACAGGTGAGTGGGGGGGTCAGAGCTGCCTGTGAGCGTGGTGAGCTAAAGTAGAACGAGGCCCCATGCCCAATTTGGGGCCTCGGATGGGGCCTCGGAGAGTGCAGAGCAGCCTAGGGACGCGGCGTATCTTGTGACCGCGTGCGGCGGCCCGAGCCGAATGTTTGGCTCGTGCCGCGCACAGCGGTGCGACATTAGGTCCCCCCCGAAGGTCCAGGTTTGTGTGGAAACAAGCAGTGAAAATGGTGAATCAGAAGAGGTGCGTGAACAGAAGATGCATCTTCCCAAGAGCATTCACTGAGAGGGTAACCCTTCCAATGAATCAGATACTGAATACGTTTGTGAAAGATACGAAAGTCACAAATCTCTTGGGCCTCATATTCAGGTACATCATCCACTAACACAGGAGGAGGACAAGGAAACTGCCGAGAGGAAGGATCAGGTACATAGGGTTTGAGCTGGAAACATGAAAGACCGGATTAATCCTCCAGGTACGAGGCAAGTGAAGACGGACAGTGACAGGATTAATCAGCTGAAGGATACGGAAAGGACCGTAGTAACGAGGTGTGAACTTATTCTGAGAAAGGCGTAAAGGCAAAAATGTTGGCGAAAGCCAGACTTTATCTTGAAGGTGATATTCTGGAGCATCCCTACGTTTCTTGTCTGCTATTTTCTTCATGTATCTCTTGGTGTTCAACAAGTTAGATCGAATCAATCTATGGATCTGTAAAATTCGTCTGGAAAAGGAAGTAACAGCAGGCAGAGAAGAGGTAGACTGAGGAGTAGTAGGAAAAGAGGTACGATGATAGCCATAAGAACAGAAAAAAGGAGTGACCTTGGAGGCACTATGGACAGACTTATTGTAAGAGAATTCAGCGATAGGAAGGTAAGTGTTCCAGTTGCTTTGGGTAGAATTACAAAAGCAGCAAAGGTACTGCTCCAATCCTTGGTTGAGAGGCTCAGTCTGTCCATTGGTTTGAGGATGAAAACCCGATGATAGTGCTATATTGATATTCAGTGTCCTACAAAAATGTTTCCAAAACCGGGAGATGTACTGAGGTCCCCTGTCAGATACAATGCTATGTGGAAGTCCATGGAGACGGAAAATATGATGGATAAATATCTGACTTATTCTTTGGGACGTAGGTAATTTTTTCAGGGCAGTGAAGTGAGCCATCTTAGTAAAGGAATCTATGGTGACCATGATAACCCGGTTTCCTGCTGATGGAGGGAGTGAACACAGGAAATCAGTAGAAATGGTGTGCCTGGGACCTGGTGGAACAGGTAATGGTTGTAGTAATCCTGCAGGTCTGGTACGGGGAATCTTTACTTGAGCACATATGGTACAAGCCTGAACGTATCTTTCGACATCCGATTTCCAGGTAGGCCACCAGAAAGATCGCGAGAGTAGTTCTTGTGTGGCCTTGACGCCTCTATGACCAGCAACCGGCGAATCATGGCACATTCGTAGTGCCTTTTCTCTTACTCCATTAGTAGGGAGGAACAACAGGTTCTGATAATAATAATATCCTGGCCGTTTACATATAAGGGGGTTTAGTTTCTTTAATTCTTGATCAGACAGGTTGGAATATTCCAGTTGTACCTCATCCAGGAAAGACTGAGCTACTCTGATGATTTTACTAGGCTCAAGTAGATACTGTGATGGGGTAGGAGTACAATCTGGATAACGGCAAGACAGAGCATCAGCCAGAATGTTTTGGGATCCAGGAATATAGGTGACATAAAAGTCATACTGACTGAAGAAAAAGGCCCAACGAGCCTGACGACTGTTCTGGCATAAAAAATTACGTAAACATTGTAGCCCTCGAAGGGCTCCTTGGAACCCACAAGAAACTGTCTCCACTCTAGGCAGGCTGTTTTCAGAGCCAATAACTCCCTTTCTAGTACTGAGTAATGTTGTTCCGACGCAGAGAGTACATGAGACAAATAGAAAACAGGATGTTCAAGAACGTCATCTTGTTGTTGAAGTAAGGCAGCTCCGATGGCTCTTTCGGAAGCATCTGTAACAACAATAAATTGTTTGTTGGTATCTGGGTGTCTCAATATTGGAGCTTGAGTGAAGGTCTTTTTTAGACCTTGAAAAGCTATTTCAGCCGCCCTAGTCCAAACAAAGCCTTTCTTTAAATTCTCGTTTTTAAGTGTTTGAGTTATGTGGCTGGTTTGTTCTGCAAAGTCTAAGATAAGCTGCAGATAAAAATTAGCCAATCCTAGAAAACATTGCGTTTCCTTAATACAGGAAGGAGAAGGCCAATCTAGGATGGCTTGTACCTTTTCTTGGTCCATAGCTATGCCAGTGGGACTAATGTGATATCCCAAATATTTGACTTCGGTCTTGTCAAACTCACACTTTTCTGGTTTACAGGACAGTTGATGTTCCCGGAGTCTTTGGAGGACTTGTTTCACGCGAGAGGAATGCAGTTCAGGACGTCTAGAATAAATAAGGATATCGTCTAAGTAGATGACGACCGTATGGTTCAAGAGATCAGAGAACACAGAGTCCATAAATCTTTGGAAAATGGAGGGGGCATTAGTGAGACCAAAAGGCATAACTCTGTACTCATAATGACCAAATGGGGTCCTGAAAGCAGTCTTCCACTCGTCTCCTTCTTTAATACGCAAAAGGTGGTAGGCTCCCCGAAGATCCAGTTTGGTAAATCGTTGAGCCCCTCTGACTGCCTCTAATATATCCTTGATGAGGGGCAAAGGATAACGGTCTTTTATAGTTATCTTATTTAGACCTCGAAAATCCAGGCAGGGACAAAGATCCTTTGTGTTCTTGGGTACAAAAAAGAGGGGAGCCCCTGCCGGAGAGGACAATGGTACAATAAGACCGCTATGTAAGTTTTCTTCCAGATACTCCTTTAGAACTTTCCTTTCGGGTTCCGTGAGTGAATACATCCTCCCAAAGGGGACGATAGTTCCAGGTTCCAAGGGGATAGCACAATCGTAATCTCGATGTGGGGGTAACACAGGTCTGGATGGTTTTTGGAACACATCTTGAAATTCTAGAGAGTGATCAGGGACTCCTTGGACTGTATGGATGGAACATCCGGTAGTAATTTCAGTAGGCATCCATCACTTGGGTGACCAATATGTGTCTGAAGCAAAGCAGTTCTTGTGACAAAACTGTGAGGACAAGGAAATAGTCTGGGTTTCCCACTTTACATAAGGGTTATGTCTTATGAACCACGGAATTCCTAAAATGATAGTATGATTGGGGGATGTTATGAGATCAAATGAGATGTGTTCTTGGTGGTTTCCAAATTGTAAACTTAGTGTCAGGGTGGTAGTATCAACTTGACCAGAGGATATTAAGGACCCATTCACTGTGTGCACTTGTTCTGGAATTTCTTTGGGTCGTCTTGGTATTTGTTGAGTAGTGGCCCAAGTCTTATCCATGTATATGCCACTAGCACCACAATCAAGTAAAGCCATTGTTCTTTCTTGACGGCCGTCTGGTAACTGTAACATCACAGGTAACATAAACAAAGTCGTGGCATTGTCCTTGAATGAACTGATGGAAGGTATAACCGATGATCCCGTCCCCTCCCTTCTTACAGAGGACAGGAAGTGGTGTTTCCCGGTGGCCTTTGAGGACGAACGGGGCAGGTACGAAGCATGTGGCCGGCAGCACCACAATACAGGCACAATCCTTTCTTACGTCTGTCTTCCCGCTCGCTAACGGAAAGTGGGCCTTGAGTGGTATCCACCTGCATAGATTCACCTTCTGTGTATCTGGCGGGAGGACGAGGTTCCTCGGGACGATGCATAAAGACCCGTGAAGTGCTTGGCTGGGAAGATCGTCTACTTTTTCTCTTCTCCATACGTCGTTCTTGGAGACGGTATTCAATGGAAAGAGCTTGATCCATTAGACCACGAAGATCTTCAACCCGGGTGGAGTGTTCTAACTTGTCTTTAATTTCTTCTTTAAGTCCTCTACGGAATAAAGTCACCAGAGTTCGTTCCACCCAGGTGGTCTCAGCCGCTAGCTGTTGAAAGCGAGTAATATATTGGAGGACATCTTGTGAGCCTTGTTGGATGTCACAGAAAGCTTCTTCCGAAGAGGCCTCCAATCCTGGATAACTAAACATCTGTTTAAACCGATTCACGAAGGCGGAATAGTCCGACAATACTGGGTCATTGGATGATACCATTGGGGTTGCCCAGGCCAAGGCAGGACCGGATAATGCACTGATAAGATATCCCACCTTTGTCTTGTCGTGGGAGAATTGGGTAGGTCGGAAAGCGAAATACATAGTTAATGCATCGAGGAACTCTTGCAGTTTAGTTGGTTCACCGGAGAAACGAGGAGTAGAGGTGGAGACGGCCAGAACATCTGCACTGCGGAAAGCCAAAGCCTGTCGTAAAGCAGCATTCTCATTGCGTAATTGTTGCAGTTCCTGAGCCTGTTGCTGAATAGTTGCCAGAAGAGATTGATCAGGATCTGCAGCAGCCGCCACTGTATCATCCATGGTGTTAGACGACGTTGGGAGTATTGGGCGCTGCAATCTGTCACGACTTACGTGCTGCTTTAACCTGGAGTTAGTAGAGCAAGTGGCGTGGATCTTGTTCTTGAATGTTCGGCCTTGGCCCAGGTAGGGGCGACTCTTTCTGGTAGCCACGGTGCTGCTGGCAATGGGAACGCCAAGAGCAGGCCGTGTCCCTCAGAAGTAGCGCCAGAGGGAAAAACCCATGAAAAGGGGAAAAAACCTCCAAAAAGATAGGTTCCTGCAACAGGAACAAAAAGAACAGGTATCAACAGAGGCAAAATACAGGAAAATATACTGGAACCGACAAGAACCAGCACAGGAAGGCAAGGAAATAGGAGCAAAGACACCATCCAAACCGAAAGTGTTGCAGCGCAAGGAGAGAAAGAATCACAGCCCTTAAATACCAACAAACAGGAAGCGAGCAACAGGAAGTACAAGGACACCATCTTAGATAGGGAAAAAACACATAGAACAGAATGGAATAGGAGCCACAGAGAGTAGGGAACAAGGAATGCTGGGAAGAGAAGTGTAATATGGGAAAGGGAGAAAAACATAAAGGAAGGCACAACCAGATATCCAGAAAAAGCAGAAAAAGAAAAGAACAGGTGAGTGGGGGGGGGGTCAGAGCTGCCTGTGAGAGCGGTGCGCTAAAGTAGAACGAGGCCCCATGCCCAATTTGGGGCCTCGGAGAGTGCAGAGCAGCCTAGGGACGCGGCGTGTCTTGTGACCGCTCGCCGCGGCCCGAGCCGCATGTTCGGCTCGTGCCGCGCGCAGCGGCGCGACAGAAAGCTGAAGAGGCAAGTAGTTACTGAAAGCAGGAGCAATACCAGTGTAGACAGTTTGAATGGAATTACACGTATTATTGGAATAATCTAATTAACATGTTGAGTTACAATATATGTATAAGCTTTCAAGACATCTTCAGATTTGAAGTAACAAAATCTTGCAGTTTTTATCATCCAGGACTGGTCGGGTGAGGGGTGTTTAAGATGAAGCGCTCCCTGCCATTTGTAAAATTTAAATTTAGGGGAAAGAAGAAAATGCAAAAATGTTTGTTAGACCAATAAAATGTTGTTTTTCCACCTATGGATCAGATAAAGAACTTGTTGGGCGGTGCTTAATTTGTAAATAAACAGGTGCCGGTGCTCAAAGCCCTCCTCTTAAACTCGCGGCTGCCGCAATTAAATGTGTGAACACGGAATACTGAGGCAGCGTAATCCTGAAGCCATCTCGGGCCTCTTTCATCCATTTTAAGGTAATCCCTGCCCCCTCAGCTCACTCTTGCAGCTTTCTGCTTTCTACCATTGTGACTCTTTCGTTTTTCTCTTCATCCGTTTTTCCCATATGTGTCTTTTGCTCGCAGTGAGTGCTTGAGACAGAAAGATAAGCCCCGGCCCTCAAAAATAAGTGCCGGTGCTCAGCACTGGAAACAACAAGCACAAATTAAGCACTGTTGTTGGGAGAAGGATGTATGGCAGTGTTTTCTCACTTAAAGCACCATTAATATTTCCTTTTCTCTCTGCCAGGAATATACACCACCTTTGTGTGTCTGTGAGCCTTCAAGAATGTATCGTAAAACAAACAAGTGAAAACCTCTGTTCTCAGAGCAGAAGCGAGAAGAAGCGTGACTTTAACTGAAAAAGGCGTCCCTGCAGCACCTTATTAAACAGCATGAATTCAAATCCATGTTAATAAAGCCTTAAATTTTCCCCTGCACCGTGGGGCTTGGTAGTGGGGTGGTTTGGTCTGACCAGATTTTCCCCTTCCCCATGGTGTTAGTAAGGGGATGGTTTGGTCCGAGCAATACTTAAAACTCAACCTGAGATTCCAATAATGCCTTTAGTAGGGGTATGATTACTCCTCTCCCATCACTCCTTTAAGATACACCCTTGACTGCCCTAAAATTTGCCAGTAGAAATTAATGCAACAAAAAGTTTTTTGACACACAAGCATGTTGGCTTCAAGAGTTCCTTGCAAAAAATATACTGCATGCTTTTTTCTTCTTCAAAACCTCAATGTGATGGATTTCTTACCCAGCATTTCTTGAGAAATCTTTTCCTAATTCATCTCGTTGGCAAAATTGCGGAAGTAATACAATATCTTCATGAGGCTACCAAGAACTACTTCACAAACTTAACACAAACCTTACTCAATACTGATGTATGCATTAAGGTACACATCCTACTAGAGAAATACATACCCATTGGAGTTTTGGTGTCAGTGTCTAGTATTTTCGGAGTCTTCATTCATTCTTGCTTGTAAAGACTGTTTGGTCTCATCATCATATTTCCCAGAAGGGTATCTCTTGCAATGAATGATTGTGACATTGTTTGGAGTTGAATGATTATGTTACAAGGACATTTACATTGTTAGTTGCTGCAGTCAGTGTTTGACAACATACAAAAATGTATTGTTTGCATTTCTTACCTTCACACGGGCTGGCCCATTGGCAAACCTCCTCAGTAGATGTACCACATCAATCACCCAGATCTGTCTCATGTTGCAAGCGGTATCTGGGCTCTGAGATCAAGTGTCTCACTGATTGAAGGATGTTCCAGGTGGGAGGCAGAGGAAATGGCTCCATCACAAGAACCAGAAAAATAAGACCTGCTCATGGTCTCCATGAACTTCACCTCTTCCTTTTGTCATGGCCAGACTTCATGAGAATCTCTTTTCATCATTGCAGAATTTACATAAATTGGCCATGATCCGTGACAGTGACCACTCCCCCACTGCTCACATAAATGTAACCACAAAGACTGTAGGGCTGTCCACTACAGCTGTGAAGTGGCTCTTCTATTATGCAGAGCCCTGGGAGGTACACAGCTCAGAGGCCAGGGATGAAGCCCAGCTCTGGTCAGAAAGTAAGTCTGAGATCAGCTGTTAAGTTTAAGAGCAAATCCACCATGATTGTCGAGAATGCAGCAATCTGACGTATGTGTGCTGACTTGTGTGTGTGTGTGTGTGTGTGTGTGTAAGAGAAGAGTGTTAGGTGGGACTGCGTATGTAAAGTTTTGAAACTTTCATAGTCAGAAGAAAATCGTAGGGACGAACAAAGTGCTTGTCGATTGATGCTGGGGCAGGAGGGACAATCCGGGGAAGTCTTTGCCCTGCCAGTCAGGGATCTGCCATTTAGGAAGAACCCTGGCAGTTAAGGGCCCTCTGCAGAGAGGATGGTCAAGGCTATTGAGGCTAAGAGGTTGCACAGGATGACACTAGGCCTGGTCAGCGACTAGTGGCTTGCATCTGGACCCCTGATTCCTGTGTAGCCAGTAAGTGAGTGGTGTGCTACTAATTATCACTGAATGACTAAGAAATAAGGTGGTCAATTTTAGGACATCAGGAGGTGCCCTTCTTGACTGTCAAAGGGGTACGACTTGTTCACAACATGTTTTCACAGCCATTGACAGATGCCTCAGGAATGCAGAATGGGGCACTTTTGTCAATAATTTGGGGGCTCCTGAAGGGGCTGAGGACAAGAGGATATGATGGTCCGGGGGTGTTTGAGCGTGGAAATTTGTGACATGAACTACACCAGACAGTACACTGCAACTTTGTTTTTTGTGTTTTTTGTTTTACAAGGCACATTTTTAGGAATCCATGCACTGAACCATACAACTAATAACCTAGAATCAGGTATCTTTGTGCTCAAGGACTGAAACTGGAATTAGAACCCAATTAATTTGATCCTACATTAGTCACTATAACACATCCATAACTTTTCTAGATAACCATGCATTAACCAGATAACTTTTGAGTTTGTGTTTATTATTCTACACTTACATAGACAACTGATAGCTCATTCATTCCATGTAAACCACCCCTCACAAAATATGAAAACCCTATGTAAAGTATGCTGATAATGCCCTTTTTGCAAGTATTTTTCCTCCTTTTTATGGTCGAGCCTGCGTCGCATGCGCTTGCGCATGCTTTTCGCTAGCGAGACGCTTTAGGAATTAAAAAGGGCTCGGAGCCCCGTCCACGTCACGTCAGTGTCTTTCATTGGTTCGTGGGCTTGCCTGTTAGAATCTGCTTGATTTCATTAGTGGAAGGCACGCATACCTCATGCCTTTTCTGGTGGCTCCTCGAGCGCATCGACCAAGTACAGAAAGCATGCGAGGCTCGCTGTTTTCTGTCCGGCTCGTGGACTACTTTTTCTCTATTTTCGCAGCGCGCTCTCGCTCGGCAGAAGTCGAGCGCTTTGCATAATATCGACCCTGTTACACAGTTAATTGCACTTTTTCCAGTTACATACCATTTATGTGGCAAGAAAAGTCCGGTTAGGAGTTTACAACGCTATTAGCTCTAACACCAGCAAACGCGAGACCCGTTGCATTGCAAATGCTTGTTATTTATTCTGTGTCCTGAATATTCAGACGCGCCCCTCCCTTTTTTCCCCCAGATGTTTATCACTTTTGCGGCTGCTTGTCCTCAGCTCCTGTTAGTTGGCCGCCTAGTCCCACCGCCTGCCACATTTCTCAATAAAAAGTTTTATCATTGAAAAGGCGCTTCTTTCAAGCGCCACGAATGTTGCCAGAAAGTCGAAGCCTGATCCTCGTCTTGTGACAGTCTTCGAGCCCACCCAACGCCTGTGCTGAAGCCGGAGCTGACAGACAGCAGCTGGGTTTAAGAGATCACCTGGAACATGGCAAGAAAAGGATGCCGGGAAATACAACGGAAAATGAGAATCTTCTGCCGCGAAATAATAGCCCGCCACGCGCCTGGGAGAGGCATTATCAAAAGGTCATTTAACCCAAAGAAAAATACAGCCAGACAAGAACAGTGGGAGGCCGCCGCTTTAAGACCACAGGCATCGCCCTAATGTGATAGATGGTTTCTCTTCTAAACCTGTTACAGAAATACCGCTTAATACTCACTTAATATTGCCAGAAAATTATAGACCGATATAATTACACAAAGTTAACCATTGTGTTCTTTTTAATTTACATATCAAATGTAATTTATTCCCTATCGTACATAGTGCGTAATTTCCAAAATATGCATTATTAAATTAACTATTTTACAACAATATTTTTAATATTGTATGTTCCAAAAAGAACTGAGCTCCAGAAACAAGTCAAAAAGTATGATCTACGGGCCTGCCATGCGTTGTGCTGAACAGGGTCTACCGGTCTCTCTATTAAGGTCATTGGATACATTTAATATCAGTGCTTAATTTGTGTTGGTGTTTTCCGGTGCCGGGCACCGGCACTTATTTTTGAGGGCAGGTGCTTATTTCTCTGCCTCAAGCATTTACTGTGAGAAAATGACACATATGACAAAGATGGAGGAAGGGAAAAACGAAAAAGCGTCACAAAGGGAGAAAGCAGAAAGCTGCAAGAGTGAGCTGAAGGAGCAGGAAGTGGCTGTAAATGGATTTAAGAGGAATGAGATGGCTTCAGGATTACACTGCTTCAGTATTCTGTGCTCGCACATTTAATTGCAGCAGCCCTGTATTTCAGAGGAGAGCTTTGGGCACCGGCACGTTTTTATTTACAAATTAAGCACTGTTTAATGTAGATGTAAAATTGAAAATAAAGGCACAAAGTCAACTGCCAGGACACATAGAAGGCTCAGTAAGGAGTTACAATCTGCGCCCACGACTGACTGGGGGCAACATTTTGCAGAAGGTGCATCTATACCGCAGATGCCACCCATCACCGTAAAATGTTGCCGTGGTAGCAGCTAATGCTTCGTGGATTTCTTCAAGGCGGGGCCCCCAGACCTTCTCAAGGAAGAGCATTGCTCAATAATTGTGGTTGTAGGTTGTCAACCCAGCAAGTCCAGCAAGGCACAAATGTGGGATCTTCAGGGTGATAAAAGCCTAAACTGCCTTGGGAATCAACTTGGGAAAGACCTGTCTCCCTGATCTTGGTTCATCCACACTGCTGGTTTTTGTGGCTCGGGTAACCGAGGAGTGATGCGTTGCCTGCAATAGGCTTTCTGTAGATAATACCATTTGTCAATACATTAATTTATTCCAATCATAATCTAGTCATTAGCCTGATTGTATGCAGGAAGTGTTCTTTACACAGGTTAATGTTATGACCATGCAAAGACTATTAGGTAGAGTGGGGCATTAATCCTTACAGGTCCCTTATGGATTACGGGCCAGATGTATCAAACATTTTTGCAAATGCAAACGGCCCAACTGGCCGTTTGCGATCGCAAAAATGTGTTTTGGTATGTAACAAGTCCAATTTGCGGTCCAATTTGCGACTACATACCGATTCAGTATTAGGAAGGGGCGTTTCAAGGGCGTCCCTCCCTAATACCGAATCGCAGAGGTATGTATGACTGTTTTGTGACCGTGAACGCGGTCGCAAAACAATCGCAGTTACCACCTACTTCAACTTGGTGGTAACCCATTCGCAAAGGGGAAGGGGTCCCCAAGGGACCCCTTCCCCTTTGCGAATGCATGCGAAAAAACTTTTTAAGAGCAGGCAGTGATCCCACGGACCCGTGCCTACTCTTAAAAAATTTAAAGAAAACTTTTAATTTTTCATTTTTAACACATCCTGTTTTCCTTTAAGGAAAACGGGCTGCATTTAAAAAAAAAAAATTGCTTTATTGAAAAGCAATCACAGACGTGGTGGTCTGCTGAGCCCAGCAGGCCACCATCCTTGTGACTGTAGCCATTCGCAGTGGGTCACAAATTGCGACCTACCTCATGAATATTGATGAGGTAGGTCCATTTGCGAGCCCTTGCGAAACGCAGTATTCATACATTCCAATAGCGATTACTTAATTGTGATTTGCAAAAAATCACAATTAGGTAATCGCTATTGGATAAAATTATACATCTGGCCCGTCATTCCTTGTATCCATTCGTGTACTGAACCCAAACAACTATCATGAAAAGTGATGCCCATATTAGAGTACAACTTCCTGCTCTCCAATGATTGGTAGAAAGGAGGATGACTGACAGACAATGCAAAGGCAAGTGCCCCAGTTTCTTATGCAGCCGGAAGATTGTGTTGCTTGCAACCCCAGGGCTGCTAATGTGTAAGCATCTGGCACAACCATTAATGGACTGTAGTTGCCACTTTTATAGCCCCAAAGAAGCAGCTCACCCTGAGCCTTTTCACAGGCGGTGGGGGAGACCAAAGACCAGGCATACGACACACTGTAAATGGCATCAAACACCTTGTGTAGACCTTATAAAGCCTTAGTTTAAGTGTCCCATATAGAAAGCCTCATAGTTGCTTTTCAGGTTTAGCAACCCAAGGATTGCTAAAATGCAAGGGGTCCCACGATTGCTAATGTCCCACACTTCTTTGGCAGGCATCCATAGGGTGAAATTAATTGTATCTCCCAATAACCATCCTGGTTCTCATCCCAAACTCCTCCCAAGACCTCCACCCCATTGCATCCCCGATCCCACCAACTACCCCCTCAAACTTCCCCCCACGGATATCCTTTTAGCTCTTGGCCAAGATTTGACCAGACAAGCTCCACAGTAGGAGCATGAAGTTTTAAAGGCAATAATTTATAGGACGCTTTTTTAGCCATTGACCCATAGTAGATATGACTTGATTGCTGACCCACATTACGCTGTGAAGAAGAAGATGGTTTATGCAGATGATCTGCATGTAGCCAGGAAATTGTTCAGAGCCAAGTATTAGGATGTTCCAGAAATCAATCAATCAATCCATCAATCAATCAGGATTTGTAAAGTGAGGCTAATCAGCCGACAGGGCATCCAGGCGCTTGTAGATCCCGGAGGCTCATTCTAACTGCCAGGTCTTGAGGGCCCTTCAGAATTCTGTAAGTGAGGTGATGGTACGGAGTTGTGTGGGAAGCTGCACAAAAAGCGGGGGGAAAGCAAGGAGAAAGCAGTGAAAATAAGGTGAAGGAGGCTGGCCTGACTTATAGTGGGTACCTTATGGTTCTTACACCTTGTGCCAGGTCCAGTTATCCCTTATTAGTAGAATAGAGGTGTTGTAGCAGCTTAGGCTGATAGAGGTAGCTATAGCAGAGCAGCTTAGGCTGATCTAGGAGACATGCAAAGCTCCTACTATACCACTTATATCATATAGCACTATATCATAAGAAAACACAATACTCAGAGTTACTAAAAATAAAGGTACTTTATTTTAGTGACAATATGCCAAAAGTATCTCAGAGGATATACTCCCTTAGGAGGTAAGTAATATACACAAAATATATAGACACAAACCAAAATCAGGTAAGTAACAGTTAGAAAAGTAGTGCAAACAATGTAGAACACAATAGAATGAAATAGGGAGAAATAGGCCTAGGGGCAACACAAACCATATACTCCAAAAGTGGAATGCAAACCACAAATGGACCCCAGGCCTAGTGTAGTGTGTAGAGGGTCGCTGGGAGTGTAAGAAAACACTAAGGGTGTCCAAGATACCCACCCCAAGACCCTGAAAAGTAGGAGTAAAGTTACCCTACTACCCCAGAAAGACAGTAAAGTCGAGATAGGGGATTCTGCAAGGACAACAACTGACTGCAAAACCTTGAAGACGGATTCCTGGACCTGAGGACCTGTAAAGGAAGGAGACCAAGTCCAAGAGTCATGCAAGTTTCCAGGGGGGGCAGGAGCCCACTAAACCCCGGATGAAGGTGCAAAGGGCTACCTCCGGGTGGAAGAAGCTAAAGATTCTGCAACAACGGAAGGTGCCAGGAACTTCTCCTTTGGTCAGAAGATGTTCCACAGCGTGCTGGAGGATGCAGCATTGTTTCCACACAGAAAGACCGCAAACAAGCCTTGCTAGCTGCAAGAGTCGCAGTTGAGGATTTTGGATGCTGCTAGGGCCCAGGAAGGACCAGGAGGTCGCCCCTTGGATGAGGAGACAGAGGGGACGCTCAGTAACACGGAGGGCCCACGCAGAAGCAGGCAGCACCTGCAGAAGCACCTGAACAGGCACTTAGAAGATCTGAGGACAACAGTCGTCTTAGAGTCACAAAGGAGCGTCCCACGACATCGGAGTCCAACTCAGTGAGTTGGGCAGTGCAGGACGGAGTGCTGAGGACCTGGGCGAGGCTGTGCACAAAGGAAGTCTTGCAAAAGTGCACAGAAGCCCAAGCAGCTGCAGTTCACGCAGTACACAGGATTACTGTCTGGCGTGGGGAGGCAAGGACTTACCTCCACCAAATTTGGACATAAGGGCCACTGGACTGTCGAAGATACTTGGACCCAGCTCCTGTGTTCCAGGGACCACGCTTGTCAGGATGAGAGGGGACCCAGAGGACCGGTGATGCTGAAGTTTGGTGCCTGCGTTAGCAGGGGGAAGATTCCGTCGACCCATGGGAGATTTCTTCTTGGCTTCCAGTGCAGGGTGAAGGCAGACAGCCCTTACAGCATGCACCACCAGGAAACAGTCGAGAAAGCCGGCAGGATGAGGCGCTACAATGTTGCTGGTAGTCTTCTTGCTACTTTGTTGCGGTTATGCAGGCGTCCTGGAGCAGTCAGCGGTCGATCCTTGGCAGAAGTCAAAGAGGGAAGTGCAGAGGAACTCTGTTGAGCTCTTGCATTCGTTATCTGGTGAGATACCCACAGGAGAGACCCTAAATAGCCCACAGAGGAGGATTGGCTACAGAGAAAGGTAAGCACCTATCAGGAGGGGTCTCTGACACTGGCCACTCAGAGCTGTCCATTGTGCCCTCACACCTCTGCATCCAAGATGGCAGAGGTCTGGGACACACTGGAGGAGCTCTGGGCACCTCCCCTGGGAGGTGCTGTTTAGGGGAGTGGTCACTCCCCTTTCCTTTGTCCAGTTTCGCGCCAGAGCAGGGCTGGGGGGATCCCTGAACCGGTGTAGACTGGCTTATGCAAGGACAGCACCATCTGTGCCCTTCAAAGCATTTCCAGAGGCCAGGAGAGGCTACTCCTCCCAGGCCCTTCACACCGATTTCCAAAGGGAGAGGGTGTAACACCCTCTCTCAGAGGAAATCCTTTGTTCTGCCTTCCTGGGACCAGGCCGACCAGGCCCCAGGGTGGCAGAAACCTGTCTGAGGGGTTGGCAGCAGCAGGAGCTGCAGAGGAGACCCCGAAAAGTTAGTTTGGCAACACCCGGGCTCTATGCTGGAGACCCGGGGATGCATGGAATTGTCACCCCCAATACCAGAATGGTATTGGGGGTGACAATTCCATGATCCTAGACATGTTACATGGCCATGTTCGGAGTTACCATTGTGACGCTACATATAGGTATTGACCTATATGTAGTGCACGCGTGTAATGGTGTCCCGTACTCACAAAGTCCGGGGAATTTGCCCTGAACAATGTGGGTGCACCTTGGCTAGTGCCAGGGTGCCCACACACTAAGTAACTTTGCACCTTACCTTCACCAAGTGAGGGTTAGACATATAGGTGACTTATAAGTTACTTAAGTGCAGTGTAAAATGGCTGTGAAATAACGTGGACGTTATTTCACTCAGGCTGTAGTGGCAGTCCTGTGTAAGAATTGTCTGAGCTCCCTATGGGTGGCAAAAGAAATGCTGCAGCCCATACGGATCTCCTGGAACCCCAATACCCTGGGTACCTAGGTACCATATACAAGGGAATTTTAAGGGTGTTCCAGTGTGCCAATGAGAATTGGTAAAATTAGTCACTAGCCTGCGGTGACAATTTTAAAAGCAGAGAGAGCATAAACACTGCGGTTCTGGTTAGCAGAGCCTCAGTGATACAGTTAGGCACTACACAGGGAACACATACAGACCACAAATTTATGAGCACTGGGGTCCTGGCTAGCAGGATCCCAGTGACACATATCAAACACACTGACAACATAGGGTTTTCACTATGAGCACTGGGCCCTGGCTAGCAGGATCCAAGTGAGACAGTAAAAACGCCCTGAAATATATTCACAAACAGGCCAAAAGTGGGGGTAACAAGGCTAGAAAGAGGCTACCTTCCTACACAAAGGAAAAGCAAGGAGAAGGCACACAAAAAACGAGGGAAAAGCAAGGAGAAGGCACACAAAAAATGGCAGAAAAAGCAAGGAAAGGAATGAAAACGAAGGAAAAGCAAGGAGAAGGCACACAAAAAACAGGGAAAAAAGCAAGGAGAGGAGTGAAACGAGGGAAAAGCAAGGAGAAGGCACACAGAAAACAGGGAAAAAAGCAAGGAGAGGAGTGAAACGAGGGAAAAGCAAGGAGAAGGCACACAAAAAATGGCAGAAAAAAACAAGGAAAGGAGTGAAAACGAAGGAAAAGCAAGGAAAAGGCATACAAAAAACAGGGAAAAAGCAAGGAGAGGAGTGAAACGATGGAAAAGCAAGAAGACACACAAAAAATAGAGATAAAGCAAGGAGAAAGCAGTGAAAACAAAGGAAAAGCAAGAAGAAGACACAAAAAATGGGGAAAAAGTAAGGAGAAAGCAGTGAAAACGAAGGAAAAGCAAGAAGAAGACACAAAAAATGGGGAAAAAGTAAGGAGAAAGCAGTGAAAACGAAGGAAAAGCAAGCAGAAGGCACACACAAAATGGCAGCAAAAGCAAGGAGAGGAGTGAAAATGACTGAAAAGCAAAGAGAAAACACACAAAAAATGGGGAGAAAGCAGTGAAAACAAAGGGAAAGCAAGGAGAAGGCACACAAAAAATGGCAGTAAAAGCAAGAAGAGGAGTGAAAACGAGGGAAATGCAAAGAGAAAACACAAAAAATGGGGAAAAAGCAGTGAAAACGAAGGAAAAGCAAGGAGAAGGCACACAAAAAATGGCAGAAAAAGCAAGGAGAAAACACACAAAAAATGGGGAAAAAGCAAGGAGAAAGCAGTGAAAACGAAGGAAAAGCAAGGAGAAGGCACACAAAACTGGGAAAAAGCAAGCATACGGCACTCAAAAACAGGGAAAAAAGCAAGGAAAATGTAGTAGTTTGTAGAGTAGTGATGTTTTTAACAGTTCATATTTATTGTAACAAATAGTACCCTTAATGTTATACTTATGCACGTGTTTTATTTCCCTCGTGCATGCGTCCGTGCATGAGAGCATTCCCTTCTATTCCATTTAGAATGTATTGTTTGAATAATTTGCCAGTTGCTTCTTTATGCTTGTACCCGTCAGCCAGCCTCTCCTTTGCTGGAAACTTTACATAGAATAAACAAACATTTTCTCTTTTATGTTTGAAGCTTCATTACCACAGAGAAAGCAGTGAGAACGAGGGAAAAGCAAGGAGAAGGCACTCAAAAAACGGGGGGGAAAAAGCAAGGAGAAGACAGAAGCAAGAGCGATGCAGCAGCTGGGCCCCACACCATCTACTTTAAAAAGTCTGCAAACCTGGCCTTTCCTCTTCTTGGTAGAACAACCTAATGTATTCTGTCCTCATGTGACTGTGATGCACTAAACATGGGTGCATACCCCACTGGTAGTGCCCACTATCAAAGGCATCATGGGGTTACTCAGGAGCTCCGGTGCAGGGTGGCCTAACCCGGAGGTGACCTTTGGCCTGAGAAAGGCAAGTCCATGTTTGCATCATAGCAGGGAGATAGGGAGCAACCAGGGTGAAACTTTAATAAGATGGATTGCACATTGAAAAATACCATGTTCCCCTCACTCTCAGGATGAAGAGCTGCTTTAAGAAAACAAACACTGGCAATTCCATTAGGTCTCGTTTTTTTGGCTTTGCCAGTGCAGACCTATTGGCTTTTCCTAGGCTGTTAAGCAACGGAGATGAAACATGGTTATTGCTCCTTGCCATTGCTACAAAGCACTGAAAAAAATAGGTGTAACTATGTATACGCATGCATGCGACATCCCGCATGTGCATGTATGTGTCATGATACCCAGTGGGCCCAATGTAATGACGTATGCGTGCACATCACCGCATGCAAGCGCATAAATGTCATTCTTTTAATTTACTGTTGCAAGATGTAGGCTGCCCATCCTGGAGGGGTGATTAAAATAAAAATTCAATAATGTGCCTTTGCAGCTGCTGGGCCCCCATAAAAAGAAAAAAAAACCATTAAATCGAAAAATAGGGGGTGGGGAAGCAATGGAAGGAGCGGGGAGGGGTAGGAGCAAATAAACGATGACGGGGAGCAGAAGTGGTGAGGGGTGGGGGGGCAACAAGGGGTTATGAAAAGAAGCAGCGAGAATTGGCAGAGAAACAGGCGAGCTGAGGGGAGAGTAACACAGAGAGCATGGGGGGCTGGTGTGAACTGAAAAGCAGCGCACAGGGGAGTAGGACACAGAGCAGGAAAACACGTGCTCCCATGCGTTTGGAGATTTCCCGCCTTCATCGACGATTGTGTCGGGATCCCCTTCCCTTCCTCTTACAAACCGTTGCTGTGAAGCTTTGCTTCGTGTCTAGCCTCCTGCGTTCGACACTGACAAACCAGTTGATGCCCCATCGACAGCCAGCGCTGTTCTAAGAAAATTAGGCAACTCTTTGACTGGGACGAACAGAGTCCCTGTATCCGACTGGTGATCAACTGTGGTCAGCCTTAACTTTTGACTTTGCACTGGTCTTTTCTGAACAGTTGCCTGTGGTTGGTGCATTGCGTTTATTGGTGCTATTTAACTTTAAAACTTTAAAATGTTCACTATTTTTACAAATTGACGTGGGATTTTTACTGTGTTGTATTTATGAGGTTTTATCGGTTCACATACGTCTAGACCATTTACACATTTCTTAAGTTGAGCCTGTCTACTCTGTGCCATAGCTACCAGAGGTTGAGCTGAAACCTTTATTGGACCTCACAAGAGTAGTGTAATTGCTACTTGTGGTGGACTACCATCTACCTCAACTAATAACCAGCTTTCTCACAGGGTAATCAGGTTTGCTCAACAGTGAGCAACTAAGCATCTATATGACGTTTAGAGTCTGTTCAGTAACGAGCAACTTAGCCCGATGGTCTTCAGCTCAGGAAAAGGGAAATGTTTCCTTAAGGTAAGTAGCCTTGCTATTTCTTTGACCAAATTCAGTCTGCATAGTACCCAAGCATTGCCCCAAATATTGGATTTACAGACAGTCGAGCACAGCAGATTCAGTACATTCTTTTACACAAATAAATAACTACCCCTTTAATGCTCCTTGGACCTTCCAGTGCCTGCTGGGCTTGTTGCACTTCTTTGAATTTGTGCTTTTCCTATGGAGTAGAGATCTTTAGCCTTCAAGCTGCTATCACGAACATCAGCATGTGGAATGACCAAATAGTATTTGTGAGCATTAAGCACCAATGATGACTTTTGCACATTAGTATTAGTAGTAGAAATTGAGCTCCCATCTTAATATCTCATTAAAGTGTATCAGTGGCTGATTTCAAGACAGCCAGAGAGTATTTCCAATCCCACTGAATACATGGTCCTGTGGACTCAGTCCTGGTGAAGCCCTCCTACAGTATTTCAAATAAAATGTGAAACATGACAAGCAGTGTTGTTTGCCCAGGTCCTTTGCCCACTTAATGGTGGGATTTCATTAGATATGCCAGGGGTATAGCGATATCATGCAGGAAAAACACAATTCACAATGTCTGTTTTCAAAGTTATTTTTTTTTCCTTTGCGTTGTTTGTATATCAGAATGACAAATACAAAAATATTGACCTCCAACAATAAAGACAACAGTGATATCAACTTCCTCAGTATCCAGGTTAGCAAACATAGGGAAGTGTAGATTGTGAATCCTGGCTCCACTTCTACCTAACCTTGATGATGTTGCACAAGTCAATATCTTGGAATAATATTGTTGCAGGTCTAAATTTGAAAGTACTTCACCTTTATCTTACTAGCCTAATGGAAACTAGAGCCCTCAACAACAAACTGGAAGTGAACATCACTGGCGAGAGCACAGGCCGGACAGGAGTCCAACAGGGCATCAACAAAAATAGCAAATATAAGGAAAAGGTGGATCAAAAGATGGTTCCCCAAGGCTTTCCAGAAGCCAAGGGAGTGCAGGGACTGCTGGTGCCTCCTGAGGATATGCTGTAAAGGATCCGTGCTAGATAACAGTTGATTTAGAGGTTGACTTTCTGGTTAGTGGTCAGTCTTGGTCTGATTGTTCTGAAATCAGATTTGTTAAGCTGGATATTTGCGAGAAATAGTGAATGGAATAAGGATCCGAGAGTTATTTTGATCCTTTTATTGGCACCCTTATACCCCTTTACTGGAGCATCTTTACTTGTAGGCCTCCTCAAGGTTCAAATGTTGAAGGGCTCTTAGGCGGCTGAATCAGTATCCAAAGAACTGATACCCAATATAGTTAGTGAATTCTTGGACCTGACTAAGGAAATTCACATAGTGAGTATGTCGTGGGTTTTGAATGCCCATGACAAGCTGTTCCAATCTTACAGACCCTCGATATGAGTACTTCTATGGAGCTTTGTAAACTATAAGACACGATTTTAAGTAAAGCTCTGTGAATCTCTAACCAAAGCCATTATGACATCCATTCTGCATATTGGACTGGTGAATCACATGTTAGGGCTTTATTTAGACCTAACACTACTGATAAAATTAGAGCAAATGGTATTGGCACCTGTTTTAACAGAAGTGAGAGTTTGGATCACGGTGTGCTGTTATACAGCATTTTCTGAACTCTTCACCAGACCAGTCTCACCCATGGTGGGAAGGCCATTCATCCTGGAAGGAATCCCTGGATCTGACTGTGTTTCGCCTGATCATTGCTTAGAGGGGCACTTACTTCCTGACTGTTGTACTTCACTTTATTTCACTTTGGGATTCCTGCTAGCCACCCTCTAATAACTCCAGCATCCATCCCAGGACCAGCCATTGCTCACAGAGCAAATGGCTGAAGTATGTTTCGGGAGCACTGCCGGAGGGTAGGTCCTACAGCGCGGACTGTATGCTGAATTATAGCAACAGCCTCAGTCCTAGGCGTGTGCTTTCCCAAGGAGCCACATTTCACAATTGGGGATGGGCGACCTGCACTTTTAATTTTGACTGGACGTACAGTTCGCTTAAAGTAAGTGACTGTTCCTTAGTTTACTGACTAGGGTGATGTATTATTATCTACATTCTTGGTTATAGGAGAAGTTGCATTTTGGTCCTGATGAAGCGTCAATGGATCCGGCTGGACCACTAGGCGCGAAACATGTTGACCCTTGATTAGAGGTTCTATGATATTTTCTGGCCTCTCATTTTTTCTGAAAGTGACTGAGCATGACCACTCATACTTCACTTTAACCTTAGCCTACCCCTCATACTAGCTGAATAAACGGGCGATGTTACTTGAGGTTTAGAGTCAATTTTAGTTTTTTCTTCTCCTGTTTATTTAGTGTCTGCAGATAGGCATTGTCCACAACATAGTCGATTACGGCAGTCACTATTAAAGAACTCCGGCAAAGAGCCCCCTCCTGGGGAGCCCGTCAGACATTGCAGTGCCGGTCTGACGAGGAGCACTCCCGATGATGAAGCATGACATCCATTGGGATGTGTGAGGGCTCTTGCTCCTAAATAGTTAGGTTTCCCTGCATCTCTATCTTGGAACAGTTACTCTATGGTTTTTGTGAAGTATGTTACCATCATGTACAACCAGTTGTCATCAGTTGACTCTTGCCGCCACAGTTCCTCCGAGAACTTTGGTCCATTTACAGGGATGCCAGCTCCTTCACAAGGAACCTGATTGCGCATCAACATGCCTAGCTACATAGGTAGAAGGGCATTGCTGGGTAGGACATAGTATACTGGACTGATAGATATTTATAGCTCCTTTACCTGCACAAACCATTGCTCTTTTCTCAAGATTAACACATTGCCCATGGTATTTGTTTATTTATCTAACGAATGAGCATTGTTTGTGGGACATTAAATTGACAATATTGCTCCACTCTCTCTTCATTTCAAGTGTCCTGCCACGCTCACCTCTTTCACTTTAACATTAAAGCCCTTCTTCTGTGGGGTACCCCCAGGATCTCTCCCCTTCTTTTCAACTACACGGGACCACTGATGCAGGTCATAGCCGAGCACCACCTACAATTCTAAATCTACGCACAGGATATCCAACTCCAAATCCTTCTGGGCAGGTACGAAGTGCAAATACATTGCTATCTCTTTCAAATAAATATACTTCTGGGTCAAAGAGATCTACCCAGGTGAGAATGGAGAAAAGACAGCAATTGGCTGTAGATTCCTTTTGCTACAGCCTATGATTCCATTGAGCAGAGGAAATGTGATCCACCCTAACCCCAATCACAGCAGTGATTAATACACTAACTGCTATGTCATCCTTCTGAGAAGGACCCTCCCACAGCTTTGTTTACAATGTCACATTCAATTGACGAGGGCCTTGGTGCTGCCCGATCTCTTACTCCAGTACTGTATGAGCTGATAGTCCAAGGATAGAGACCCTGCAACTTCACGCACTAGGACAACCAAGCTCCCAGACTCTGACTTAACCTAAAAAAGTCAACCATTAGCTTCCTGGCTTTCAAAGACCTTCTCTGACTTCTAGTTTAGGATATGATGAACCATCTTCAAAACATGTGGGACCAAAACACCTGCTGGCAAAATTTCCAAGCTATACACCCAACCTGAGGTCGAGCAATGTAGGCTTGATAGCACTAACCAGATTCAGTAGCTAGGTGATCAGATAGCCATAGAGATTTGGAATTCGCTGCACTCATATGTTAGGAATCAACCAAAACTGGTACCTCTCGAAACAGAACCAAAAACATACAATTTTAAGCATGCCTTTCCATCCCATCTCGAAAGCACTACACAACACCCCATCCTTCTAAAAAGGGAGAAGGCCTGGTTCACAGGAGTTTGCCTCTCATCAAAGAACAGGTTTGAAAATCCACATGGAGTTCTCCAATCCCCGAAACGTGGTTTTTACATCACCTGCAATCACCTGGAAAGTTGTTTAGTTGACTCAAGCACTTCCTGAAGCATACTCGTCAGCACTACTCTCATGGTTCCTTGTCATAATGCCAGTGTTTTGCGACACAGTAAAATAAATAAATCATAGAGCTGTCAGACACACTCACCTGATGCACATTCCACACAAGAAGGGGGATCCCTTTAAAAACTCTCCTATAAGCACTTGTAAGTACCCTTCTTGCTTTCTGCTCCCCACCCAATTCTGGTCACTTCCTACCTCATTCAGTCAGACACCCCCAGAGACACCAGTGAGTGAAACCTTGCTTGCTTTTTTCCAGAAAGTGTGCCGGCTGGGTGTTACAGCGTGGACAGCCCGCCGGTCAAGTCTAATAGATTGCGTGCAATGTTTGCGAAGTGAGATGTGCCTGGTGGATGAAATTATACTGGGGAAGTTTGAAACACGCATTAGAGTTGATCTTCTGCACTCCCTCATGCACCCTCTCATAATCCTTGGGAGGCATGGGCCTCTAAATGAGCATCTCCCATTTAGTCTGTACAGGGATCATTTTGTGAGGCAAGTCCTCCGGAAGGGCCCGGTACAGATGAGTAATCAGACGACGGCCTTGGGCCATCTCCAGCATAGTGGTCTGCGTAACAGATTTGATTAGTTCATCTGGAAATAAGGGCAACATTTCACGGGTAGTACCAGAAATCTTCCTATACTGGAGATATTACCCCTCTCCCAGGGAGAAAGCATCCATGGCCTCTTATCTGGCAATAAAACGTTGTCCGGGGTAGAGATCCCTCATGACTTCACAACCCTCATTTCTCCATTTTTGCACCAACATGGAGTCAGTGATGTGTAGAAAAGGCTGCACTGCCCAGAAGGGCATATCAGCAGCATATGGAGCATGGCGGAGGACATGACAAACCATTCCTTCGCATACCCTTGCCACCAGGTGGATAACAACGGGGGTTTCTGTTTTTTTTTTTAAAGCCAGCCACCAGGAGAACCGTTAAAGGTCTCCCTACATGAGTGCTGTGGAACAGCCTCTTTTCCCAGTTATCGTTTGACTCAAGCCAGTGGACCCTGTGCTGTGGTTGTGACACCATGTAGTGCCCCACTGTAGGAAAGTACCATCTTGCCTGGCATGTTACCCCCATTTTCACTGTATGTATGTTTGTTTTTGCCCATGTGTCACTGGGATCCTGCTAGCCAGGACCCCAGTGCTTATAGTTTGTGGCCTGAATGTGTTCCCTGTGTGGTGCCTAACTGTATCACTGAAGCTCTGCTAAACAGAACCTCAGTGTTTATGCTCTCTCTGCTTTTAAAATTGTCACTGCAGGCTAGTGACTAATTTTACCAATTCGCATTGGCACACTGGAACACCCTTATAATTCCCTTATATATGGTACCTAGGTACCCAGGGTATTGGGGTTCCAGGACATCCCTATGGGCTGCAACAAAACTTTTGCCACCCATAGGGAGCTCAGATAATTCTTACAGAAGACTGCCACTGCAGCCTGAGTGAAATAACGTCCACGTTATTTCACAGCCATTTTCACTGCACATAAGTAACTTATAAGTCACCTGTATGTCTAACCCTCACTTGCTGAAGGTTAGGTGCCAAGTCACTTAGTGTGTGGGCACCCTGGCACTAGCCAAGGTGCTCCCACATTGTTCAGGGCAAATTCCCCGGACTTTGTGAGTGTGGGGACACCATTACATGCGTGCACTACATATAGGTCACTACCTACATGTAGCGTCACAATGGTAACTCCGAACATGGCCATGTAACATGTCTAGGATCATGGAATTGTCACCCCAATACCATTCTGGTATTGGGGGGACAATTCCATGCATCCCCGGGTCTCTAGCACAGAACCCCGGGTACTGCCAAACTGTCTTTCCGGGGTTTCCACTGCAGCTACCGCTGCTGCCAACCCCTCAGACAGGTTTCTGCCCCCCTGGGGCCTGGGCAGCCCAGTCCCAGGAAGGCAGAACAAAGGATTTCCTCTGAGAGAGGGTGTTACACCCTCTCCCTTTGGAAATAGGTGTGATGGGCTGGGGAGGAGTAGCCTCCCCCAGCCTCTGGAAATGCTTTGATGGGCACAGATGGTGCCCATCTCTGCATAAGCCAGTCTACACCGATTCAGGGATCCCCCAGCCCTGCTCTGTCGCGAAACTGGACAAAGGAACGGGGAGTGACCACTCCCCTGACCAGGACCTCCCAGGGGAGGTGCCCAGAGCTCCTCCATTGTGTCCCAGACCTCTGCCATCTTGGATTCAGAGGTGTTGGGGCACAATGGACAGCTCTGAGTGACCATTGCCAGCAGGTGACGTCAGAGACCCCTCCTGATAGGTGATTACCTCTCTCAGTAGCCAAGCCTCCTTTCTCAGTAGCCAATCCTCCTTTTTGGGCTATTTAGGGTCTCTCCTCTGGGCTATTCCTCAGATAACAAATGCAAGAACTCACCAGAGTTCCTCTGCACTTCCCTCTTCGACTTCTGCCAAGGATCGACAGCTGACTGCTCCAGGACGCCTGCAAAACCACAACAAAGTAGCAAGAAGACTACCAGCAACATTGTAGCGCCTCATCCTGCCGGCTTTCTCTACTGTTTCCTGGTGGTGCATGCTCTGAGGGCTGTCTGCCTTCCCCCTGCACTGGAAGCCAAGAAGAAATCTCCTGTGGGTCGACAGAATCTTACCCCTGCCAACGCAGGCACCAAACTTCTGCATCACAGGTCCTCTGGGTCCCCTCCCATCCTGGCGAGCGTGGTCCCTGGAACACAGGAGCTGGGTCCAAGTGTCTCGCACAGTCCAGTGGCCCGTCTGTCCAAATTTGGTGGAGGTAAGTCCTTGCCTCCCCACGCCAGACAGTAATCCTGTGTACTGCGTGATCTGCAGCTGCTCCAGCTTCTATGCACTTTTCCAAGGATTCCTTTGTGCACAGCCCAGCCTGGGTCCCCAGTACTCTGTCCTGCATTGCCCAACTCGCTGAGTTGGACTCCGGCGTTGTGGGACCCTCCTTTGTGACTCTGAGTTGACCGCTGTCCTCAGATCTTCTACGTGCCTGTTCCGGTACTTCTGCAGATGCTGCCTGCTTCTGCGGGGGCTCTCTGAGTTGCTGAGCGCCCCCTCTGTCTCCTCCTCCAAGGGGCGACATCCTGGTCCTTCCTCGTCCCCAGCAGCACCCAAAATCCTCAACTGCGACTCTTGCCGCTAGCAAGGATTGTTTGCAGTATTTCTGCGTGGGAACACATCTGCATCCTCCAGCACGCCGTGGGACATCTTCTGACCAAAGGAGAAGTTCCTGGCACCTTCCGTTGTTGCAGAATCTTTGGCTTCTTCCACCCGGAGGCAGCCCTTTCGCACCTTCATCCGGGGTTTAGTGGGCTCCTGCCCCCCCTGGACACTTGCATGGCTCTTGGACTTGGTCCCCTTCCTTTACAGGTCCTCAGGTCCAGGAATCCGTCTGCAGTGTTTTGCTGGTGGTTGTGGTTCTTGCAGAATCCCCTATCTCGGCTATACTGTCTTTCTGGGGTAGTAGGGTAACTTTACTCCTACTTTTCAGGGTCTTGGGGTGGGGTATTTTGGACACCCTTACTGTTTTCTCACAGTCCCAGCGACCCTCTACAACCACCCATAGGCCTGGGGTCCATTTGTGATTCGCATTCCACTTTTGGTATATGGTTTGTGTTGCCCCTAGGCCTATGTCTACCTATTGCATCCTATTGTGATTCTACATTGTTTGCACTACTTTTCTTACTGTTAATTACCTCCTAAGTGAGGGTATCCTCTGAGATACTTTTGGCATATTGTCACTAAATAAAGTACCTTTATTTTTAGTAACTCTGAGTATTGTGTTTTCTTGTGATATTGTGCTGTGTGATATAAGTGGTATAGTAGGAGCTTTGCATGTCTCCTAGTTCAGCTGCTTTGCCATAGCTACCTCTATCAGCCTAAGCTGCTAGAAACACCTCTATTCTACTAATAAGGGATAACTGGACCTGGCACAAGGTGTAAGTACCACAAGGTACTCACTATAAGCCAGGCCAGCCTCCTACACCCACGGATGCTGAAGAGCAGGAAGTTTAACCCATCTGCGCCCAGACCCCACAGAAAATCAGTTGTTAACATGTCTAAGGTTTCAAAATAGTGGTGTTGTAGATCGTACAGTGTATGGTGCGCGACATACAGTTATCTGGGTAAAATAATCATTTGCACGATAGCAATTTGTTCCATAAGGGATAGCGGTAATCAGCATAACCGAATGGAGGACGACAATCCCTCCACCACCCTACCCGTATTGCACTTGTGGTATGAAGAGGCAATGTGCATCAAATTTATCCCCAGATACCTGACTCTCATCAGTAACCAGGGGACACCCACTCGAGGTAACGCATCAGCCGAGACTCCCACCAGCTGCCCCAGGTGAAACAGCTTCGATTTATTGGGAATAACTCAAAGGCCTGAGACCTCCCCAAATGCCCGCATGAGATTATGTAGGACAGGCACTGAGTAAATTGGCTGACGTAAGTATATCAGTGCATCATCAGCGTAAAGAGAGACCATATGGTTGGTCTCTCCTAACACTATGACCCACAGTCCCATTACCCCTCCCAGCATCTCAGCCAAGAGCTCCATAATGATGGCAAATAGAAGCGGCGAAAGGGGGCAGCCCTGCTGCGTGGCCCTGCTCAGAAGAAAGAGCTCTGATTCCAATCCCCCAAACCACCGCGTGTGCATGGGTTGGTATAAAGGAGACGGATCCAGTGGATAAATCCAGTGCCCAGACGCACTTTCCACAACACGCTCCACAGTATGTCCAATTAAGGAAGTCGAAGGCTTGCTCATTGTCAAGGAGTACCAGCACGTATTCATCTGCCAGGAGCCGTGCAGCATGGTATTCATGGGCCAGACAGTGCAGGTTATGTAGGGTACTGCATCTCGTGATAAAATCTGACTGGTCTGGGGGTATCAAAGTGGCCACATAAGGAAGCAAGCGAGCAGCCAACATGCCGCTGAGGCTTTTCACATCTATGTAAGAAGTGATGTTGGACGGTAGGCTTAGGCCGATTCCGGTTCTCTGCCCGGTTTCAGTACCATACCCACCATCATTTCCTGCATGGGTGCCAGTAAAGAGATTGCATTTAAGGCTTCACCATAGACTACTAGTAGTTGATCAGCTAGGTCTTCAGCATACCTGTGGTAGAATTCCACTGGCAGTCCATCACTGCCCGGGGTCTTTGCAGGTTTGAGGTGCCTAATCGCAGCCAGAACCTCCTCTTTAGAGAGATGGGCTTCTAGTGACTCTCTGGAGTCGGAGTCGAGGCTCAGAAGGTACACCTCCAATAGGAACCCTTCCAGAGCCTCTGAAGATGGGCACAGCTGCTCAGTGTACATCTCACAGAGGTGCTCGTAGAACACCTCTTTAATCGCCCTCTGCCTGTAAACCATGGTGTCCATGGCTGTACGCACAAAAAAGATAGTTGTCTTTGGAGAGTCCTGTTGGACTGATTGTGCTAGCAGTGCCCCGGTCCTATCACCACCCCTATGCAACTGCTGTCAGAATGCCTTACAATCATACTTCTCTAACCTAAGCCAATCCTCTAACAGTTCAGTTCTCATCTCACGCCACGCAGCCAATTTACTGGGGTCAGTGAGGAGGGCATCCTCTAGTGTTCCTAATTCCTTCTCCCGGGTTCTAATGTCACATTCTAGCTGGTGCCATACTCCATCGGACGTTGTGATACACCCCTCGCAGGACCACTTTCAGAGCCTCCCATTTTAATGTCCTGGAGCTCGCTGTTCCCCAGTTATCCTCAAAGAAGTGTGTCAGTGCATCCTGGACCATCTTCACAAATGGTGGGTCAGCCAGCATCTCAGCTCTAAGGCACCATAGGGGAATATTCAGATGGCTAGGTCCACCCACAAGACCAGTCGCGGCTCATGGGAGAGAAAAGGGGTGGCGCGGCAAGTGGCGGGGAGGGTGGGGGGACCCAAAAAATAAATAAATAAAAGTTACCTCTTTTTCTGTGCCGCACAGCTCCATCCGCTCTGCTGCACTGCTCTACGCTACGGGCACAGGTTCCCAGCCAGCCCTGCAGCCAAAACTGGCGCTGCTTAAAGTAGCGTTAGGATTGGCTTGGAGCACCCAGCCAGGGCACTCCAAGGCAGACTGGGAGCCTGTGTATGCTCTCTCCAGCCCGGCAACACAGTGCCAGGCTGGAGAGACCACCGAGCGCATGCATGTTTTGCAGGTCCGAGGCCGCCGGCCAATCATACTTGCGCACTGAGGGGAGTGCTGTGCACTCCCCTTCCGTCCACGTCGCGCCCGTGGCCCGCACACTTTTATAGAAACAACATAATAAACTGAGTTTATTATCTTGTTTCTATAAAAGTTCTGCAGCTCCTGCTGCTGGCAGAGAGAAGACGCTCCTCAGCCCGAGCCCAAGACTCAACAGGACTGGGGCATGATCAGAGAGGTAGGGCATCAGATAGGTCACGTTGACAACATGTGTTATCAATTCAGGGGAAAGAAAGCAATAGTCTAATCGAGTAAATGTGCTCGCCGCCGGTGTGTAACATTAGTACAGTTTTTGCACAGGATGACGATCACACCACATGAGGCTCAGACTACCCAAGATATCACGGAGCGTTAAAGTAAGCGGCTTAGTGTGAAGCTTGGATGGGTCACGGTCGATCAGCCCACTTGGGACAGATGTATGACCATTGGTTTTGCAACTCGCGATTTGCAATCCATTTGCAAATCGCAAATTGTGAGTCACAAAACAAATGTACAACAGTGTTAACCACACTGTTTGCGATTCCCAAATGGGTCGCAAGGGACCTTCCTCATTGATATTCATGAGACAGGTCACAATTTATGACCCATTTGGGAATGGCCGCACTCACAGGAATGGTAGCCTGCTGGGATCAGTAGACCACCATGTCTGTGACTGCTTTTTCAATAACATGTTTTTTTTTAATGCAGCCCGTTTTCCTTAAAGGAAAACAGGTTGCATTTCAAAAATGAAAATTAAAAGTTTTCCTTTCATTTTTTCAGAGTAGGCAGTGATCCTTGGGACCACTGCCTACTCTGAAAAAACATTTTCGCTACCATCCACAAAGGGGCAGGGATCTAGTAGGAACCCTTTCCCTTTTGCGACTGGGTTAGCACCAATTTGAAATTGGTGTTAACTGCAATTGTTTTGCAACCGCATTCATGGTCACAAAAGAATCCTACATCTCCCTGCGAGTCGCAATTAGGAAGGGACGCCCTTGGGATACCTCTTCCTAATTGCGAGTCACAATCCCTATTTTGCGAGTCGGTCTCTGGATATCGACTTGCAAAATAGGGATGGTACATTGTACAAGGCCATTTTGCGGTCCCAAACGGCAATTTTCACCTTTTGCAACAAGAAAATCACGTCATACATCTGGGCCTTAGAGTGCAGTTGCAATCCCCGGCCAGTAGTACAGCAGCACCTAAGTATGACTTTGCAGCGGCCACTACCCCCGGGAAGAAGTCTGGGCAATCTATGTTCGGGCATAGATGTTAATTAATTCATTTCATGGCCATCGAGGGTGTCCTGAAGGATTACGTAGCAACCCAACCGGTCTACAATGTGGTTCTGGTGAAGAAATGGCACACCTGGAGCTACCCAAATAGGTACCCCCCGGGCATGTCTAGAACAAAAAAGTAGCATAGATTTGGCCTCTCATTGTTCACATAAGCTAGGGATGCTAGATGGAGATAGGGTGACCTTCAAACAGCAGAGGGCCTCTGATGCTGGTGGTCTAGCAAATAACAACCAGGTCACAGAAGTTAAACAAGCGAGTGATGATCAACCTCGGAGGGGCCCCGGGCCGGGGTGGAGAAGCGAGTGCCCTATGTACTCATGAAAATGTTAGAAAGTCTTTTGAGCTTCAGGACAGTGGTAATCCAATCCTTCCAGAAGAGATCAGTAGACTACCACTTCATCCTCTCCAGGAAGCCCACAAAGCACAAGTTATTCCTGTGGGATTTCCCTTCTGAGTCCTCCATTCTTTCATCCAAGCAGATCATTTGTTTTTGTAGGGGGGTCACAGTGTCTCTAAGCGTGTTGACCTCCTGTTGAAGGAAGCTCACATCCCGTCCGCGGTGGTCACATGCTCTGTCAACTTGCGCAGATCCGTGCAGAGTAAATTAACATCTATTGCAAATAAGTCGATCTTATGGGCCAGTTCATGACAGAAGTTTGTGATCGCTGTCATAAGATCCTTTGAGGAGAGACCTCTGCACCCAAAAAGCAGAGCACTGGTTATGTATAGCTAAGGATCTTGTTCAGCTGGGCTGACTTGGGATTCTTGGCTTTCAGCATGGTGAAGAATGAGAAGATATTCCAATCCACTGTGCCTGGCTACATAGGTTTCTGTGGCCTTGTGAGCAGGTGCCCCCAGTGAGAGTAAGAGTGTAACTGGCCAAGGCAGCCTGAGGCAATAGAGGCGGTGTGACGTGGGCCAGTGTAGGGCAACCCTTCATTTGTGATGGTTCCTCGCATTAGATGTACAGGTTATGGGTCAAAGAGACTCCGGGGTCGTTCGTAGTCCATCCAGGAGCGACAACACCCAGAATGGAGAGAGACCAAGGGGACGGGGTTTCCTTTTCCCCAGAGTCTCCCTGTTAGGCCAAGGCACCCAGATGTCAGCTAGATCACAGCCTTGAGGTGCATGGATCCACCGCCCAATCCCTTCTCAAGGGCGGGCTGAGACCCCAGTCTTGTTTGTTGCTGCCCTACTGTGGACCAAGGGCCATGGTCATTCCCCACCCCTCTGCAGCACATGGAATTTGACTCCCCTACAAAGAAAAGGAAGCATTGAAAGGCAGTCCGGTCGGGGGCCCCCCGCTACAGGTTACAGGGCTCTGTAGGTCTCCTCAGTGCCAGAGGTCTTCCTCCAAATTTATTCCTGGAGCAGCTGCATCAGTCCATTCCCCCAGGGAGCCTCCCATTAACTCCTCACCTCAGCCGGGGCAGACCTTATTTCATATCGCTCCAGATGGAGCGCACAGGTCCCATGCTGGGAATGCTGTCAGCAGACACTGAGCTGCAGTGCCCGGTACCGTCATCAATCACAGCCTCTGTACGGGCCCACACCAAGTGACCGCCTTCCGAATGGGGAGCTGCGAGGCCCAAGGTTGTCGCTGTCACAGGTGGACCCCAGGCGCATGCCCCGTGCTTGCCGAACACCAGGGGCGCCTGGGGTATTGTCACACCAGAGTGTATGCTACACTGCGGAGGTCTCCAGGTATGTGCCTGCACCATCCCAGTCACAAAATGGTGGCTGGCCATATCATCAGGGCCGCGACAGCAGCAGTTGACCTGACTTGCCTTAAGATTCCACAGATGTACTGTTCCAGTGGCATGGAGGGCCCCCGATGTGGTGCCCCATCGCTGGGGTGGTGCAGTTTATAGGATTAGGCAGCATACAGCCAAGAAATCTGAGACACTGGTAGGAACACCGAGAGGAGCATCTATCCGGCCATCTTGGCTGGTCACACCCCCAACATATACTTCCTCATAAGACCATTTAAAAAAAACTATTTGGTGCATCACTTCTCAGCTGAATCCTCAGCTCACCCAATCACAGAACAGGAAGCTGCCTTGTGGTGCCTTGCCACTGCTAATACTTTAGGAGCGATGGGACTCCCGCTTGACCTGCTCCAAGTGCAGTTATGTACTGATCATGATTTTAGTTTGATATCATCTTGTTCTTCCATAACTAAAGGCAGCCCCAGCACAGCTCGCTGCTTGTACTGTAAACTGAAACAACAGCCTGTCACCACACAATTACGTTGAGATGTGAGTCAAATATTTAAATCTCTTAGCTACCTCTGAGCAGAGCATTCTACGGACAACAGATACAAAAAGTTAAATACCTTGGCAGTGTGAGGTAACTGTCTTTCCAAAAAGGACATTCTTTTTTTAAAGCAGCAACTGGTTCTTTTTTTTAAAGCAACATGGTCCTTTCATGGACACAAGCTGCTTTTAAATAAATAATGTTTGCCGTTTGCCAATACGCAAATTCAGCAATAGGATCTGCTGCTGCTGCTTGGAGTCCACCATACTTCAAAGGATGTCAAAAACTGCGGGGAATATTGACAAGCCCCTAGCGCCATCTTATAGTCACTTTTTTGACACTCCGCTGACACGGCCCATATTAACAAGTCCACGCAAAGCCACCTTGCGTACCTTTTTATTGCCTTGCAAATATGGCCACCTTTCATGCATTACTCTGCATGAAACCCGCAGAGCTTAATTTGTGCTTGTTGTTTCCGTTGCGGGGCAGCGGCACTTATTTTTGAGGGCCGGGGCTTATTCTTTTGCCTCAAGCATTTGGCACGAGCAAAAGACACATATGGGAAAGACGGGGGAAGGGAAAAAAACGAAAAAGCATCACAAAGGGAGAAAGTAGAAAGCAGCAAGAGTGAGCTGAAGAAGGCTTTGAGTGGCAGTAAATGGATTGAAGAGGCTCGAGATGGCTTCAGGATTACGCCGCCTCAATATTCCGTGTTCCCAAATTTAATTGCAGAGGCCGCATGTATAATTGGAGGGCTTTGGGCACCGGCACGCTTTTATTTACAAATTAAGCACTGGTGAAAGGGGCATTCCATGAGTGTTGATGTGGGTGTTCCCACACAACACCCATGGAACACAAAGGAATCTGACGCATTCCCAGATTTAGAAGGTTGAGAATGCGTCAGATTCCTACTCCATCGAAGGGTTGGCATAAAAGTGTCAAGACGAGGAGAGATATCTCTATTGCTCCTCGTTTTTATCTCTTTTTATGCATGCTGAAATCTGCAGCACACATAGAAGGAGGAAAACACCATTAATGTTTGTTTCTGTGCATAAAGGTATCCCCTCCTGCACATAGACAATCATTCCTGAAATGCAGGCACCCTTGCACTATGGTGTAAAGGTGTCTGTGTTGGGGCTAGGCTGCCAATTGTGCACCAGTGCTGAGGAATGTACAGGGATGTGTCATATTGCTGTAAATATGACGCATCCCTGCACTTTCCTAATGGCACAGCTAGGCGCAGCAATATGGCTTGCAGTGCCAGGCTGTGTCATCATTTTATAACTATGTCCCTCTAACTTGTCTAATAAATATTCATCAGAAAAGTCGTTTTGTGAGCTATGCAGTAGATTTGTACAGTTTTTGATTCAATATATTAACACTAAACTAAGTTTATTATCCTTTTGTTGTAAAAGGGGCGGGACATTGGGGATGATGAGCACTGAGGGGAGGGCACTGTGCGCATGTGTCCATCTCGGGCCAGCCAAACACACATGCGCAGTAGGCTCTCTCCAGCCTGGCACTGTGTTGCCGGGCTGGAGAGAGCAGGCGCAGGCTCCCAGTCTGCCTGGGAGCGCCTCTGCTCTGACCAGTGTCAGGATTGGCAGCAGGGGAGGCTGGGAGCCTGTGCCTTCCTGCTGCTGAGGAGACGGAGGAGCGATGGCGCAGTGCAGGGTGGCGTGCAGGTAGGTCTAAAAAAAAAAAAAAAGAAATAATTGTATTAATATTCCCCCCCTGCATGCCACCCTGCCCCCTGTAACTCCTGCGAGCCGCGACTGGGATCTAGAGCACTGTGGGCTTTATTTACAAAGAATTGGCGTAGGGCAGTGCCGCAAGATATTTTGCTGCAACTGTCATAAGCCAAATTGCACAAATTGCAGCCGAACGCCAACGCAGGTACCCTTGCACCATGGGGCAAGTGAGTCAATGTGGTTGGCATGATTGTTTTGTGCAGGAAGGGGCACCCTCCTGCACAAAAACAACCACAAGAGATGTTTCTCGTTCTATGTGTGCTGCAGAATGCAGCACACATGGAAATAGTAAAAAACAAGAAGAAATGTAAACATTTCTCCTCGTTATGCTTGCTCTGGGGAGGTGTTCATTTTTTACACTGCCCCAGATTTACGCTATGTTGAAAATCTGGGGCAGTGTCAAAATCTATGGGTATTGAGTGGGAACACACACAGTAACGCCCATGGCACGCCTCCCCGATGCAGTGTAGGCAACGCACTTGGCCTTCGTTGCCTTACACCATATCTACAAGGCCATGAAACGTCACGCAGGTTGGCTTTACGTAGCCTTCTAGATATGGAGCTGCACTGTGTGCCACCCGAGTGCCAAAAAAGTGATGCTCCGGTGGCCAACGGGGCTTGTAAATAAGCCCCTTAGTACCTAGAGCCTTATTTAAAGGGGGCCTTAATGTCGCTCACCTTTGATAGCCTATGGTTGACCTTGGGTTAGCAGGGGTCATTTGAAAAATCCTGACATATGGCAACGTATATTTATTTAATTAATTAATTTAGCCAAGATCACTTCAAAATTATTTTAGGTCCAAGTTAATTTACAATTCTACTTCAGTCCTAGCAAATTTGGGAGCAAGCGCTCGCTAGTGGGAGT